>NC_062544.1:155932159-156247685 GCF_016906955.1 Phacochoerus africanus | reverse complement strand
GTCCCAGGCACTGTATTAGGCCCTGTTCAGAGCAGAATGCACACACAAATGGTTCCTGCTCAGTGTATGCAACTCCAGTTCATGGAGACTGTAGATCAGGAACCAAATAAATAAGATAATTTCAGATAATTACAAGTGCTGCACAGATGATACAGCAAGATGGTATGATAATGGGGTATCATTTAACTATGGTGAGCTAGGAAGGCCTCTCCATGAAGCTGACGGATGAGGAGGAGCCAGTCCTGGGAAGCCCTGAGGGAGACCATTCCAGGCAGAGGGATCAGCAACTGCAAAGGCCCAGAGATGGGGACCAGCCTGCTCTGTTAAAGGGCCAGACAGGTCTGTGCAGCCTAAAGGATACTGTGGAGTAAGAGGCGGGGTTAAAGAAGTGGGTGAGGCTCAGAGCACGTGGGGACCTGAGGGCCATGGCACCAAGTTGGGGTCTTACTCTAAGTGCGATGGGAAGACACCAGGCGGTTTGAGGTGGAGACGGAGATCACTTGACCTACAAGGGGGGCAAAGGGATCAAGAGACCAAAGATGCTCAGGTGCGCGACCTGCTGGTAGAGGTGGAGAGAGAAGTGGACAGGTCCCAGAGGCACTTGGAAAGAGCTAGCAGAGTATGTGGGTGACCAAACGAGGGCCACGAGGGAAAAAGGTCCTTACAGATGACTCATGTGTAGGGGCTATGACAACCAGGCAGCTCACAACGCCATTCACTGGGGCGTAAAGGCTGGTGGAGGAGCAGTATCACTTTGGACACTTGATGGCTGCAGAGGCTCTGAGACATCCTAGTGGAGAGATCCCAGGATAGAGAGGAATCATGCATTTGCAGTGAGGGGAGAGACTGGGCTGGAAATACATTTGGGGGTGGTGAGTGTCTGGGTGGTATTTTTTTATCTTTATCTTTTTTTTTTTTTTTTTTTTTTTTTTTTGCTGCCCCGGCATATAGAGTTCCTGGGCCAGGGATCAGATCCAAGCCACAGTTGCAAACTACACTGTAGCAACACTGGGCCAGGCCAAGGATCGAACCTGCATCCTGGGCTCTCAAAAGACACTGCCGATTCCGTTGTGCCACAGCAGGAACTCCAAGGCGGTATTTAAAGTCCCAGGCTTGGCCGAGCTCACCTTGGGAGCCTTGGATTACAAAGCGCAGTGCATTCAATAAAGGCAATAATAATAATGATCATAAATAATGAGCACAGTGAGGTGGCAGACCAACAACCCCACATCTATTTGATTTGCTCCCAGCAACTGAATCCACTTTGAACAAAGGACCTGGAGAACGGCAGGGCTCAGCACCCTTGCCCCTGCCCCAGTGAAGTGGGTGGGGCCCTTACCTGCTGAATTCCTCACGCTCTCAGTCTCCAGTTCAGAGAATTGGCTGAACTGGCCAAGCTGACTCATTTGTTGCTCAGATTATGAAAGGTACTCACCTGCCTAGACCCAGGAGCACACATGCAGTAACAGCCAGAAAGCAGCGATGCTATAAATAAGTCATGGGCTCCTTGTTAGACCCGGAGCTGCAATCATTACCCAGCTCCACGCGTTCCCTGAACTGCAGCTGGTTTAAAAGGTCGTTATCTGATATTGTTTTAGTAACTAGGTATTTCCACGGCCTCCCTCTGGCCTACGCGTTTCTAATCTCTGTTACATTATTAAGCTGAGGCCTTTCTCACCGTGGTGCAGGAGCCCACAGTAAACGGTCACAGGCAACCCAGCCCGGGGCAGGAGTGGGGGGCGTCCAAGCTATTAGAGGCAGCAGCAGGCCAGGTATATGAGCCACACCCTGCTGGGAGGAAAAGAGGGAGCTTTGGGGCCCCGCTCTGTCCCTTTTGTGCCATATAAACAAGACAAGTGCTTAACTTCCTTGAGATCAGTTTCTACGGCTCAAAACCAGGGAGACACACCTAAGAGGGAGTTGAGACTTCCTGTGTATTACTCTGCACTGGGAACTGGCCGATTCTTCATTTTTTTTTTTAATTTAATTTTTTATTTTTCTTTTTACAGCCACACCTGCAGCATATGGAAGTTCTCGGGCTAGGGGGTCAACTCAGAGATGCACCTGCCAGCCTATACACCACAGCCATGGCAACCCCGGATCTGAGCCCAGTCTGTGACCTAAGCCGCAACTTGAGGCAACACCAGATCCTTAACCCACTGAACAAGGCCAGGGATTGAACTTGAATCCTCACAGACACCATGTTGGGTCCTTAACCCCTGAGCCACAACTGGAACTCCTTAATTTAATTCTGTAATTGAAGTATGGATGCTTTACAATGTTGTGTTAGCTTCAGGTGTACAGCAAGGTGATTCAGTTATATATATACATATATACATATACATACATATGTGTATATATATATATAGGCATATACGCTTTTTCAGATTATTACAAAACATTGAGTACAGGTCCCTGTGCTATAGGTCCTTGTTGGTAATGCTGATTCTTATTTCATTTAATCCTCACAACAGTCTGTGTAGTTGGTATCCCCATCCCCATTTTATTGATGAGGCTCGTGAGACCAGCTCTGTGTATGACTGGGGTGTTCTGAGGCTGGGTTGTCCTGGCACACTGCAGCAGAGGTCAGGCTGTCCATTAGAAGATGCCAGCCTCTGCCTAAGATCTTGACTCTGGTGGGACTCAAAATCTGTTGTGACTTCCTGCATCCCTGAGCAAAGGAGTCAATGCCCTCCCTGGCCCTCCTGGGTGGGCAACCCCTTCTGAATACTCCTCAAGTGACCCAAGGGGAAACACTCCATGAACTAGGCTTCCCCCTGCTTTGCTCTGGAACCTGGGCCACCCCGAGGGCATACACATAGAGTGAGCAGGATGCTTTCCTAACATCCCCACCCCGCCACCACCAGCTCTGCTATGGATATCCTCCTCACTCAGACTGGATGCCCACAGACCCTGGACATCTGGTTTGTACATGGGCTGAAGTCATTCTGTCTCTCTCTGGACTGCTGCCTCTCCTTGGGAGGTCAGAGCATCCTTCCTCTCCCACCTGCCCCATATGGGCCCCGCTCACTCTTTCAACATCCACAACTGGCCCAGCTATGCCAGTCTTCCAAGAGCAACCTTGAGTGGTGGTAACTCTCTTTATTGACCTTATCTGACCCGCCCAACTTCCTAATCTTCCTATTCACTCTGTCAAATGCATGGACCCAGTGCTCATGGCCCTATGACAGTACAAGGAGGCTTATGCACTGTACCCCAAAAGTTACCCAGAACGCTTGCCCAGAGTCTGCTGTGTCTGTCCCCAAACCTGTTTGCCAGTTGCATTTCTGGCTATAAATACTTAATCAAATATTGATAAACCAATGAAGTATAAATGCGAAGACGAAGAGCTGTTGCTCGAAGGTTTTTTGGTTTTTTTTTTTTTTTTTTTTTTTTGTCTTTTTAGGGCCGCACCTGAGGCATATGGAGGTTCTCACGCTAGGGGTCAAATCGGATCCATAACCAGTAGTGTACGCCAGAGCCCCAGCAATGCAGGATCCGAGACCTGCCTACGACCTGCACGACAGCTCACGCCAATGCTGGATCCTTAACCCACTGAGTGAGGCCAGGGATCAAACCTGCATCCTCATGGATGCTACTCAGATTCGTTATTGCTGAGCCACAACGGCAACTCCTGTCGCTCTAAGTTGAATGCTCTGGAAAGACACAATGAATGCAAGTTGCTGGAAAAATAAATGTTCACTTTTTGGACAGAATAAGAGGAAACTAAAAGATCAGAAACAAAATATCACTGAAATGCTAGCAGATTTTGCGCTCAACATACTTTAGGGTCTTAAAGTCCTTGCTTCATTACAAGAGGCCAGAAGTGGACACTGTAGAGGGTGTGGTCTTGGAGAGAGTGGAAGGGTCTCTGAGCACTCAGCCAACCTCAGCGAGTGGTTCAAGGTCCGGCGCAGCCTTAACCCCCCTCCCCCGGGGGCTATGCAAGGGCTCTTCCTAGAACTACAGGAACAAAGACTCTTGCACTTCCCACGGAGTTCATCCTGGAAGGCTATCATCCAGCAGCTGCCTGCAACCATCACCATAAGACTGTACCAAAAGGGTGTGAGAATGGCATTTGCCCAGCGGCAGAGGGGACAGGGAAAGCAGCTCATGACACGGCTTGACCTTCCTGGTCCACCGAGAAAGTCAATACATTCCTCATCCGCTCAAGCCAAGTTGGGCTGGGCTTTCCACCCCTGCCTTGCTGTTTCTCCTCTGGGAACACCCTTCCAGCCCGGCTCTCTAGACCTCTCCTTGTTCTCCATCATTAAGCTGACACTACGTAACATATCCAATCCTTCCGACACTCCTGGGAAGTAAGGACCCCTGTGAGGAAACCCTGGCCCTGGGGTGTGAAGTGACTCCCTCAAGGCTATGCAACTTAAGAGGCAGAGGCAAGACCTGAACCTACCTAATCATCCCTCCAGTGAGAGTTCATCAAACCCCGGAGGCCCGTGGCCCCCATGCACCAAGTGGCCACAGGGGGAACAGACGGCTGAGGGCCCAGCGTGAGAGCAGGGCTCCTCTGAGGCCTCATTATTTTCCCATCAGGAAGTCTGACACAAAACTTCTGTTATTAATCAGGTCACAGGTGTATCACATTCAACTGTTTAGCAGTCCATTTTCCTCACTATCTGCTAAACGACTTGAGCCAAGAACATATCCTATCCCTATATGTATCCCTAGAACCTGACGCATAGTAGATGCTCAATAAATGGCTAGTGAACCTAACTGCACAAGTCAAGCCCACTTCTCACAGTCCACTCCAAAAGCCTTGCCCCGTAACTTCTTCTGCAAGAACCAAGTCACCATGGACTCTGCCTGATGTGTTTTTGTTTTTTGGGGTTTTTTGGGTGGGGGAGGTCTTTTTAGGGCCACACCCAAGGCATATGGAAGTTCCCAGGCTAGGGGTCAAATTGGAGCTATAGCTGCCAGCCTACGCCACAGTCACAGCAGTGCAGGAGCCAAGCCTTGTCTGCGACCTACACCACAGCTCACGGCAACGCCGGATCTTTAACCCGCTGAGCGAGGCTAGGGATCGAACCTGCATCCTCATGGATGCTAGTCAGATTTGTTTCCTCTGAACCATAACGGAAACTCCCTGCATGATGTGTCTGAAGATAAGCCCACCCCTGTCCTGGCTTCAGCCTTGGGCTTCCCCTCTCCCTTCTCACCCTCTGCATCCATTTTCCTCCCCAGTACAGGGCAGAAGCGCCACATTCCTGGCGACCTACATTGCACCTTACAGCCACAACACGCAGGAGGCAGCTGACTTTCCAAGACACTCTGCCTGCCATGAGCGTGAAGTACCAGCCAGTGAGCATGGCCGCCTTTATGTAATGGCCTTAGGGTCCAAACAGCTGAGCTTCACACGCAGGTGATTAATTGACGGAAAATGGTAAGCGTCTCCGCTCAGTTATGCTTTTTAAGTTAAAATATAAGTCTTTGTTAAAACAGCCAAGCCGGAGATCCTAATAGCATTAATCATGTCCACATTTAAAAATCTGATACATAATTTAAGAACAAGAGGCAAAGAAAGATAAGCACTTAAGTACAATTTGGTATCTTTTCATTAAACCTTAACTCATCAATCAACTCGTCTAACCCTAGTCTTCTCTCCTGGCTACAGCAGAATCCCTCCTTCAAGCCTCCCTGAATTTCATGTTTAGAGACCACGTCTTTACTTACTGTCCTCAGTGGACACCCTCTGCTGGCTCCGGTCCTCCCCCAGCGCCCACAGCTCCCTTTCCACTACAGGCTGAAGGGACAGTTGCGGACAGAGCCCAAGGGAAAGGAACTCCGACACATGGTGCCCTCAGAAGCCCTGGGAGATCAGCCCCCTCTCCATTCAACACCCCTCCTCACTCTCAGTCCAGGGCCCAACGTGAAGCGACACGTTCCAGTGCTCCCCAGTGGAGCAGCCCCCAGGACCTGGTCTCTGGTCACCTAGTTGCGCCCCACTCCCTCGTCAATGATGTCGTTCATCCCTCCACCTGCGTGAGTCACCATCTTCTGCTTCTACCAAGTTTGGGCCAAACTCTTGACCTCCATCCCAAGCTTGAGATGAACTATCAGGGAATCAGGGCCAAGCAAAATGGGATTCCCTAGCCCTGCATCCTAGTCGGATCTGAAAGTCCAGTCCTGGACCAGTCAAGCATCTTTTCCCCCAGGACTCCTCCCCATCCCACTTTGCACAACCAGGCTTGAAGTAGAGTCAGGTCATGTCTGTGTTCTAACCTCTGAGACCGAGTCAGCTTTCAAAGTCTGTTGCCTCCTCCTTCCCAAGGTCCCTGGTGCCACTCACTCCCTTCCACCTGCCACTCTTCCCAACCCAGGCCCTTGGCTGCTTGCTGGAGCTTCGGCAGCAGCTTCCTAGCTGGCCCTGCCCAGCTCCAGCTCACTCCCTCCCCCTCCCAGGTACTTCCTGATGAATTTCACAGTGCCCCACCAGGGCCCCACCATTCTCTCTGCTCACCACTGTCCAATGCTGCTGCTGTTAGCTGGACAGAGGGGGTTGGGACAAACATAGGCAGAATACGAGAGGGCGCATAAGATGCCCCCTGCCAAAATAGATACATACATACACCTATAACCTGGACAAACATCAACATCAACACATGGTATCTTCCGAGGGAGACCAAAGATCTCAGTCCAGATAGAATCAGTTAGATTTTTTTTTTTTTTAATCTCTTTTGGCTACCTCAAGGCATACGGAAGTTCCCAGGTTAGGAATCAGATCTGAGCCACAGTTGTGACCTACAGAGCAACTCTGGCCACGTGGAATCCTTAACCCACTGTGCCGGGCAGGGGATGGAGCCTACGTCCCAGCACTGCAGAAATGCCGCCGATTCCATGGTGGCACCATGAGAATTCCTCAACTATAATTAAATTGAAGGTATTCATAAGGCCAATGAAGGAATGTGCCCCACAAGGGAGACTAAACCGTGACCCTTCCAGCACTGCCTGCCACCCCGACCCCATTACACACACACGTTCATTGCATATGTTCTCAGTGGAAAGGATCAGCCCCCAAGTATTCAGTGATACATCAGGGCTGGTGTTCCATAGCCCCAGGGTGGCCTGTGCAGCTCAGATTCTTGATGCCAAAGCCCTTTTTTTTTTTTTCTTTTTATGAACCCCACTCCCACCCCCCATGCCCCTGGCAGCACATGGAAGTTTTCCCAGATTAGGGGTTGAATGGGAGCTGCAGCTGCCAATCTACACCACAGCCACAGCAACACCAGATCCAAGCTGCATCTGTGGCCTATGCCGCAGCTTGGGGCAACACCAGATCCCTAACCCACTGGGTGAGGCCAGGGATCGAATTAGCATCCTCTTGGACACTATTGTTGGGTTCTTAACCCACTGAGCCACAATGAGAACTCCCTAAAGGGCTTCGGATGCTGGTTTTCTGCCCCTTTGGAGCTGCCCAAGGGAAGGTGGGTACTGGCCAGAGGGCTTGGGTATCCTCGCCCCTTGATGGCTCCACTCCCAGGATAATGAACCACAGGCAGAGTTTAAATATGAGTCTCTGGGAGCCTGGAGAATATCACTGTGCCCCGGAGAGAGGGCTATGTCCTCCATATGCTGATGAAAACAAGTGTTCAAGTCTGCAGCCCTAAGATCATGGTGGCAAAGTGCCAGGTAAATGTTGCCCTGTGAAGTCTTGGCTGAATACTCTGCCAGCTGCCCAGGGATCCTCCTTGGCCCTGGAAACCTAAACTAAATCAGCATGGGCTTTGGAGTGGACAGACCAGGCCCCACCTCCATCCTCAATTCTACCCCAGCACTGGCCAACTCCTCAAGACCCCTGCAGGGATGATCCTAGGATCCTGGAAACTTCAGGGAGCTTGACCAGCAGGCTGGACAGCAGGCAGCAGATACTGGGCATGAGAAAAATGGTCCTTGCCTGCAGACAGCTCTCCTGAGTCCTGGGCCCTCTCCAGCCCAGCCTGAAGAAGTAAAAAGCCCCACTTGGTCGAGGCTACAGCGATCAATATCCCTTGGGTGGTGCTTTTTTTCTTTTCAGGGCCACACCTGCAGCATATGGATGTTCCCAGGCTAGGTGTCCAATCCAAGCTGCAGCTGCTGGCCTACACCACAGCCACAGCAATGCAGGATCCGAGCTGCATCTTCGACCTACACTGCAGTTTGCGGCAACACCGGATCCTTAGCCCACTGAGCAAGGCCAGGGATCAAACCCACATGCTCAAAGAGACAACTTCCTGTCCTTAACCCACTCTGCCACAATGGGAACTCCTAGTGATGCTTTTTTTTGACATAAGCAATTGCATTCAAAATGTTAGATTTTGAAAGTTAAATTTCTAACTCCTTCTCACCTTCACGCTTTATATCTAGAAAGAGAGAGGGATAAAGGAGGGAGACAGAGAATGCGCATTCTCTGACTGCTGGTCCACTCCATTCCAACCTCTGACCCATCTGCCTGGGTCTTGGATGTGAGGTCTGGACCGGTGGCCTCTGCTCGTTCTCCACTTGGGCCTGGAACTGTCCCTGGTTCTGCCTTAGCTCAGAGTGAGCCCCATCCCTGTCCCACTAACCATGGGATTCCCTATTTTAACAGGCTCTGTGGCAAATCTCCTCTCACCCATTCTGACTTCACCGTTCCTTTATGCATCTGTTATGTTGAACCTTGTGCAATTGCCAATATTCCTTTATTTTGACCCTTAATAATGGCAGTTTCATGTGATTTGACCCAATACAAGCAAGGATGAATATAGAATCTAATTAACCCCCCTTTTTTACTCAAAAGGCAACATACTAAACACGCTGTTTTGCATCTTGTTGTTTGCGTTAATGTATCTTGGCAATCTTTTCAACTTAGGTAATTGAGAGCTTCTCTCTCCTTTTTTTAAACACCTGCAGAGTATTCTTCCATTGTCTGGATATTCCATTAGTTATTCAGCCAGTCCCATAATGATGGACATTTGAGTTGTTTCCAATCTCCTGCTATTATAAACAATAGAACAAAGAATTATCTGAAGCATCGCTTTGTACAAGTATATCTGTAAGATAAATCCCTAGAAATGGAATTTCCAGAAACTTCTCCAAGGGGAATGTCCCTATAGGAACATCAGGGTCAATCAGTGTATATATCTGTAATTGATAGATATTGCCAAAATGCTTTCATCAGGAATGTGCTGGAGTTCCCGTCATGGCACAGCAGAAACGAACCAGACTGGGAACCATGAGGTTGCAGGTTCGATCCCTGGCCTTGCTCAGTGGGCTAAGAATCCAGCATTGCCATGAGCTGTGGTGTAGGTCACAGACATGGCTCAGATCTAGCGTTGCTGTGGCTGTGGTGTAGGCCAGAACTATAGCTCCGATTGGACCCCTAGCCTGAGAACCTCCATGTACCATGGGGGTAGCCCTAAAAGGCAAAAAAAAAAAAAAATGTGTTAACTGTCACTCCCACTAGTGATTCAGGAGAGTTTCCAGATCAGTGACCCTTACCATCTTCCTTGAGATCAGCGTTTTCCAAAGTGCAGATTGTGACTCATTGCTGGGTCATGAAATCAATATCATGGGTGGAAATCAGTATTTTTTAATGAAATAGAATAGAGTAGCTTATTATCAAATCAAGAAGAAGGACACAGAAAATACCACGTTGATTTGCATGTAGAAAGGTTAAGTAGTGTTTGGGAAATTTTTGTTTCAGAGATGACATAGGTAGACATAGACATACAAATAGATATAGATACCCAGAAAACTAGGCCCTCCCTGCCCACACACACACACAATACATACATACACAGATGTGCAAGATGAGGTCTAGATGTCTTTTTTTTTTTTTTTTTTTACTATAGGTCATGGTTGAAAATTGTTTAAAATATTAGGTCCTGAACCTTTTCAAGAATTCAAGGAAAGGAGTTCCCATCATAACTCAGTGGTACGAATCTAACTAGTATCCATGAGGATGCGGGTTTGATCCCTGGCCTCGCTCAGTGGGTTAAGGACCCTGTGTTGCTGTGAGCCCTGGTGTAGGTCATAGGCACCACTAGGATCCCGTGTTGCTGTGGCTGTGCAATAGCAATAGGCCAGCGGCTGCAGTTCTGATTCAACCCCTAGCCTGGGAATCTCCATATTGTCTCAGGTGCAGTCCTTAAAAAAGCAAAAGAAAAAAAAGAATCCAAGGAAAACTATAGAAATTCTTCCCAGAAGATGCACCAACACACACAATATCTCAAATCTCTGACCTTGCAGAGACCCAAGCAGAGACCCTAAAGCTGGAGCCTTGGCCATGACCATGGGAACCCCTAAACAGGCCAGTGGGTTATTTATCCTCCCAGCCCCCGTGGCCAGCCCGACTGGCAGCAAGGTGTTCTGCAAATACATGCTGCCCTGAGGAAACGAACAAGCCATCCTGACACGTCCCCTCCACGGCTCCTTCTCCTTTGCGGCCGTGGAGGGGATGTGTCAGGATGGCTTGTTCGTTCTGTTCTGGTTCCTATGAAAGCAGGACAAAAGCGCGGGAAAAAGGTTTCAGAGAGTGAATGATGATTTCTCCCCTTTGAGTCCACTGATTCCTTTTTCACACTGAACCCATGGCTCAAGAGAGAAATAGAGGAAGAGGGACGTGGGGAAGAGGAGAAGGGTGATGGGCAAATTAGGAGGAAAGAGACAGTCTGAGACAAGCTTTAGAAAAGGCCAGGAGAATAAGAAGGGTGGCAGGGACATTCTGGGACAGGAGCCTGTGTGCAGGGATCTCCAGACAATTCGAGGACAGGTGAGCAGGTGGAAGTGGAGGGAAGGAAGCGGCCAGCCCGTTTGTGAAGCAGAGCGCATCCTAACAGCTGGGGATGAGGGCCCAGGTCTTTGTGACCCCTCTCCTGCCCCCAGCACTGCGCAGCACAGTCCAGAACCCACGAATTGGGGGGTTAAAAGAGGAGGTGAACAGAACTTTCCACAAAAGCAACCAGCTGCAGTGGGGCTTAGAAGAGGGCCAGGTGGAGGCAAATAAAAAGGCTGGTGCTGAGGTGTGGGGTCAAAGCTGTGCCATCTTCTCTGCTGTTCGTGTGTGTGTGTGTGTGTGTGTGTGTGTGTGTGTGTGTGTGTCTTTTTAGGGCCACACCCACAGCATATGGATGTTCCCAGCCCAGGCATCAAATCAGAGCTGTAGCTGCCGCTGGCCTACACCACAGCCACAGCAATGCCAGATCCAAGCCACGTCTGCGACCTACACCACAGTTCATGGCAACGCTGGATCCTTCACCCACTGAGCAAGGCCAGGGATCGAACCTGCGTCCTCATGGATGCTAGTCACATTCGTTTCTGCTGAGCCACAATGGGAACTCCTTCTCTGCTGTTCTTGAAAGGAGAGGATGCACTTCTTGCCCCAAAGCATCTCTCTAGTGAGAGATGCTTCATCCAGCCCCAAGCAGAGATGCTGTGATCTCCCCCAGCACTGTCCCTGAGCCCCACTTCCCAACCACTGCCACCTGCTTCCCGTGAAAGCTAATGTATGCCTGGAAAGGGCAGGCAACCCCAGTGTCCACTTCCATTATCTGCTTTCCCTCCCTGAGGATGCAGTCTGGGGAGCAGGATGCTGGACACTGGACACGACAGGGTGTCAATACCATAGACCTGCCTCTCCTGGTTTGTGCCTTAGACATGACACTGAGTAAGGAGATACCATCTTAGAATGAAGGAACAGTTCTCTGCAGGGAATGTCACACCTGTTCTATTTCCAGGCCCTGAGGCGAAGAGCAAATTGTGGAGTTTCTTTCCCCAGGCTTGCTCCAGGAGCCCTGCAACAACAGCTACTCTTCCTCGGAACCAAAGATAATAAAAGACCGTTAAGTCTTTAAAGACCCAACACAAATATTGATTCTCCCTTTACCTAATTTCTTCCTTCTTTTGTTCCTGGTGAAGCTTGCTTCCACTTACGAGTACTGGGCTTAAAAGACAAGCACACATGAGGTTATCGATTTTCTCCTAAGAACTCCCCTGCTCTTGAAGTGGGCTCACATCAGGCAGGCGGGGTCCAGGTTATGGCAGGTGAGGCATGCTGGCCAGACACCAGAGGGGCCCTGCCACTCACTGACACTTTGTTCTTGTCAAGACAGAACTCTTCCTTCGAAGAGTAATATAAAATTCTGGAAGCATGAATTGATGACTCTAAAAATTAGTGGATAATAAAAAGACAAGTGAAGGGCCATCGCTACCCTTAAAAAACATGCAGTCTCCTATATAAGAAAGACGTAACTTATTATTTATTAACTTATACCCTGACTTGTACAGAGGAATGGAGATGGCCATGCACATGGCTGTGCAATATGATGCAAGACAGGTGGATGGAAGTCAACAGACCAACTTAGAGGAGCAGCAAGAAGATACGTCTCGCTGGGCCTTGAGGAGTGGGTGGCTAGGGATAGCTTTAGAAAAACGTTATTACTTCCAGCAACCTGCCGGTGAGCTGGGAGACTGGAATGGCTCAACAGAGGGCCCCTGTGCACACAGGCATGGTGGGAGATGAGGAAGATGGGCAGGAGGTCATGAATGCCAGGTCCGCTAGGTCAGGGAAGCCTAGGGGCCACCCCACCTGCTGTCCAGGAGCTGCTAGAGCAAAGCCACACACACACACACACACACACACACACACACACACACACACACACACACGTGCACACATTATTTCTCAGAGCCACACTACCAAGGGAAAAAAATGGGCGGGGCTTTGGGTTAAGGTGACTCTGTCAGGTGTGGCCTGTGAAGCCCTGTGTGTGACCTGCACCCCTTCCTACTCTGTGCCCCATGGGGCCCACCTCTGCTCCACTCTCTATGCAGCCAGCACCCAGTAAAGAAGCCAGAGGGTCACCAACGTTGCCACAGGGTCCAACCAGAGGGAAGTTGTGTGTCCAGGGCCCAAAACCAGCATTCTGCTTCCTGCTCCCCACACCTCAAGTGCCACAGCAGCATGTCCAACCAACCCTCCAAGCACCCTGTGACGAAGGCTGGTGCTCCCAGACCACAGGGCCATATCGGCTGCTGCTTGTGGGAAGCACTTTAATTAGTGTTCTATTTTAATTTATGATATGTTTTAATTGGTGTTTCGCTTTAATTAAAGTTTGATTCTAATTGAGGTTTTTCTTTTTTTTTTTTTTTTTTGAGTTCACAAGGTTCAAGTAAAAGAAAATAAATAGCCTGTCCGGAAAAATAAATCTAAGACAAACAGGCCAGTATCCCCAGGGGAAGAACTGTGGTTAAGACAGGTGTAAGCCTATTTTAGGGTTCCAGAGAGACTGACTTTGGACTTCCGTGGGGTACACACCTCTCACCTCATTGGGCTTAACTTAAACTGCTCTTCCTCCCCCAGAGAGCTTCTCTCCGACTTCACCCCCCTGCCAGACATCCAGGAGGCTTTGACCGTGAACCCCACAGCCCTCTGCACTAGACCACATGCTCCCAGCAGGCAGGGGAGGCCCAGAGCAAACCTATGACTTCCTGCTCTCCACGGCCTCTCACCCCCTCACCCGTGCTGCTCAGGGGGATCCGAGAATCTGAGAATTGCCTCTGTACGGGAGGAGCACTGAGGCCAACGGGACCAATGCAAGGAATCCCGCTGGAGCTAAGCCTGCGCCCCCAGGCCAGGCCGGGAGGCTGACAAGTTCATGCTTTTGGAGGCTCCTCTTCGGCCTCCAAAGTGAGCACCCATATCAGACACTGGGCAGAAGCCCAGGGACAATATTACACATGGGCTATTCTCTGAGCCTGGCAGAGGCTGCACACATCTTTCCTACTTCTGGGGGGGTGGTTTCTCCTATTTTCCCCCATCCCCTGTCCCTTCCCTTACTCCTCCACACACCTGCTTTCCAGGGCGACTTCCTTTTCTGGATTTGCCATGGTTCTCCTCACCCTGAAATCTCTTTGCCTCGTCCAGCTGGTTTTACCTCGTCTCTAATTTTGGCTGCTGAAACTCTCAGGGAGATGGTCTCCAGCTGGAGGCCCACAGCCTCTCCCCCAATTCCTTCCTCACCCCCTCATGGGGATTCTGCCCCACTGTGCCCGGAGACAAGCCTGCCAAAGCCTCCTCTTCTTTCCACACCCTGGGCCGGTTGTCTGGGCCACATCCATATGCATTCCACTCGACTGCTTTCTCCTTAAACGCCCTGACTCTTGACGACTCGAGAATGACATTATCATCCTGCTGTTCCATCTCTTGCTTTTTTCCTGGCCCCAGGGGCTCCCTCTTCTCCTTAGACCCTGATGGGTTCAGCACACATTTGCTTCCTCCAGCCCAGCCCCATTCCTCACCATACTCGCTCCCTTTAGCCCCACAACTGCAGCATCTGCAAACCTGGCCGGGCCCTCTCACACTGTTCTGAGCCACCAATTTCCTCCACGCCCTCTCCTAGTCACTGTATGGCCATGGCCAGGAAAGTCCTTCTCTGGGATATACCAAAAGTAAAACAAAACATGGAGCAATCACATGCAAATTGAGCAGTGAGCCTTGTAGTACTACTTTTCACTTTTTTTTTTAATGAGAGTTGCAATGTTTAATTCAGGTTCTCTCTTGTTTTTCTGTTTGTTTGTTTGTTAATTTTTTTACTTTTTTGCAACATAGGCAGTATACAGGAATTCCTGGGCCAGGGATTGAACCTACACCACACAGCAGCAACCAGAGCCACAGCAGTGAGAATGCAGGAGCCTCAACCTGCTAGGCCATCAGAGAACTCCCTACTTTTTACTTATTTAATTTGGGGGTGAGCTAAGGTGCGTAAGGAAATGACTAGCAGAGGGTCTCGTGTCACTCACAGTGACACTGCCAAGCAACCTTTTGGAAAGCACTAAGTGGGCTTGGTTCTGACACCAGGGTTAGTTTGAAAGTCCACAGCATCAAAACTGCCCTTGAGCATCCCTGAGGAAGGCACCGTGCTGGACGCCACCACATCCTTCTTCCCGGGAACAGATGGCCCTTCCTTTGGCTAGGTACCAAATGCAGCAGTTGGTGTACACTTAGGTGCCAGAGAACACGAAAACCATGAAACTCTAACATCAGAGTCTTCATCAAAGGTGTGGCTCCCAGAATGGGAGGTTGGAAGAAGGAAAGTTGGCCCAGGGGTCAGCAGAGCCCCATGTACCCCTTCCTCTGTGTGTGTGTGCGTGTATGTGTGTGTCTCCATCCCTTCTGTTTTGTTAGAGTTCAATTCTGGTCACTTAAATGTGCATATGATGCAACTCTGCCCTTTCAACAGCTATAAGTATTCAAAAATAATCCATTCTTCTGAGTTTAGCAAAAGAAAGAAAAAGCAACATGCAGAAAAAAAAGCCAAATACATGATATACTTATTTTCAGTTTCACAAAACAGGAGAATGGTTAAATATGATATGGTCACTTGACAGACTACTACAAAAGCCATTGAAAAGGAAAAATTATAGAGATTATGTAAAGCACGAGAAATGAACATTAAATGTGCATACATCTGTACACAGATTAGAAGGGGAATCACCGAAAAACAATGAATTTAGTGATCTGGTAATATAAAGCATTATTTTTTAAAAGGGAAAGTTTGCAACCAAATGCTTGTTAATTGAATGAATGATTGCATTGGGGTAGGAGAAATTTAAATTCCTAATAGTGCAGCTGACAGGCTCCATGGCAACAGAAGTCAGGAGCTTGAGGGTCAGAATAAGAAGCTATGAAACCTGTGATGGGCCACTGCAGTCTCTAGCAGAAGGCTCAGCGGGGGCTCTGCCAAGGGGCTGGGGCACCAGGATTCACAGACTAAGACCCTGGGATGGGCCCTCTAAGAGATCACAAGTCTCAGAACACTGGACCAGATCAGAGCCCAGACCTGCCACATACCTTCAACAGAATGGTCTAGAGCAAGCTGGACAACTTCTCCCACCCTTCAAGTAAACTTCCTGCAGGAAGACTGGGTGGAAAGTATGGCCCAAAGCGAGTTTCCCTTATGCCTTCTGGCTGCAACCACCACCAGGGGTTGTGTTCGAGAAGCATTTTCTCTGTTGGTTGGCAGCCATCATTTGATGAGGCCTGGGAGGAGCAATTAGGGAGCAAGGGAAGAGAAAAGATCTCACACCACACATCCTGGGGCAGAGCCTATAACAGCTAACTAAAAGTCACCATGGAAAAGGACACATGCCTGGGAGATCCAGGTTGTTCTTGTGCCCTCATACGTGGGCGTGAAAAATAAAAAGCCCACCAAACCAGAGGGGACACCTCCCCACATTCCTCCTGCCCTCTGCCCCTGGGTCCCAGCCCCTGTGACTGTGCGACGAGCAGCTTGCCCCCCACGTGGCTGGAAGCAGGATGAGCTAGACTTCGCCGTAGGATTCCCACTGCATGGTGGAAAGGGGCCCGGAGTTGTCATAAGTGCCTCCAGGGGAGCTGCCAAGGCAGGCTGGGCTTTGGGGACCTGCTGGAGGGATGTCCTGGCCAGAGGGTCTGGCCAACTGGTCCTGGCTCTGTCACCGACTCTGTGTTCACTTCCCCTCTCTGTGCTGCCTCAGTTTCCTCAATAGTCAGATGCATGGGCGTGACCAGCTCCTGAGGGTCCTTTTTCAATCAAGAGTCAATCATTTCATGCTGGTATTTCTAGTAGCCTTTCCGGAGCAGAGGCGCTTGCTTTCCTGTGCCCCTTTCAGGAAGTGATTTTTGGGTCAGGTTACATAAGCTCCAGGCTGCCTTAATTTATGTCGAGGCTGCTCTGGGGGCCACTGATGGGAACAGATTTTAAATCATCCCTTTGCCATGATGAGTGCAAATACACCATCACTTTCGTGCCTAACAACACTAGCCATCAATGAAACTCCATATTTAGCAGATGTTCAGCAGTAATTACCTGGACATCAGATACATTCTCCTGTTTAATTACTCCGCTATGGTACCCCAGATGCCCTCCCACGTGCTCCTACCCCAAGGGCTCACATAAACACACTCAAAACATCGTCCTTGATTCTGACCCGTTAGGGACCCAAATAAGCATTGGGGTAGTAACAGGACAGGTTTCTGAGGCCCCAAGCCAAGGAGTCCACGTCACCCTGATCTAGAGGAACACCCTGGAGGTGACAACAGGGATGATGATGTTGATGGGACCAAAAGCTTGCCATTGAGAACAAGAGAAAGTTGCCAATCTGAAGCTGTTCTGTAAAAGTTAGGTGGGGGGCATGGCACCAGCAAAGGTCCCCGGATGGCTTCCAAGAAGGCTGTTAAAATAGTACCTCCTTTTGTAAGCTCACTCTCAACTGCAGTAACGGGGGCTGACTCAGGCCAACAGCATTCACAAAGAGTAATGCATAACCAGGATGCTGATGTGCTGCTTTCAAATGAAGTCAGTACCTGTCCAGGAAGCCAGAATACCTATGCTGGCTCACCAGTGCACTCCTGCCTGTGGACAAGCAACCTAGAGAGTCACATGATCCAACAGGTACTTTGGAACTGATGATAGAATTTAAATACTCAGTAGCATCTGGTGGGCAGGCTCTGCCTTCACTTCTACCCTGGGCACGAAGAAACATCATCCCTAGACGTGCTTGGGGCGGACACCACCAGTCTGTTTCTGTGCGGGACAGAACCCCCATCATCACAGCGCTTGTCAGATCCAACATCTCTGCCCTCGGCCCAGGGACCCATGCCGAGCTGGCATCCACACAGAGGTCGGCGCGGAGTGGATCGGAGCCCAGCACTGACCCTAGGGCTGACAGCCTCAGCTGGTCAGTCGGCCATGACCAACTGAAAAGGTGGATCTCACCAAGCAAAATGCCTGCATCAAGAGGAGGGAGCAAGACCTGCAAGGATGTGAGAGGGGCAGGAGGCAGGGCTGGGCAAGCCGGGAGGACAGAGGGACTCAGAGGGAGGGAAAGGGACTAAGAAAAGACAGAGGACATATGCCAGCGGGGAATAGACTGGGGACAGGTGCTGAGAAACTCAGAGTCACTGCTGGCTCTCCCAGGAGCCCCTCCAGGGAGCTCACCCCCCCACACCCCCTCCTGTGGGTGGTACACTTGGCTTCCCCTGGTTTCTTGGCACCAGATCCCTACTGCAACCCCCAGCCCAGGAACTGGACCTAAGGGTAACCCTGAAAGGATACATTCTTTCTTTAGATGCATTTTACAGCCCTAGAAATTCACATAGCTCAGGGAGAGGTACAAAAATCACAACCTTCCTTTTTTTAAAAAAAAAAAAAAAAAAAACCTTCCTCCATGTCTAGGAGTTCCCATTGTGGCTCAGTGGTTAATGCATCCAACTAGAAACCATGACGTTGCGGGTTCGATCCCTGGCCTTGCTCAGTGGGTTAAGAATCTGGCATTGCCATGAGCTGTGGTGCAGGTTGCAGACGTGCCTCGGATCCCGCGTTGCTGTGGCTGTGGCGCAGGACGGCGGCTACAGCTCTGATTGGACCCCTAGCCTGGGAACCTCCATATGCCACAGGAGCAGCCCAAGAAATGGCAAAAAGACAAAAAAAACAAAACAAAACAAAACAAAAAAAAACCTTCCTCCATGTCTAAAACAGTGCTGTATAGCAGAAATATAATAAATCACAACATATGTCATTTTAAATTTCATGGGTGACTTTCTTCCAGTCTTACTGTGGGATCCAATGGGTGCCTTTGAATTTCTTTCAGGGTGTTCAAAATTACCACCAGACCTGAGGCAACCTTCCCAGAACAACTTCACCCACAAGGCAGGTGTAGCACCCCCATCCAGGACCTCTGTTTTCTGGGGAGCCCCCTGAGGTCTTCTCTAGATTTTTCTGCAGGCCTTGCCTCATTCTAGGTTTTAAAGTTTCCCTGGAAGTCTCTGCTTTAAATCATATATTTTATTTTATTTATAACCCACTCTATTTCAGAAGATTTAAGATGGGCTTACAAGAATTATGTAAAATACTCTAAGATATATAAGTAACCAAGGAACCTATTACTCATTGCTATTTTTTAAAGTTACCAAACACAATGTATAATGTAGTGAAATTGTTGTCTGAACATTGTTCATGTGTGTGTACATGTGTGCACACCTGTGTATTGTGTGCTCCTGCGTATACAGGAGACAGGTAAGCCACACACAAAATTGAACAGATTGCCACAAGGAGGGGTTGGGGATTACAACTGACTCCATTCTCTTCTTTAGAGTTTTCTATGTTTTCTTCACTTTTGTAGAGCATCTCTACTTGTTTCATATTAAGGGGAAAAAGCAAAGGAAAAATCTCTAAAGAAAAACAGGCGAGAAGAAAAAGCCAAACCAAGAGCAAAGGCATAAATTGGAGCCCACCGTGAGGCTAAAAGAACTCATTTTTCCTTGGCCAAGCCACACATTAAAGCTGGATTTTCTAGCAGTTGATGGATGAGGAAAACCTGATCAGTTACACGGGTCACAGGGTCCACAGGACATAAACAAAATGATTGCTCAGAAAAGCCCGCTGTGCTTGATGTGGAGGCCTGAGGCCAATGCCTCCCAAGGGCCCCCACAAGGACACCGAGTAATGAAATGAACGCCGCCAACCACACCCTCACGATAAACACCACCAAAACCTTCCAGTGCTGTTCTTCCAGAGCCCCTGGATGCAGACTGAGAGCACCTCGCCAGGCAGCAGCACAGTAAAGGCCACTCCTTGAGGAGCGGACACCATGAGGCCAGGTTCAGGGGAGTTCCGACTCAGTCCAGAGGGACACGTTAGAAGATCAATATGAGCACAGATCACTGTGCTGAGAGCACCTCCCAGGCTCATCTCAGCTCTGCTCATTCCTAAGGTCAAAAGGCTGACTGCTTAGACCTCTGCCTCCAAGAAGCTGCAGGCACCCAGCTGTTCATCCCACACTTATTCACTGAGCACCTACTGGGCACTCCTACCACACAGTTCCTCCCAGTAACCCCGGGTCCGTCACATACCTGGAGCCCTGAGCCAGCCCCACCTGTCATCAGCTTGGGGCCTTTAGCAAGACAAATGCCATTTTTACTACACAAGGGCCTGAGGTTAACCTCTGGGTCAGGAGAGGAACAGATGCACCTGCTTGTACACCAACAGGGTTCACAGCAGGTAGCAGCCACACTTGGGGAAAGGAGTCGGAGGCTGAATATGGGCTCATGGGAAGAGCTCCATGGTGGAGGGGCTCTGGGCTATGAACAGGCTTTGCGGAGACATGCTGTCATTTCCATAAGGAACACATCTCCTGTCTCCGCCTCTCCGCCCCACTTTAGTTCTGGGCCGGGCAGGGGCCTAAAGCCTTCTCCACCTCCCAGAAGCTTCTCTCTTCTATGTTCTGAGAAGAAGCCAAGAACATGGCTGGGCCACAAGCTTATGGGTGGGGAATTCACCATCTGTATACCCGTGGCTACCAACTGTCCACCTTGACCCCAGCCCACAGACCTCTCCTCGGAGCCCCTGATCCACACATCCCATCTCCTTGGCCAATGCCCTGGAATCCTCATAGGAAGCTCAGTCTGTACTTAGCTGGCTTCCAGTCCGCCCCTTCTCGACAAGTGGCCTCACCATTCATGGACTGTAAAAGCCAGAACCTGGATGCTGCCTTTGACCATCCCCTTCCCTTACTTCCCACAGCCAACTCATCACCAAAAGCTGTTGATTTTTCAAACACACCCTCCATTTCCTCCCATTTCTAGCTGCATCGTTAGACTGCCCAAACCTGTCACATGAACTGAGGGGTCCTCAGGGCACCCGTGGCCTCTGCTGGTCCTGTGGGGGCTGGCTGATCGGGGAAGCGAGGGCACCATGAGTCACTTCAGGGCACCAGCACACACCCTCTCCTGGAATTCGGCCCTGTGCCTCCCTCCTCTCTCTTCCTCCCACAACACCAGCTCCCAGGTTTGCACTCACCTTTTCTTTCTCTTCCCTTTTCTCCTCTTCTGTTCCCACCTTCTATTCTGCTGCTCTCACTTCCACCCCTTGGCCTTGTCTATTTCTTGTTTATTTCTTTCCTCTCTCTCCCCACCCCTCCCCTACAGCCTCTTCCTCTCTCACTGCTCCCTCCCCACCCCAGCCCTGCTCTTCTCCCCTTTTTCAGATGTTACAGGCACAGAAAGTCAGAGTTGGCAGTGACCTCACAGGCCCTCCCGATTTTACAGATGGGGAGCTGGAGGTGGGGGCGCTGAGGTGGTAAAGCCACGCAGCCAGGTATCCACCCTGGGCAGCAGGGTCGGCCCTAAGACTCCAATATTCTCACCCCAGCACTGCCCCCAACTCACATTCCCTATTTCACTGATTTTCCTGGTCCTTGTCCTTTATCCCATGACTGTGGTCCTCTGCTAAAGTCAGGGCTGGTCATTCTTCCTACAACACAAGTCAATAAGCAGGGCACCTGGGTATGTCTCTTTGTCTCTCTCCCCATATTTGCCATATGCCCAGACACCTGCACTCAAAGTCTCCAAGGGGAGTGGGCTCACCCGCTACAAGCTTTTCATTCTGTTGCACTTGGATGCACCTACAAAACTCCTCTTCAAATCCCATCACATCACCACCAAGGTCTGGCTGAAGTACCATGAAGAAGGTGGCTGAAGGAGATGTGGGGGGGGGGGTGAGGGACTGAGCGCCTGACCCTCTGCCCTTTTCTCCTGTAGCCCCATATGCTCTTGGCACAAGAGGCCTGCAGAAATCAAATAACATCTTCGGAACCCATCCAGATTTAACGGAGCCATCTGTGAAAATGCTGCTTGCCATGGAGGGAGGGGCAGAGTGCGCTGAGGCTGAAGATTTGGGGTGGAGGCAGACTGCCAGAGGCGTGGGGCCATCGGAAGGAGGGGACCACTGAGGCGGGGCAGTGGCAAGAGGCGAGTGCAGGCGGATGACATCAGATGGCAGTGCACTGTCCCAGTGCCCTTAAAACAGGTAGGAAAACACCCCCGAAATGGGTTAAATGCACAGCCACCTGCACAGGATGGAGGTGGGACCCATCATCTGAACTTGGACAGACTCTTACAGCCCTGGGGTTTTACTGAAAATCCACCCTTGGGCAGCATTTCTCAACAGACATGGAGCAAAAAAGGATGCATGAAGACCCAGGCTCCTCCTGCAGTCCACGGAAAACACATCCAGCCTCCCAGAGTCTGGCAGAGGCGATGGCTCAGCCCTGAGCACAGACATAGCTACAAAAAGGTAAACGAAGATTACAATTTGTTTTTCAGATTTTCAAGATTTTCACCATTTTAGGATTTTCAGCCAACATAATTTATTAAAAGTGTAACAAAGGAGACTCGATATTTATACCTTCCTTTGTAAGGCTTAGCATGTAAACAAATCTCAGATGCAAAACAACTATCCTCTGCCAGGCAGTGAAGAGTGACTGCAGTGCCCATGGGTCCGGGCACTGAGGACCATGAGCATGGTTTGGCCCCGGAACTGGCAGGGAACCAAGGGACCAGACTGCAAAAGCCAAGACAGCCCATGTGTACCTCGCCATGCAAACAAACACACTCAGAGTTCATCCACCGAGGTGTGGGGTGTTGTCCTGGGGAGGAGGGTGACTATAGAAAGAATTTACAGAAGAAGGTGGGGAGGGACTGAAGAAAGTGGAGGGGGTGGGGAGAGGGGGAGAGAAAGAGAGAAAGAGAAGGGAAAAGAGAGAAGAGGAAATAACCAATGTGGGGATGGAAGGGAGCTCAGGGGAGCAAAGGGGCAGTGGAGAGGGAAGGGCGTGCCCAGTGCTGGGGACCCTTGGGAAATAGCGCATGAGGACTAGACAGTGAAGGAAACCTAAAAGAGACCTCGGAAATGCACCTCTCCAGAGGCCTTAACCACTCTGGGAAACCTGTGGCTGAGAAGCTGGCACTGCATTAAGGTGCCAACTGTGGGCCCTGCTGGGCTGCTTTGCTGTAGCCGGGATTCTCCTTTGCAGCCCAGGCCTGCCCAGCCCTGGGGGGCCCAGCACCCCCTTCTCTCTTTGGCTGGACCCAGCCAGACCCTGGGAGGACACAGAAGCAGCACCTTTCCTCCCAAACACGTTCGGGCTTTCAGCCCGGAGGAAACAGGGCGGTGATCCAGCAGCGAAGAGGGGAGAAAGGCAGTTCCTGATGGAGGCCCTGGGCCAAGGCGCATCCTTCCATTGTGATGAAATTTCCCTCCCAGCTGCTTCTGCAGGGCAGTCCCCAGGGCGAAGGGCACCAACCGGCCAGAGGGTCTGCTGCCACCGCTGGCCCTGCTCCATCCACAGGGAGACTGGCTGTGCTCCCTCATGTCCACATGAGTGCCCCAGGGAAGAGGGAGTGGGGGGGATCGTGACCACCCCCCATTCTAGACAAGCCAAGAATCCCAGCTATACAGGCACAGCAATGTGGGCTGCCCCTTGATGCTTGAGCACCACTCCCAAAGCCCCCTGGGGCCAGCGGGAGCTGCCAGCACCAGACTCCCAAGTCCCTCCAGGCCCATGGTCCCTTCTCACCTCTGTGCCTGGGACATAAGCCGTCCCCTACCTCACAGTCCCCATTTCAGATTCCTGGCTGAGAGCAGTGAGGACCAGGCCAGAGGACCCCCAAGAAGACCAAGGGGTCCTCACCCCTGTAGGCCTCCCAGCCTCATTTCTCCTGGCCCCAAGCCAAGGACATCTCCCCAGGGACCCAATGTGGAGGACGCCCCTCTTTCAGAGCAGGTCTCCGCCAGTGGGCTGGTCCCCAGGCCTCGAAGCACGGAGGCCAGGCTGTCCATGAGGCTCTCCCGGGAGCTCCTCACTGCTTTGATGTGGAACAGCCATGACGAGGGCAATATTAAGTGGTGGGAAGGAGCTGTAACACTGCTGTTTTAAATGACAGCCATTGTTCTCAGCAATTTTATGATCAAGGCAAAGAAACAGGCCTTTTAAGAAATGATGTAGCACATTTAAGAAGCCCTAGAGGATTGGGGAAGGAATGAAGCGCTTCCAAAGAGGAAGCAGCTCCACGCTGGCAGCCTCGGCTCTGTCCCCTCCCCAGGGGACCGGGGCACAGCCCTCCAGCCCTCTGTGAGCACCCAGAGGCCAAGGCCACCCTGCTGCTGGGTGATGCCCAGAGCCAGGCCCAGCAGACCTAACCAGGTAGGTGGTGGGTCTCTTCCCAAGGCAGTGGTCCGTTTCCCCACAGTAGGGGCTCCGAGGTACAGAGCTCCAGGGGACATGTCCCTCCCCCCCCCTCCCCCACCCAGCAAAGGCAGCAATTATAACCCCAACAGGTGGGGTGATGGGCCATGAACCACAGGCCTTTTTGGTATCATCCCTCTGGGCTGCATCTCAGGAGGGAGGCGACAGCAGGTATGAATGGCTTCTGACCCCAGCTCTTCTAGCTGCCCTCAGGGTCCTCCTGCCTTCTCACAGTGCCCCCCGGGCCACCCACCCTCTCCAGAGATGGAGAGAGAGTTCTCCATCTCCAACCCCCAGAGGCACTGGCTGTCCACCTCCAAGGTCAACTGCTAAGGCTCTGCAGCCTTCTCCCTCCAAACTCTCCACCTCTGACTCTGGCCTGTCACCTTCCAGGACTTTCCCTCCTCTCTGCTTGTTGAGTAGAACCTCAGCTAGAACGTCCTGCTGCAAAAGCCAAAAAAACCCCTTCTCCATGAAGCCTCACAGCGGCCTCAATCTGAATCGGTGGTTCGCAAAGTGTGGCCATGGCACCAGCTCTGTTAACCCTCCGGGTGCTTCTGTCTATACTGTTCATCTGAGACTCACGCCTCCTGCCTTATGCTAAGTGTGGCCTCTGCAGGGCACTGGGGCTGAGTCTTGCCTCTTTGGGCCTCTGCACAGTACCTTGCAGAGATTCAACAAATATCTCTCATACTAAATTGAAAAACAGGAGTTCCCGTCATGGCTCAGTGGTTAACAAATCCGAGGAGGAACCACGAGGTTGGGGGTTTGATACCTGGCCTTGCTCTGTGGGTTAAGGATCTGGCGTTGCCATGAGCTGTGGTGTAGGTCACAGATGTGACTCGGATCCTGTGTTGCTGTGGCTGTGGTGTAGGCCGGAAGCTACAGCTCCGACTGGCTGGGGAAACTCCATATGCCACGGGTGCCACCCTAGAAAAAGGCAAAAGGACCAAAAAAAAAATGAAAAATAGAGGCCTGTGACTCCTGGACACATGCCCACTATGAAGACACCTCAAGTCACCAATGGCCTTCTTCTGCTTTCTCAATGAAGAACACACGAGATTTAGGAGGTTACAGATCTTAGAGGAGTTTCTGCCAAAAGAAGCCTCCCTCCCAGGTGACCGGTGCCTTGAAGTTTGGGTTGGCGAGTGGCAGCCAACTGCAGCAAGGAAGGGAAGCATAACAGTTTGTGATGGTTTCCTAAAAGTCCCCAGCACTATTATCATTTCATCAGCATCACAACGGCAAGAAAAAGCTATTTCTATTTTAAATTGTCAATATTAATCTAATGCTGGAGATGAATGGAGTAGTGATGATAAATGGGGTGTTTAATAAAGATGAAAGCTCCAGCAGCCTAGGAGAAAACTTCCTTTGACTTAAAGTTATCGTCTTGATTAAAATTTCCATTTTATTATCCTAATCAGCAATCTTTGTTCAATGTGCTACAATTTCTATTTTCTCCACTTAGAGAGATAATTAACAACACTATAAACATATTAAAAGTAAAATGTTTATTACAATGGTGCTGTTACCCACATTTAACTTGTGTTTAGGAATGCTTTTGTGTTTAGGACACACCCCTGCCTCCAGGAAGCCTTCCAGGAACCACCCTCTGCTGGGAGCCTCATCTTGTTCATGAGGTTAAACACATTTAACTTGTGTTTAGGAATGCTTTTGTGTTTAGGACACACCCCTGCCTCCAGGAAGCCTTCCAGGAACCACCCTCTGCTGGGAGCCTCATCTTGTTCATGAGGCCTCGGGGAACTGACAACCCCTTGTCCTGGCGACATGTTCCTGAGTTCAGCAGGTCTGTCAATTTAACTCCGTTTAATTTCATGCCATCCAATCTGACATCTCTTTGTGCAGAGACTGAAAACCACTATTCTCCATGATGGATGTATGACTGGGATCGAGTGCAGACACAGATGGGAAATGGAGGCAAGGAAAATACACAAATTTCTCCCAGGAAGTCTCCTCTGCATCTCTCTGGAAGGCAGAAGTTTCATTTAATGAAAGGTATTTAACAAGCAAACAGCCATGAGGCACCGATTATGAGCCAAGCTCAGTGGGAGGAGGCCCGGCGCCTCACAAGCCAGATCCTGAGTCTGGGCAGCGCACCAGGACACACAGCATCTCCAGGCCACAGTGGAAACTTGTTTAAGTCTGATTTTTTTTTTTTTAAACACAACACTGATCCTTGTCCAGACACCGAATCTGATTCCCCATATGGGATGTCTGTTTCATATTCATACAATATCAAACACGCAAGCCAGGTTGCAATGGCCACCTCGGTCACACAAGGCCCTTCTGCTTCCCTTGTCCTGCCTTCTTCTCAACCTCCTTGTCTCAGGGCAGATCACCGACCTCATTTCATCCTCTACACAAGGCTGACTCTGCATTGGGAGTGGTCCTCCCTGCGGCCACCAGGAGTCCAGAAGGGCCACGAGGCCGCCCTTCCTGCAGAGGACTCTGGTTTAAAAGCACTTTGGCACAGCTCTCGCGTAACCTCTCTGAAGCCTGGTGAGGTAAGTGTAATATCCACATTTTACAGATGAAGAGGCCACTGGTGAGGCTGGATACCTTGCTCCAAGTCACACAGCTAACAGGCTAGTGGGAGCGCTGGCAGCATCCTAGTCCCAGCTGTCCCCTGGGGACCGAGCGCTCTAGCCTGCTCCTAGGATGAACGGCTATATCAGAAGCAGGAGGGGGACCCAGCCTCCCCAAGGGCTACCGGGACAAACTCTCTCTGTCTGGGGCATGTTTTTCCATGATGTGTGTGTTTTAACCTAGGTCATTTCCGGGTATACTGGAGCTTTCCACAGGGAAGGGCACGTCCCCTTAATCAGCATGAACCGGCACACGCCCCCGACCCCCGGCAGACCGAGGCGACACTCGGGGAAAATGCAGGAAACGGCAATCCACACGGGCCCGGGGAAGGACCATTAATCTCCCTCCCCTGAAGGAAATGAAATCATTATGTCTGCAGCTACAGAATCCAAAAGAACAAATTTCCTGCCAGGATAATAAATGGATTCTTTTGTGTTCGCCTCGACTCCCGTCACATGACCCTCCCAGGCCATTCCTCATCCAGGTGACTTGGCTGAATAAATACCCAGAGGTTTCAGTTTCAACTTCCAAAATGGACCAGGGAGTGGCCCACCAGAGCCTTCAGTCCGCCGCTCCAGTCTGCCCTGACCCTCTCCTTCCACCAAGCCTTTCACAAGCGGGACCATCCCCTGCCCTCAGCCAGGAGCAGAAGCAACTCTGTGGAGAAGACAGAGGAAGAACCATCTCTCACTGAACAGGCATTGCACAAGATGTACTTTGGAAACAACAATGAATAGTAATATGGGCTATAAAGTTCCCAGGGCCGGCCAGGAGCACAGGGGCGATGCTCCAATGATGTGCGTGGAGGGAACAGTGAAGGGCTTGGGAGGCTTTTGAAGGCAGCGTGATGGGCAAGCTGAGTGGCACTGGGCTCCACTAACCTTCCCCTGAATGGGGCCCCGGAGCCCTGCTCTGGCAGGTCGCAACGTGCAAGCAATGAACCACTTCATAATGGGCTTCTGTTCAGACACAGCACTCGGCGCTGGACTTCCAAAAGGGGCCTGTGTTTGCAAGGAAAAATTGTTTCTGGCTTAACACACAGTGGGAGCCATGGTGCCTGGTGAACAGACCCAAGGAAAACCTGTCCACTGCTCCTTGCCCTCCAGGACCCGAGCTGTGCAAAGAGGTAACGCCTGAAGCAGAGAAGGAAATGCAAGTCTGGGGTGCAGGGTGACAGCCCCTCTTCCTCAAGGATGCTGCCACCTCAGAAGACCCTCTGTGGATGTGTAGAGAACCAACTATGATGATTCTGGATCCAAAAGCTTCTACCTCCTAAGTATGTGCATGTTGGGGGTGGGATGACATAGTTCCAGTCACTTAACAGAGGCAAGGGTGCCTCCTCTGTGACAAAGAGTGAGAGCTTGTTTGGGGTTTTTGTTGTTGTTTTTGTTGGCCACACCCACCTCAGGTGGAAGTTCCTGGGCCAGGGATCAAACCCATGTCACAGTCGCAGCCTGCGCCATAGCTGCTGCAATGCCAGATCCTTAACCCACAGCAACCTACAAGGGAACTTTCCAGAGGTACAAAAATGAGAGCTTGCTAAGCACTCCTGAACTCCACAAAAAACCCTGAAATGTAAGTGTTTTGCAGTAAAACAGTGGATAGAAATAATGAGTGTCTTGGCAGGAAAAGTAAAACTGTACCCCCTCACAGAAGCAGTGTGAGCAAATATATAACCACTACAGCTGGGGTTATCTCCCTTAGAATTGTACAGGATGAACAAAGTGCTAGGTAGTCTTGTCTCCACCCACAGGAGCTTCTGGGCTCTAACCAGAGAGCCCCAAAGCCATAGCATAGGGTCATGGACACCAGATCACCACCCCAATGTCACTCCTCTGGCCTATGTACCTGCAGCTCTTCACTCATGCCTTCCAGAGCTCATGTCTAGAGAATTATAAATTATCTATTTATATCTCTATCTTCTCTATTATAGGTGTTTCTCCAGAGCACATCTCCTGTCTCATCTATCTCTGCATAATCTGTAGAAAGATGGAGGGATGGTTGGATGAATTTATGGTTGGATGGATGGATGGATGGGTGGATAACCCAGATGACTAAAGGCATATTATCTTCATCACTCCCACATCTCATGGGAAGAAATGAAACTAACAGTTACAAGACACTACTCCATGTTGGGTATTGTTCTAGGTAACTTCTACACTTTCTCTTATTTAATTCACACAACTATCCTAAGAAGTTAGTTTTACCTTTGACATTTTACAAATAAGAAACTAAGGAGAAGTAAGTTGAGGCACTGTACTTGAAAACCAAATCCAGGTCTGTATGAGTCCACATTCAGCATTCAAATGGATCAGCCCATCGATCCATTCTGTCAGTCTATCAGCCATCTTTAAGATCATAAGTGCAACAAACACCTAATGGGAACCTGCTGTGTGCCAGGCATGGTGCCACTCACTGAGGATCCAAAGAAAAACCCAAAAGAGATTCAAATGGAGATAAGGAAGGAAGGAAACCCAAGCTCTCCAGTGACTCTGTCACAAGGAAAAAGCTGATCACAGTTAAAAAATAAGCAACCTAGTAAAGATCCATGGTTGAGAAGAGGCAGGAGGTCAGCAAATCTTCTTTAAAAAAAAAAAAAAAAAAGCAACTATAAAGCTGGGCAAAAGTGACAAAAACTACCATCTCAGCAATTTGAAAATTTGCCGAAGACAATCTGAGAAGTGTTTATGTTTCAAAGGCTGAACTTTGGGTAAGAACAGGGGGAATCTGTGGTATTCGTGCTTAGGGCTGCTCTCTCCTCCCACCCTCCCCCAAGCTGGGTTAACATGGTGGTTCTTCTTGGAAAGGAAAGGATATGAGAACAGCAGAGCTGTGGGGTCAAAAAGGACTTAGATTTTGAGTGGTTGCTGATGCCCACACCCAGCAGCACTATCCAGAGAAGTGAGGATCTTGGCAGGCAGGACTGTGGTCATGGTTAGGGCAAGCAAACACATGTGTCCAATGAAGACCACAGAGGACCCAAGATAGCCACAGAGTAGCCCTAAGACTGTGCTTGCTCATAAGAGAAGCAAAAGGACCCATTGGAAAGTCAAAGCTGCAGTAGATTTCAAAATGCCATGAACTTTGTGCTTTTTGACCACACACAGATCCATTCCAAATGACTGGAAGCTGAACCATCTCAAGCATTTGAGCACAACTTCTTCTTTAAGACCATAAGTGCAACAAACACCTAATGGGAACCTTCTGTGTGCCAGGTTCCCATTAATCACTGAAAGATGACTAAGCTACACAGACAGAGGGGCTACCCTGAGGAAGCAAGACTCCAACATAAAAACACAAATTTTAAATTAAAAACTGCATCAGCACAACTGATGAGAGGTCACACACTTCAGGAGAGACAGATTTAAGCTACGTAAGTTACAAAACAAACACATAAACAAAAACAGTAACAACAGCCTTTGGCAGAAAGAAAGAAGAATGCAGAGATGCTACATTATCAAAAATGTCCAGTTTTCAACAAAAAAAGTTATGACAGATCCAAAGGAAGAGGAAAATGTGACCCACACTCAAGAAAAAAGCAGTCCCCCAGTTCAACAAAGACTTTGAAGTAGTCATAAATATGTTCGAAAATAAAGGAAACCATATTTAAACATTTAGATAAGTGTGACAACATGAACAAAAAAACACGCCCATATTTTCACCAAAGAGACAGAAATTATAAAGAACAAACCAAGTGGAAATTCTGGAGATGAAAAGTGCAATAACTGAAATGAGAAACTTCCTAGAGGATCCTAACATAAAGTCTTCAAGTTGGAAAAAGGAAAAAAAAAATCAATGAACTTGAAGGAAGATCAATGGAAATTATACTATCTGAAGAACTCAGAAAGAAGATTAAAGTAAAAAGCAACAGAACCTCAGAAATCTGTTGGATAACATCAAGCATGCCAATACACACTTGATGAGACTTTCAGGAGAAGAAGAGTAAAAAGGACAGAAAAAGTGTGAAAAAAATGGTTTAAAACTTTTGAATTTGATGAAAAACATTGATCTATACACAGGAAGCTCAATGAACCCAAAGTAGGATATGCATAAGGAGACTCCCACATAGATACATCATAGTCAAACTTTTAAAAGACAAAGAGAACATTTTGAATACAGCAAGAGAAAAATGATTTATTGCATACAGAGGAACATCAGGAACATTGATGTGATTAATACCTAATTCTTTTATGAAACAATGAATTCCCAAAGGCAGTGGAATGACAAAGTGTCAAAAGAAAAAAAAAATGAGTTCCCAAGGAGGCTCAGTGGTTAACGAATCTGACTAGGAACCATGAGGTTGCGGGTTCAATCCCTGGTCTTGCTCAGTGGGTTAAGGATCCGGTGTTGCCGTGAGCTGTGGTGTAGGTCACAGACTTGGCTCAGATCCTGCACTGCTGTGGCTCTGGCATAGGCCAGTGGCTACAGCTCCAATTAGACCCCTAGCCTGGGAACCTCCATATGCTACGGGAGCAGCCCTAGAGAAAGCAAAAAAAGACCAAAAAAAAAAAAACTGTCAACATTTCTATACCCAGCAGAACTATCCCATAGTAACCAAAGGCAAAATAAAGATACTGCCAGCTAAACAAAGGCAGAGAGAATTCATTGCTAGCAAAACTGCCTCACAAAAAAATAGAGAAGGATATCATTCAGGATGGAAGGAAATGATACCAGAAGTAACATGAGAACAGGGGAAGAAACAGAAACTACTGGAAATGGCAAATACGTGGGTTAATATTAAAAAATCTACAAATATGGTTTTCCTTGTATCTTCTCTTAACACCTTTTTTTTTTCCCGTCTTTTCTAAAAGGGCTGCACTGGTGGCATATGGAGGTTCCCAGGCTAATATTTAATCTGAGCTGCTGCTGCCAGCCTATGCCAGAGCCACAGCAACACCAGATCCGAGCTGCATCTGTAACCTACACCACAGCTCATGGCAACACCGGATCCTTAACCCACTGATCAAAGGGATCGAACCCACAACCTCATGGTTCTGACTCAGATTTGTTAACCACTGAGCCATGATGGGCACTTCTCTTAGCACCTTTTCAAAGCATAAGATTATATAAAGGAATCATTATAACACTGTGTTATTGCATTTGTAACATCTACAGATGTAACAGATACATTAGTGGCAAAAAAAAAAAAAGAGAGAGAGAGAGAGTCAAGCAGGTCACGAAAGATGTGTGGGATAGTAAGAGATGGAGCTGGTAGGGAAGGTACTGCAGGCAGAGAGAACTGAATGGGCAAAAGTGAGCAGCCAGGAAAGCCATGTCTGAGGAAGAGCCAGCTGTCTGACTGGAGGGCCTAGAAGGTGAGGCTGAAAGAATCAGCTGTTGGTAGCAACTTAAGGATACCCACTGGAAGCCAGGCTGAAGAAACAGGACTTTTTCCCCACTCAAAGGGAAAACAGAGGGCTTTGGGGTTTTGTTTTTAAATGAGGATAATTGATCTTTCCAATGAGTGCCTTGGGGAGGGTCTTCTGGCACTGAGGTGGTATAGGACCTGGATGGAGTGAGCCACGATGGGGTAGGCTTTGGATGGCATGGGGTGGAAGAGAGAGACTCAGATCAGAGAGGTCTCTTAGGAGCCCACCTAATGATATGAGATGATATCCATGGCATCCTCTTACTTTTATTCTCACCCCACCTCTCAGAGTCCCTGAAAATAAGCTCAGCAAGGTATAAAGCAACGAGGGAGACCCCTAGGTGTGGACAGCCCAAATGAATAAGCAAATAAGGGAACTCAAATCAATCCACACACAATGCCAGACACTCTGATAAGCACCTCAAATGCCCTCCAAGCCTAAAGGGAGATTTTATTAAACTCATTTTATAGAGAAGGAGACTGCGGACTCATGGGCCCGAGATCACAGACAGTTTGAGAAAAGGAAGATTCGGATGTGCATATGCCTGACTCTCTATGCATGCTCCTTTCACCCTCAGCCACTCTCCCGTGAGAAGGTGGCCACTCCGAAGAGTCAGCTTTTTCAAACAAATGGGTGAAATAAGGAGAGGAGAGCTCTTTGAGCTAGAGTTTCCCCTGCCTCCTTCCAGAAGTCTCTCATCTCACTGATCCCAAGCCTGTCCAGCTTCCCCCAAAAGCAAAACACCTGAGCTTATTAGCAATGCTCCCAGCTATCCCACACACTGACACGGGCCTGAAAAACAGCCTCCATCAAAAGGCAGCCTGAGGAACCAGCATTTAGAGAAGCAAGTTGGAGAAGGCTGCTGGGGACAGGATGCCCACTCCTCCAAAATGCCCAAGTTGGATCTGAACACTGCTGGGACCGGCAGAACACCTAATGGTGTTTTGGAGATGTCCTGGCCACTGCTTGCATCAGAGATCTTCCAGAAACCTGAAAAGGCCCAGGAGAGGCAGCAGTGACCATGAACTCTGCCCCTTCTTGGCACACACATCCTACCCTGACCAGGTGTAGGAAGATGTAGCCAAAGATTGGGGCTCTGAGAGCGTGGAAGACCAGGGAGGGAGCCAGTCCCCTGGAGGGAGCCCCAAGATGGGGCAGCCCATAGCGATTCAACCCCTTGCCTCCCATCCTATTTAACACCTGCAATCGCCAGCCTGGTGACTGTGACCACAATACTAAGCTGATGAGGAGTTGAGGGCCGTGAGCCGCCAGGGTCACTAAAGTCCATTCCAGTGCCGGAAGCTTCAGGGAAGGGGTCCTAAAGGGTGGGGATTCAGATCTGCCACCAAAGGAGAGGCAGAAGGGACAGTCAGGGAACTGGCATTTGCAACATTGCACCAGTTTTGCACACTGTAAAACAGCATCCAGATTACAACTTTCTCACCAACTTCATAAAATACATTTTATTGGAATTGTTATGGTGCTCGCTCAAACAACTTCATAAAATGTTTCCTCCTTATGAAGTGAATGCTCTTACACACACTCACTTGAAAGACATAAGTTCAATTGCCGAGGTCCATTTAATTAGACATGCACATCGAGAAACTATTTTTTAAAGGGCAAGGACTATTTATGGTGCTTTAATTTAGAGGTGTTTAATGCATCTGAGAGCTGGATTGATTTTATTTGGCCTGCACACCAACATAAAAAGAAAAAGGTGCATTTTTGCCAACATTTAAAAATTGGGGATTATCCCAGGAAAATCCAGAAGATGAGGCAATGACCATGAAGCTAGATGAGGCGAGGGTTCATCTGTTCACATGGCTCCCATCAGGCAACCTTGGCTGGTTATGAACCCTGCGAGCTCCTAGCCAGCTTCTGGATTTGAGGTTCCTGCTTTTAAATGAACTGCAAACACTAACGGCATAGTCCACAACAGGCAACGCCCTGTGCCAAGCTCCATGGGAAACAGTACGACCTGGTCCCTGTATCCTAATGAGTCATGCTACCTGGGAGACAGACAGACACACAGAAATAACTGACCCAAAGAGTTTCAAGCAATAAGGGAGGCAGCAAGTGGAGATAAGGAGATTTCTTAGGAAGAGACAGTGGGTTGCATAAAGAAATACCACTCCTTGAGTTCCCGCCATGGTGTAGCAGAAATGAATCTGACTAGGAGCCATGAGGTTGCAGGTTCTATCCCTGGCCTCGCTCAATAGGTTAAGGATCTGGCATTGCCATGAGCTGTGGTGTAGATTGCACACGCAGCTCAGATCTGGCGTTGCTGCGGTTGTGGCGTAGGCCGGCAGCTACAGCTCTGATTAGACCTCTAGCCTGGGAACCTCCATATGCTGTGAATGCGGCCCTAAAAGCAAAAATAAAAAATGAAAAGCAATACCACTCCTTGCCACTCCCAAATGAGTCCTAACCCATCCTGAGAGAATCCTCGACAAAGCAGAAGCACCTACAATCTTTCACTTGTTTGTTCACCAAAGGGTGTCCCAGGGCATATAGCAGAGTTACCTGGAAGCTTTTTCACCCCTATACAAACAGGTCCTACCATCTATGGAGTTGAGCTCCCTTTTGAGGGGTGAACTAATTATTTTCCTCTTACTGTTTTTAATAGAATCTGCCTGGGGGGAGAACGTTCACTTTTGTTTTCAAGCTTCAAAGTTAGCTGCCTGCAAAGAAGCTGCCCTTTTTTATATACTTCTCGTGTAATTAGGGTTCTCTGTTACCAGGTGGAAGTGGTTGCTCTGGGCTCAGCATCCAACTGGAAGACCCATGTTTTAACTTAGAACCAGCTACAACCATGAATTTTCCAGATACCAATTTTCAAAGGGCAAGGAAGGCCACATGTGATTGATTAGAAAATTCTATTAAGTGAAGGATTTTTTTTTTTTAAGAGGAGAGCTCCAAGCAATTATTCTCCCATGACTTTCAAGTACAGCATGAGAGGATAAGGTTTTAAATTTGGGCAGCACAGATGACAGATATTAGGGAGAATTGATTGACCAACAGGATGACAACATTTTAGCATAAACTTCAAGGAGACTCTATAGAGGAGACATCCTGGAGATGTCCCCAAGAACTGAAATAAGCTCAGGAAAACTGTGAGAGCAAAAAGGCTAGGGCATGAAGGAAGCCAGGGTTTCCCCTTTTTGGCTCCACATCAAACACACTTGAGACTCTAGCCAGATCAGCTAACTTCTCTGGGCTTAAGTCCCCTCATCTGTAAAAGAAAAAAAAAATGAGGGAGTAAATGATCTTCTGTGGCTTCCCTGACCTCAGCGCTCATAAATTTTCCACCTGTTTGTGGGGCATCTCCCAGATCCCAGCCTGGATCCTTCCTCCAGGATAACAACTCCTCTTTTCCCCCACCTGCAGGCAGAGCCAAATTTCAGGAGGCCAGCTGCATTCCAAGCTATGAGAAACCTGGCATGAGGGCACTGGGGGCAAGAGCAGGGCAGAAGCACAATCCAGGAAAGCAACTCCCTAAACACCCAAGTCGTAATGGCTAACTCTCCATCTCTGGGAGCCAGAGGAGAGCTTTCTTTGGTACTCTGTTCCTTTGACAAAGCCATGCTTTTGTAGGTTCGAGCAAGCAAGACCTGAAGAAGCCCCAGGCTAAAATAGCTTCTCTGCTCACCATGAGGGTCCAGCTCCGCCACATCACAGCTCACCAGCCCCACCTCTTCCTGGTTCCAACAAGGTCTGTACAGGAGGCCCGGATGCCCTCTCCCCTGCCATTTCCCAGGATAGCCAAGGGCAGGCTGCAAAGCCCACCAGTTGCTGGTCATCCTTGCTTTCATATCAACAATATCTGTATCCACATGAACCAAGAAAGATGACAACTGGAGATCCTTTAGAAGTAAATCAGATTTATAAAACATTTATTTATTTATTTATATTATTTATTTATTTTTTGCCTTACCCACAGCATGTGGAAGTTCCTGGGCCAGGGATCAAACCCACGCCATAGCAGTGACAATGTTGGATCTTTAACTCCTAAGCCACCAGGGAACTCCAAAACATCTTTTTTTAAAAAAAATTAACCCTGGAGTTCCCATCTTGGTGCAGCAGAAATGAATGTGACTAGGAACCACGAGGTTGAGGGTTCAATCCCTGGCCTCACTCAGTGGGTTAAGGATCCAGCGTTGCCATGAGCTGTGGTGTAGGTTTAAGACACGGCTTGGATCTGGTATTGTGGTGGCTGTGGCTCCGATTCAACCCCTAGCCTGGGACCCTCCAAATGCTGTGAGTGCGGACCTAAAAAGACAAAAGGCAAAAAACGAAAAAATTAACCCCAATTTTAAAAAGATTCATTTGCTTTTTTCTAGCCAAAAAAGATATTCTAAAGCTCAAAGACATAATCAAGGAATAGATAATATACCTTTTAGTCACAGATGCTTGAGAGAAGAGCTTATTTTAATCCTTTAAAAGAATATTTTACAAATAAATCTTGATGTATCCCTGACACACTGGTTGCCAGGATTCCCACAGCTGTGCTGGGGTCACACTCTATTTGCAGGGACACCTTGGCACCCAGCCACTTGAACAACTAGCTATCATCCTTTTTCAATACAAACTCTATGAGTCAGAGCTAAGAGTGGACACATTAAGAGGTAGATATTTGCTGATGAGTAATTTCAAATAGTTAAAGCCGTTTACCTAAATTCATCAGAATATTAAAATGAGAAACCGAGCTTTGAAAAACAGTAGCCTCTTCTCTAGATGAAGAAACAATGTCTTCTTTCTTTAGATAAATCTAAAGATTAGTCTCTCGGGAATTAGAAAAGCAGGCAGGCTCCTATTTCTTTTCCGGTCAATGAATTAACAGGAAGAAGAAGGTAAGCGGCTGCATAATGAGGACATTAAATTTATTATCTTGATTAAACTTAGGCTGGTTCATATTTACAGTTTTTTTCAAAGCCCACGTTTCAAAATCCTAACAATGCATGCACATGTTTTTGTTAAAATGTGCTTTTGTCAAATGTAAATAAATATTCATAATATATAAATATGCGGTTTTAATTAAACAAAATAGTTTCACTGCCTGTTACTTCTGTTGTACTCTATTTGCCTAATAAAGTATAAGTTTTTAAAATTCACCAAACATATATCATACTTCTGTTAGACCAGAGATGGTTTGCCTCTTAATTTACAAAGATCTGCTTCGATTTGTGTTTAATGAACTTCCTGAAAGATTACTACATTTTCCAATGCAAAATTAAAAATAGACAAATGAAGTAATTCCTAAAATGCACCTTTTAAAAAAAACTGCATCTGATTTATGAGAAACAAGGAGCTAAAATCCATTATTAAAATTTCCTTTTCAATTGAAAAAATCGAGTATAATAGATGTTGAAATCACACCTGGCATTGACCACTGTTAGCGAATCAACCTGAGAACAAATGGAGCCTGTGCCTTAGGGGATGCTCAGTGTGGTCAGTGTGGCCAAAAGGAGAAGGATGGCTGTACCTGGCAGGTGCCCAGGGGATAGCCCTCCCGGGGGGGGGGATCCCCCCACCCTCCCCATCAACTTCCTCCTTCATATGAAATGCCCACAGAAGAGCAAAGCCGCTGACTGTGGCACAGCCTTTCACTAAAACCTCATTTATGAGGAAGCCTGCTGACTCTCAGCGGAGCACCGGTACCTTCTGTACTTGGACCAAAACAGCTCCCACACTGCAGCCTCCTACCTGTGGCCAAAGGAATCTACAGGACAGGGCGACAGGAACCCCAAGGATTTGATGAAAGGAATGACGATGATGTGGGGCCAAGAATGGGTGGAGTCCAGGGGGGCCCTGGAAACCTTGACACCACTTTGCAGCCCTCCACTGGGCCATCCTCCTTCCCCAGCCAGGCCCTTCCCTTTACAGAGCCCCAGGGGCCTGTCACCCCCAGCTCCACGGTCTGCCCCATCTGGCTGGATGAATCATGTGCAGAAATGGAAAGAGCACAGGCTTTGGAGTCATTCAGTTCAAAGCTAGACTTTTGGCTCCTGCCACTTCTACTCACCTTGGGCATGTCACCTGGCCTCTCCGGGCCTCCAGATCCTCACTTCTAAAGAGCCGTGATCAAGAATCAAGACAGGAGTTCCATTGTAGCTCAGCAGAAATGAACCCAACTAGTATCCTTGAAGATGTGGATTTGATTCCTGGCCCTGCTCAATGGGTTAAGGATCTGGCGTTGCAGTGAGCTGTGGTGTAGGTTGCAGACGTGGTTTGGATCTGGCATTGCTGTGACTGTGGTGTAGGCTGGCAGCCACAGCTCCAATTAGACCCCTAGCCTGGGAACCTCCATATGCCACAGCTGTGGCCCTAAAAAAAAAAAAAAAAAAAAAAACCTCAAGACAATGTACGGAAAGACCAACCCAGTGCCCGGTGGTACTGTCAACAACAATGTCATGGTCACACATATTCATGTGTTCCCATGATCAAATCCCCTTCTGTGGGGCAAGAAGCAGTCATTACAGGGGCTGGAATCTGAAATATACCACCGTTACATGCTTGTCCAGTCTGGGGAAAGGATCTCCAGTACTCTGTCCCTAGTCCAAGAGGGATGGACCTGGCTTCTCCAGGGTGCTCATCACCTCCAACCAACACCGCACACCAGCCCCTCTCAGCTCAGGCCACAGCTCAGCCAAGGCACCGCCATCAGGAGTGACCCACCTACACAGGTGTCAGCTTTTCCCAGAGTCACCTGGCCTCTGACAGAATTGAGAACCCAAAGCCCAGACACCTCGTGGAAGCCAAGGAAAGGAGGCTGCCAACCCGTGCTGCATGTATCCAGCCAACCATGAGAGAGTGCTTCTAAATTACCCCCTGTTCACTTGACTGAGGAAGTAGCATTTGTTTTTATTTTCTAGGACAGACAGTCCATCACTCGCATGTGACAGAAATAAAGATAAATACCACCTATTGAACTTTAAATCAAAATACTAATCCCAGGCTGACTTCTCTGTCAAGGTCTGACACTGAAGTGATTCAGCGGGCTTTGATTATGCCCCCAAATTAATGCTTTGGTGGAGATTATGCCTATTAATCATGGATTCTGATGATGTGGTTGCGGATGTTCCTCCAAGGAGTGACATCCAAAACTGTCTTGATGGCCAGAGGGACCTTCGCCTGGGTATCCCCAGCTTGAAGATTATAAGGTGACCCCCAACTAGGAGGACCTGAAAAGACCACTTGATGTTTCCATATGGGAAAAAGCCTCAAAAGGTAGTGTCATCCCTAAGAAAAAGCTAGAAGGTGACATGTTTGGAGCCTAAAACAATGGCAAATTCTGTCTTTCCTAAGGACCAAGCCAGAGAGGCATGGGGTGGCCAACAGGAGTCCAGCCAAAAACACCCCAGAAAGGACCACACCCACCCAGAAACCCCCAAATGACAAACACTCACTTCCCAAAAGACCATCCATAGTCAGGAGTTTGGTTTGTGTGGAAAAAACAAAGGCAAAAAACAAAGAGTTCTTGGCTCTGGAGATCTGCTAGAGGGGACAATGAGGAATCCACACTGGAGCATCATCTGCACAAAACCCGACCCCCTAAATCTCCCCTCAGTCTGAACCTCTCATTCGACACATATTTATCACCTACTATGTATCAGGCTCTATTCTAGGCATTTGGGATATGTCTGAACAAAACGGATCAAGATCCCTGCCACCCTGGGACTTGCATTCTAGGGAGCCTAGATGCCCTCTGGTCCAGGCCTTCTCATCTCTGTGGAAAAAGGCCATGGATGCCTTCTAGTTGGTCTCTTCTCTCTCAGCAGCTTCCCATCCATCACCCACACAACTTCGAGAGCAACTTTCTTAAATGTAAACTTGACCAAAGCTCTTCTTAGGCAAACCCTTGAGCCTAAGACTGAGAATATATATTTCTTATCAGGCTCTGGGCCAGGGGTAGGGGTGGAGGGTGGTGCATAAACCTCCTCTACTTACCCTTCCAAATTCAGTTCACTTCAGAAATATGGGCAGATGGGAGAAGCTCAGCCCACACAGGGCTGCTCAGCCCCCTGGCCCACTCTTGTCTGTCCACTCAGCTGGGCACAGGCCACACCCCTGCTCTTCACCCATCAAACACCTCCTGACCCTTCAAGATTCAGCTTTATGGCAGCTCCTCCAGCCAACCCCTCTGCTGGACCACACAGGACACTTGGCCTCCCCTCCATCAGTCCTGGCATGCACCACCCCAAGTGGACAAGGCCCACTTACCCAGTCTCTGCCCATCCCTCCCACAAGACGGAACTCCAGAGTTCCTGTTGTGGCTCAGGGGTTAACAAACCTGACTAGTATCCATGAGAACTCAGGGTTGATCCCTGGCCTTGCTCAGTGGGTTAAGGATCTGGTGTTGCTGTGGCTGTGGTGTAGGCAGCAACTGCAGCTCTTGTTCAACCCCTAGTCTGGGAACCTCCATATGCTGTGGGTATGACCTTAAAAAGCAAAAAAAAAAAAAAAAGCTGAACTCCATTTAGCCTGAAATAGTGCTTTATACATTCTGTAGTCCCAGCACAGTGTCTGGAGCATATTAGGTGCTCAATGAAAATTTACTATCCTGAACCAATCATACCATAAAACCTAACCACCCTTTAGTACATTGTTTCCATGGAAAAACTGTGTTCCAGGTTTTGCCTGGCCTGTCAGAGACACGGCTTGCCCACTCACAGTCCCAATGACAAGAATACCGGTCCACTCAGCACACTCTATCCTGTGCTGTCCTTCCCATCAAGGATCCTAAGGGGAGGTCACAGGGACAGTGTATGGCCTCTGGCAGATCACAGCTGAAAAGTCTGGTTGGGTTTGCCCCTGGAGCCTCATCATAGGCAAATGAGCACCCCAAAGGACTGCAGGAAGGTCTGTGTTGGGCCCCAGGATATCATCCCTGAGGCTGAGCAGAGACGACAGGGGATCAGGTCACCCTGGACATGCACACACTGCGGAAACTCAGACTCCCAATTGCAAAATGTCAAACCTCTCCCACAGAGAAAGAAATTCATTCATAAAGAACTTTTCAAAGAAGTTCTTAAAGACATTTTATACTTTTTCAAAGAAGTTTTCTTGGGGCACCATGGGTTTGGGATCTGGCATTGCTGAAGATGTAGCCCAGGTCACAACTGCTGGCTCGGATTCAGTCTGGCCTGGGAACTTCCCCATACTATGGGTGCAGCCAAAAAACCAACAAACTAGTATTACTGGCCACTGCGAAGGCATCCCCAACGCCAGTGCCTTCTAGAAGCAAGAGTCATATTGACCATATTTAAAGAGTCACATTGACCATATTTAAAGAGTCACAATAAGGGGAGAGGACAAGATGGCGGAGGAGTAGGGGGACACGCTCGCCCTCTCCCACAAACACAACAAAAAAAAGCACATCTACAGAATAAATGACTCGCACAGAACAGCAACCAATCGCTGGCAGAAGAACCTAAACTCCAATAATGGCAAGAAGTTCGTGACATTACGGGGCAGAGCGGGAGAAAAGAGGAGAGTGAGAGAAGGTGAATCCGAGCGGGAAGGGCGCTCCCGAAAGGGAACTGCGGAGGAGAAAGGGATCCCGCACCCTGGACAGTCACCTACATGGGGGAAAGATCAAACGAACCGGAGGAATCTCCAGATGCAGAGAAGAGTGTAGCAGTAAGTTGGAGTACGGAAAAGCCGATCAAGAACCGAACGGACCATCTGAACTACGGGCACAGTCACCAAAAATTGAGATGCCTGGGTGGGGGCTGGGCACCGAGTCCTCGGCTCCAGAGGTTAGTCCCCGGGAAAGTGTCATGGGACGCCTGAGTGGGGGCTGGGCACTGAGACCTCGCCTCCGAAGGTTAGTCACCGAGAAAGGGCCGGGGACGCCTGGGTGGGGGCTGGGCACCGAGACCTAGGCTCCAGAGGTTAGTCCCCGGGCTGGGGGCGCAGGGCGGAGAGGAAACTGCTTGGGAGGTCTAGAAACCATTTGACGGGGCAGAGACTGCCTGGGAGACTAGAAAACAAAGCTGTCGCAGAGGAAGGGAGCAATACTCTAGGGGCGGGGAAGTGGAAAGCTGCATCAGAGGGAACCTGGGAAAAGAGCCTGGTCTGCGCCCGTGCTGGGGAGGGGAGAGAAGAAGGGGTGGGTCCCCATAGAATACCCCCCACACCACAGCAAGCTTACAGGCCCGCTAGCTAGCTGAAAGCTGTGCTTCCCAGTGCATCCCCTCCCCCCACCCCCACCACCCCCTATGCTCTCACCGAACCTGGGGCTGCCTGCCATCCAGGAGGGCTGGCCTCAACAATTGCCTGAAGACTACCACCGCAGGGGCTGTCCCTGCACAGGCCTGCTTGCCCTTTGGAGGGGCTACACTTCCACAGAGTAGCACCAAACATCACCAGCCCCCAAGAAAAGGCCTGCAGCCCAGAAAAGCTAGAACAAGCCTAGCCAGGCAGTGAATAGATCTGCCTAATTCCCGGACAGTTTTTCTGAGTCGGGCTGCCCCAGGGAGGAGCCTCTTCGGTTTCCAACGGCCCTGCTACCCACCCAAGCCCCCAGGGGGTGCCCTAGTGGATCGGCTGCATAGGACTGCCAGCTCCAGGCAGGACCCCCCTGCAGCCCAGAAAAGCTGCAACAAGCTCGGCCGAGCCGGGAAAAGATCTCAGACGGTCTTTCGGAGTCGGGCTGCCCTGGGGAGGAGCCTCTTGGGTTTCCAGTGGCCCTGCTACCCGCCCAAGCCCCTAGGGGGTGCCCCACTCCCTCGGAATAGCTGCTCAGCACCACCAGCCCCCTAGAAGAGCCCCTGCAGCCCAGAAAAGCTGCAACAAGCTTGGCCAGACTGTGAAAAGATCTGCCTACATTCTCAGGCCAGCCTTCTGAGTTGGGCTGCCCTAGGGAAGAGCCTCTTAGGTTCTCAGTGACCCAGATAGCTGCTCCAGCCCCCAGGGGGTGCTGCACTCCTGAGGAACAGCTGCCCAACACCGCCAACCCCCTGCAAGAACCCCACAGCCTAAAAACACCACAGAAAGCTCTGCATGACCAAATGAAATCTGCTACATTCGTGGTGTGGACCTCCCAGTCCTGTCTGCCCTCAGGAAGTCCTCCTTTGCTTCAAAGAAACACTTTTAACCCCATCAACACTCCAGAAAAGCCACACTGCCTCAAAAAAGATTGACCAACAACGCCAGCCCTCAGGAAATATTCCACGGCAGTGACAAGGCAAACACTGCCCGATAACGGAGAGTACAACTCCCTCAGGAGAAAGAAAACAACAAGCAAGATGAAGAAGCTGAGAAACCACCCCCAGTCAAACCAACAGGAGAACTCACCTAAAACAGTCAACAATGAAACAGATCTCTGCAGTCTGACAGACCTGGAGTTCAAAAGAAAAATAGTGAAAATACTGAAGGAATTAAGAGAAGATATGAACAGTAATGCAGATACCCTCAGAAAGGAACTAGAACATATAAGGAGGAGCCAAGAAAAACTAGAACATTCATTTGCAGAGATGCAAACTGAACTAAGGGCAGTAAAAACCAGAATGAATAATGCAGAAGGACAAATCAGTGATATGGAAGATAGAATAATGGAAATCACTCAATCCGGTCAACAGACAGAAAACCGAATCAAAAAACTGGAAAGCAATATAAGACACCTATGGGATAATATAAAGCAGGCCAATCTACGCATAATAGGAATTCCAGAAGGAGTAGAAAAAGATAAGGGGATGGAAAATATATTTGAAGAAATTATCGATGGAAACTTCCCAAATCTAAAGGATGCTGGGTTTCAAGATACAAGAAGCACAGAGAGCCCCAAACAAACTGAACCCAATAGACCCACAGCAAGACACATCATAATAAAAATGGCAAAAGTTAGTGATAAAGAGAGGATCCTAAAGGCAGCAAGAGAAAAACAGAATGTTACCTACAAGGGAACCCCCATAAGAATATCAGCTGACTTCTCTACAGAAACACTACAGGCCAGGAGGGAATGGCAAGAGATATTTAAAGTGCTAAAAGGAAAAAATACGCAACCTAGAATACTCTATCCAGCAAGAATATCATTTAAAATAGAAGGGGAAATAAAAATTTCTTCCAACAAACAAAAACTTAAGGAATACTGCAACACAAAACCCAGGTTAAAGGAAATATTGAAAGGGCTTCTCTAAACCAAAAAGAAAGGAAGGAAAGGGAAGAAAAAAGAAAAGAAAAAAAAAAAGAAGAAGAGGAAGAACTAGGACTGAGGAAACCGCAATCAGAGAGCAGTCACTCAAATAAGCCAGCATACCGATTTAATCATGAACAGGCCTCAAACAAAATAAAATTTAAAAGAAAAAAATAAAAGAGTCATCAAAACCATAAAATGTGGGCAAGGGATGTTAGGAAGTAAATAACCCTTTTTGTTTGTTTGTATGTTTCTCTTCTTAATTTTAATATAGTAATGAAGTGTTTGAACTTACAGGACCATCAGGCTAAAACACACAATTATGGGAAGGGGGTAGCATACTTAAAAAACAGGGCAACCACAAGCCAAAACCAAATATGGCATTTGCAAAAAATGAAAAAAAAAATACACTCAAGCAGATGATAACAGGAGACCATCCAACCAAAAATAAAAAAAATAAAAAAAAAAGAAAGGAAGAATGGAGAACCATAGAATCAACTGGAACACGAGGTTCAAATGGCAATAAATAATCATCTATCAATTATCACCTTAAATGTCAATGGACTGAACGCCCCAATCAAAAGACACAGAGTGGATGAGTGGATAAAAAGGCAAAAACCTTCAATATGCTGCCTACAAGAAACTCACCTTAGGACAAAAGATACATATAGATTGAAAGTGAAAGGGTGGGGAAAAATATTTCACGCCAATAGACACGACAGAAAAGCAGGAGTCGCAATGCTCATATCAGACAAAATAGACTTTAAAACAAAAAACATAAAGAAAGACAAAGAAGGACACTACTTAATGATTAAGGGATCCATCCAAGGAGAGGATGTTACTATCGTCAACATATATGCCCCAAATACAGGAGCACCCAGATACATACAACAAATATTAACAGACATAAAGGGAGATATTGATGAGAATACAATCATAGTAGGAGACATTAATACCCCCCTCACATCAATGGACAGATCCTCTAGACAGAAAACCAATAAAGCAACAGAGATCCTAAAGGAAACAATAGAAAAGTTAGACTTCATTGATATCTTCAGGACACTACATCCAAAAAAAGCAGAATACACATTCTTCTCAAATGCTCATGGAACATTCTCAAGAATCGACCACATATTGGGACACAAAGCTAATCTCAATAAATTTAGGAGCATAGAAATTATCTCAAGTATCTTCTCTGACCACAATGCCATGAAATTAGAAATCAACCATGGGAAAAGGAAAGAGAAAAAACCTACTGCATGGAGACTAAACAACATGCTACTAAAAAACCAATGGGTCAATGAGGAAATCAAGAAGGAAATTAAAAACTACCTTGAAACAAATGATAATGAAGACACAACCGCTCAAAATCTATGGGATGCTGCGAAAGCAGTGCTCAGAGGGAAATTAGTAGCAATACAGGCCTTTCTCAAAAAAGAAGAAAGATCCCAAATTGACAACTTAACCCTCCATCTAAATGAATTAGAAAAAGAACAAAAAAGCCCTAAAGTCAGCAGAAGGAAGGAAATTATAAAGATCAAAGAAGAAATCAATAAAATAGAGACTCAAAAAACAATAGAGAAAATTAATAAAACCAAGAGCTGGTTCTTTGAAAAGGTAAACAAAATTGACAAACCCCTGGCTACACTCACTAAGAAGAGGAGAGAAAGAACCCAAATAACCAAAATTATAAATGAAAAAGGAGAAATCACAACGGATACAGCAGAAATACAAAAAACCATAAGAGAATACTATGAACAACTATATGGCAACAAGTTTGACAATCTGGAAGAAATGGACAATTTTCTAGAATCTTACAGCCTGCCAAAACTGAATCAAGTAGAAACAGACCAACTGAACAGACCGATCACGGAAATGAAATTGAAGAGGTCATAAAATCACTCCCTACAAATAAAAGTCCAGGACCAGATGGCTTCACAGGTGAATTTTATCAAACACATAAAGAGGAATTGGTACCCATCCTCCTTAAACTCTTTCAAAAGGTTGAAGAAGAAGGAATACTCCCAAAGACATTCTATGATGCCACCATCACCCTCATTCCAAAACCAGACAGAGATACCACCAAAAAAGAAAACTATCGCCCAATATCATTGATGAATATAGATGCAAAAATTCTCAACAAAATCTTAGCCAACCGAATCCAACAACATATCAAAAAAATTATACACAATGACCAGGTTGGGTTCATCCCAGGTTCACAAGGATGGTTCAACATTCACAAATCAATCAGCATCATACACCACATTAACAAAAAAAAAGTCAAAAATCATATGATCATCTCAATAGACGCAGAAAAAGCATTTGACAAAGTCCAACATCCATTCATGATCAAGACCCTCGCCAAAGTGGGTATAGAGGGAACATTCCTGAATATAATCAAAGCCATTTATGAGAAACCCACAGCAAATATAATCCTCAATGGGGAAAAACTGAAAGCCTTCTCATTCAAATATGGAACAAGACAGGGATGCCCACTCTCACCACTGCTCTTCAACATCGTTTTGGAAGTCCTAGCCACAGCAATTAGACAAACAAAAGAAAGAAAAGGCATCCATATAGGAAGAGAAGACATCAAACTGTCACTGTATGCAGATGACATGATACTATACATAGAAAACCCTAAGGACTCAACCCCAAAACTCCTTGAACTGATTCATAAATTCAGCAAAGTAGCAGGATATAAGATTAACATTATATATATAGGATATAAGGATAACATGATTAACAGAAGTCAGTTGCATTTCTGTATACCAGCAATGAAATATTAGAAAAGGAATACAAAAATATAATACCTTTTAAAATTGCACCTCACAAAATCAAATACCTCGGAATACACCTGACCAAGGAGGTAAAGGACCTATATGCCGAGAACTATAAAACTTTAATCAAAGAAATCAAAGAAGATGTAAAGAAATGGAAAGATATTCCATGTTCCTGGATTGGGAAAATCAATATTGTAAAAATGGCCATACTACCCAAAGCAATCTACAGATTCAATGCAATCCCTATCAAATTACCCATGACAGTTTTCACAGAACTAGAACAAACAATTCAAACATTTATATGGAACCACAAAAGACCCAGAATCGCCAAAGCAATCCTGAGAGACAAAAACCGAGCAGGAGGTATAACTCTCCCAGACTTCAAGAAATACTACAAAGCCACAGTCATCAAAACAGTGTGGTACTGGTATCAAAACAGACAGACAGACCAATGGAACAGAATAGAGAATCGGGAAATAAACCCTGACACCAATGGTCAATTAATCTTTGACAAGGGAGGCAAGAACATAAAATGGGAAAAAGAAAGTCTATTCAGCAAGCATTGCTGGGAAACCTGGACAGCTGTATGCAAAGCAATGAAACTAGAACACACCCTCACACCATGCACAAAAATAAACTCCAAATGGCTGAAAGACTTAAATATACGACAGGACACCATCAAACTCCTAGAAGAGAACATAGGCAAAACACTCTCTGACATCAACATCATGAATATTTTCTCAGGTCAGTCTCCCAAAGCAATAGAAATTAGAGCAAAAATAAACCCATGGGGCCTAATCAAACTGAAAAGCTTTTGCACAGCAAAGGAAACCAAAAAGAAAACCAAAAGACAACTTACAGAATGGGAGAAAATAGTTTCAAACGATGCAACCGACAAGGGCTTAATCTCTAGAATATATAAACAACTTATACAACCCAGCAGCAAAAAAGCCAATCAATCAATGGAAAAATGGGCAAAAGACCTGAATAGACATTCCTCCAAAGAAGATATACAGATGGCCAACAAACACATGAAAAAATGCTCAACATCGCTGATTATAAGAGAAATGCAAATCAAAACTACCATGAGATATCACCTCACACCAGTCAGAATGGCCATCATTAATAAATCCACAAATAACAAGTGCTGGAGGGGCTGTGGAGAAAAGGGAACCCTCCTACACTGTTGCTGGGAATGTAAACTGGTACAGCCACTATGGAGAACAGTTTGGAGATACCTTAGAAATCTATACATAGAACTTCCATATGACCCCGCAATCCCACTCTTGGGCATCTATCCGGATAAAACTCTACTTAAAAGAGACACATGCACCCGCATGTTCATTGCAGCACTATTCACAATAGCCAAGACATGGAAACAACCCAAATGTCCATCAACAGATGATTGGATTTGGAAGGTGTGGTATATATACACAATGGAATACTACTCAGCCATAAAAAAAGAATGACATAATGCCATTTGCAGCAACATGGATGGAGCTAGAGAATCTCATACTGAGTGAAATGAGCCAGAAAGACAAAGTCAAATACCATATGATATCACTTATAACTGGAATCTAATATCCAGCACAAATGAACATCTCCTTAGGAAAGAAAATCATGGACTTGGAGAAGAGACTTGTGGCTGCCTGATGGGAGGGGGAGGGAGTGGGAGGGATCGGGAGCTTGGGCTTATCAGACACAACTTAGAATAGATTTACAAGGAGATCCTGCTGAATAGCATTGAGAACTTCGTACTCATGTTGCAACAGAAGAAAGGCTGGGGGAAAAATGTAACTGTAATGTATACTTGTAAGGATAACCTGACCCCCTTGCTGTACAGTGGGAAAAAATAAATAAATAAATAAAGAGTCACATTAACCTTAGCTAATTAACCATATTTAACACTGACTTTCAGGGTTAGAAAGTTGTGACCCCTACAATTCTTCTCTGGCCTCTCTGATGATGTCAAGAAGAAAGTTTCATTTGGGCAACTCGTGTGTCATCAGGCCCTCTCCACCACTGGCCAAGTTCACTTTTTAAGGACTCAGGAGCAAGTTTGGGACTCAGAGTCAAAGGCTGGAGGTCAATAACATCGATGTCATGGTCCTTATGTTGACAGTCACTGGTAATTTGTGAAAAGTGAGACTCCTTTTCCCCTGAGAAGAGCAGAATCAAGTGTCCTTTTTGAAATACGTTTATTTAAGGTTTTAGGTGAACTGATTTAAGGAACTCGATTAAGCCATACGAGCACCCAAGGGGGCAAGGGGAGTCGTGACAGTAAGGCTCAGAGGGCCAGAGCTGGGGACAGAGGAGGGCCTCAGATTAACAGGGCAAATTCTCAGGGAGCCACAATGACTCAGACACTTCACATGAAGGTTTGAAGTTCAGTTGTCTCACGACCTGTCCCAGATTTCTTTTCAGCTTTGTTCTGTCTTGCTTTGCTCCCAGCCTGGCCTTTGCTGATGTTCACAAATGCCCTTATTTACCTCAGATGAAGGCTGCCCACAGCTTGCCTAGCTCCATCCTGCCTGTCCGAACAGGGCTGCCAGATTCAACAAACCAAAAAAGAGTGGGTTAGCCAGTTAAATCTGAATTCCAGATGAATAAGATCATTTTTAGTCTAAGTATGTCCCGAACGTCACAGGCAATATGACAGTCACTGCAATCTGTGGGACATACGTATACCTTGTACTAAAAATGATGTACTGTTTCTCTGGACTCCAAATTGAACAGAGCATCCTATATTTTATCCTGCGACCCTACCACCTACCAGGATGCTGATCAATGTTGCCTTCACAATATGTTGGCACATGGGACAATTTCAGAAAGCACCGTTTGACATTTTCCTTCTCAGTGTAACAGCCCCAAATTCTTCCAAACATATCGTACAAACATTCAAAGAGGTAAGTTCTCCCACAATGCAGCTGAATCAAGGAAGAATACAGAGGAGTTCCTGTTGTGACTCAGTGGTAACGAATCCGACTAGTATCCATGAAGATGAGAAGATGAGGGTTTGGTTCCTGGCCTCACTTAGTAGGTTAAGGATCTGGGATTGCTATGAGCTGTGCTGTAGGTCACATTTGAGGCTTGGGTCCTACATTGCTGTGGCTGTGGCATAGGTCAGCATTTGTAGCTCCAATTCGACCCCTAGCCTGGGAATCTCCATATGCCGCAGGTGCGGGCCTTAAAAGACAAAACAGAAAGGAAGAATACACAACCTCCACTCTGGAAAATGAGGAGCACTCAAAATGTATTTCTTTTGTAATCGGGAGGGAGAAGCCAATAAATGCTACAAATGGAAAAAAGCACTGGGCCAAGCCACAGTGGCCTGGAGGCAGAGAAGATGGGAGATGATTTTCCATGTGTGTAGAGGCAACATTTAAGAGAGCACAGGATGACAAAGAGTCAATTCAACTGCAGGGAAAACATCTTTGCAGAGGTGGAGGCAGCAAACTCCATGGGAACTACCATGGAGATGCTGGAAGGGAAGGAAAATATCTCAAAGGAGTAGTATAAACTGCTGTTGCTTGTTCTGAAGGGACTTGAGTGAGGCTGTAAACCTGGGGAAGGGAAGTTGGAGAAGAGGAGGGTGGGACATGGTGGGAAGGACTGGTCCCAGAGCATCTGCTGGATCCTGTATCTGCTCTAGAACTGCAGTGGCGGGGTCCAGCTCAACAGGCCACAGCTTCCCTTGTTAGAATCTGAAACCCTGCGGGCCCACTCCAGGTCTCCCAGCTGCTCCCCCAAACTCCAGGGAAGCCTAGAAGCCACACCTATAAGTGTCTTCAAACCTCTGCAAAGCTATCTGCCTGGATAGGACATGGGATCTCACTTTCGCCAACGCATCTACAGGGTATTGTCTCCTGCCCCAGAGGCCACTCTGGAGTTTCTCCATCAGAAAGGTTTAGGAGCAGTCTTCTAGCTGGGGATGCCAAGCTGTTTACAGAGAGCAGGAAGTCACTGTCTATTTCAAGAAAGGAGGGAGAGCTGATGGAAGTTAGGAGGATGTCTGCCTCCCCCTCATCACCATGCAAGTCCTTGCTGGCTTCTGCGAGCAGTGAGGAAGGAACTATTCCAGGCCTCTTCCGGAGCTTCTGGTGGTTTGCTGGCAATCCTTGGCCTCCCTTGGCTCACTGATGCATCACCCCGACCCCTGCCTCTTGTTCCCATGGCTCTCTCCCTGCACATGCGCATTGTCTGAACTGCCCCGCTTGACAAGGACACCAATCCTATTGGATTAGGGCCCCACCCTGTTCCAAGAGGACCCCATCTTAATTTAAATAATTACATCTACAACTGCTATTTCCAAATAAGGTCATATTCTGGAGTCTTGGGGGTTGGGACTTTAGTCTTTTGGAGTGGGGACATAATTCAACCCATAACAAGGGTATAATGGGGTTCTTTGGACCAAAAACTTTTCTGTAGGTCTGAAATTATTTCAAAATAAAAAAAAAATGTTTTTAAGATAAATGGAAGGACTGAAGGGAAGCTGTTCCAAGGAGGAAAGCATTACAGGTGGAGCCCTCTCAGAGCTGCAGGGTTATAAAAGCCCACCAGGGAGGCATCTGCCAAGAAGCAACTTCCCAAGTCCCAGTGTCCCCTGGACAAAGGGAGCCTCCAACTTGCCACCCAAGGTAATGGACTCAGGTCCTTAGAATTGAGGCTCACTCAGGATTTGGGTCAAGAACACAAATTGTTTTTTCCCTCATCCAAACAAGTGTGTAGCAGATATACTTGCCCAGCATCTCAATAGATGGTAGTGGCGGTTAATTAGAAGATTGTTGCTGAACAAAGACAGCTAAGCAATTGTGTTTTTCACAGAATTTTATTCCTTAACTAGGATCTCTTAAAAATAGCACCCTCCATATAAGAGTTTTCCATTTATTCAAATCATATCTGAGAAACTCATCTCCACGGCAATACTCCACCAACTGTGGGGAGAAAGGGATCCCAGGAGATGGTGGGTGCTCCCCAGTTGGAGTGTGAGCTGGCTGATGGAGGGTCCCACTCATATCTCCTGCTTTCATGCTTTCAGAGGCAGGACCCAGTGGCTATCCTGGGTGGCACACCCCAGTGTTCCATCACAGGCCCATTCCTCTGCAGTATAGAAATTACTAGAGCAGCACCTTCCTAACCATCCCTGAGACGTATCATCGAACCAACCAAGTGTCCACACCCTAGTTCAGGGTCCTCGTGTGCCCAGGACTGTGCTGACCAATCTCCAGGAAGCACCATCAGCCCTGTCCCTGGCCCTAGCTTCCTTCTCCCTGGGGACAGCCTGCAGTCCCCAAGCCTCTCCCAGAGTCATGCACCAGCCTAAATGCCTTGCTGGTCACCCTGGAAAACAAGAAAGAGCGGAAACAGTACCAGAGAGGGCAGCAAATAGAATTTCCACTTCTAGCTATGCCCTCTAACCCACTGCATGACCCTGGGGGATTATTCAGCCTCTCGGGATCTTAGATTCCTGATCTATAAAATGATTAGATTGAGTCAGATGCCTGGAATTAATGCATTTTCAGGTATAGTGGCTCACCTGGGGACTAGGCTCCAAGAAGATTCTAAGTGACAAGAAACTGAGCAAAAAGACAATGACCTCCCAGTCCAAAACGCCCCAATTATTTTAATTCCATTTGGGTGGCTGGGAGGGCCCTGCTAGACTTCTCATTATGGCTCTATATTCATCATAGGTCTCATCATAGGTCTATTAAGACAGCAGGATCTTTTTTGTTCCCATCCATACACGGTTAGTTTTGCCTCCATTCTTTGCTAGAGTGATTCTCACCAACTGTTCACCAGAAACCCCATATACCATGGAGATGCAAATTTTGCACATTAATTCCAACTTGGACATGATCTCTTTTCTTGAAAACTGTCCAAGTTGACAAGCAGACATCTTTCCTCAATGGGGTACCAAGCAAGAGAAAGAAGGATTCCAGGTCACAGGCCCTGAAGAGAGGAAGCTTCCAGGAGCCAGGTAGCCAAGAAGGCTTCCTCGGTCCAGGGAAGCATGAAACAGGCCAAGGGGTACAAGGGATTCAGATGGGAAGGGTGAAATACAAGAGCAGGAACCAAACATAAGCAAAGAGACGCTGGTGGCACAGGCAATGCCCATTGGAGGAGCATCTCAACCAGAGCAGGAGGACTTACTGGATACAGATGGCTATTATCTGCCAGCTGGGGCCCGCTGCTCCCACTTTCCATTCTGTCCATGGTCTTTGTTTGCAATTTCACCCACCATTCAGACTGCCCCAACCCCCACCCCCAGCTGCCCAGGGGAAGGAATAATCTAGGGCCATCAGTGAATTGAAGCCCCCGCATGTGACCTAGAATGACTGCCAGGACTTGTGCAACAACTACCAAGAAGTGAATCTCCCTGTTTGCGTTGTAGTCGAGACAATGGACCTGCTGACTGTGATGGGGGAACAGGAGACCAACTCAGAAGAAGTGGGGCCAGAAGACAGAAACTGAAGCTCAATAGCACATGGTACCCAGCCAAGCCTGAAACCAGCATCATGCTGTACTTTGAGTCACATGGGTCAAGAAGGTGTGCATATATGTGTCCATACATGTTGGTTCTACTTACTGTCACTCAAAACCAAAATAACCAGAATGGAGGCAGCCATAAGCTCCCATCAGAGGGAAGAGAACGTACGAGACTAGGGTATGAGACAAACCTGGCCTCAGAGCTCAGCACAGCCACGTGCTGGCTGTGTGGGTTTAAATAAGATTCCACAAGCCTCAGGTCCTTCATCTACACAATGGACCCAAGAATTCATAAGCCAATGGATGCGAAAACACGGGCTCCTCAAATGTTGTCAGAATCTATGGCATTTATACAGGATGCCATGAAGACACTGCCTCACTCTGGGCAGAGAACTCCCTCTAAGGAAAACATGCTTTCCATTCATCATCCTGGGCTCTGTATCGGCTGGATGACAGAGGGAATGGGCCCCAGGAAGCCCAGTGTGTGATGCGCTCATCGTGGGTGGGGAGGCCTCTTCACTCCATGGACAGTGCCAGCTCGAGGGGCCAAGGAAGACGTTGCCTGCACCGCCAAGACCATTCCCCTCTGAAAAATAAATGACCCTCACCCCCTTTCTTCAGGAAAGAGTCGAGAATTAACAATGAGCTCTCCAAACTACTTGGTACTCCCTGTGGAAAGCCACTCTATGACTATAAGGGGGTGATTAATTTTCTCTCTCTAAATGTCTCAGTATCATTTGCCAAAATGATGATTTATTATTTAGACAACCTTTATATTTCCAAGGGGCTTTATAATCATTTATAGCAGAGAATGAAATAAAAATGATCAGGGCCCTGAAAACCAGGGGCGGTAAGGAAACACACAAGGAAGTGGGGGTTATTTATCCAGAAGCAGAGAAGGCAGATGAAGGACAGAGCAAGGACTGTCAGTGATGTGGAGAGCGGCACTTCTCGGGAGAGGCCCGAACCTTCCCCCTACAGGATGAGGCAGAAAGAGATGGCACGGCATCTGGACTGACATGGCCTAGATATCAAGATGACAACAGGAAGAACTTCCTAGATGCATGTGGTTCTAAGCTCTACACCGAAAACATTCTTTCATTGCCTTTGATGATATAATACTGCCTAGGGGGAAATGCAACTTAGACTATGCAGATACAGTCAAGGAAAGGCATTTCATTCAAGGAATGAGAGAGGTAGAAAACTGAGAGGGCAAATGCAATATTTCTTCAAGGGAAAGAAAAGGTGAACACTGTATCCACAAATCAAACCCTGGGGGAAGGTGGGGACTGGAGGATATGTACCTGCAGAGGAATCACGGAGGCCTCCTAGGATGATGAGTTGAGTAAGAGCCTCCAAATGTACCTCCTTTCCTGCCTGAAAGTTTTCCTAGGCCACAAAATCATGCTGTATCTAGATTTCAGGAAAGCACTTCATGACATGGCGGATCTGATGGAGAAGGGTAGCCAAGACAAGTACAAATTGGTGGATTAACAGCTGGCAGAATAACAGAACCCAACGAGGGCCCCATGGAAGCAGCCTCTCCTGTGAGATTTCACAGGCTCAGTGCTCTCTGGCGTTCTTATCCGCCATTTGGATGAAACCCTGCAAGGGACATTCATCCAATCTCCATTGCTAGGAGGCTCAGCCAAAACCAACCAGATAAAATGAATGGTCCTGCCTGCCTTGACTCAAAACCATCCCATCAGAGCTGGAGCAGATCTGGCCTGATGGGCATTGACATTGCCAAACTGCAGACCAACAGCCAGGCTTATGGAGCTGACCGATAGCTGATCCCTACACCTCCAACACGCCCTCCTCACAGCAGGATTCATGGCAGGCAGGCAACTGACAGTCTCCTGGTTTTGAAGGTCAGACGCTTTGGACTCTAGGGCCCAACTCAGGGCCATCCACCCACCATGACAGTGATCACCGACCCCGGACCTGTCTGGGTTTCGTCTCACTTTGTTTTGAAGTCATTGCTTGTATTCCTGTTACATTGTAAGAGTCACCATGGAAATGTAGTGACTTGGGACAACCATGTCTCATTTCTTGTCACAATCCTGCAGGTTGACTGGGCTCAGCAGGGTAGTTTTCACCAAGGGTCATTCAGAAGGTTGCAATCGGATGTTGGCAGAGGCTGCAGTCACCTGAAGCTCCACCAAGTTTGATGCCCAAGTGGCTTGGAGTACACCTGAAGCTGCCCCAGAGCCCCTGCACGTGGCCTCTCCACATAGCTTGGGCAACTTAAGCATGGCAACTGGGTTCCCAGCATGAGCATCCTAAGAGCTAGATTTCCCGGGCAGGTGGAAGCTGCAAGGATTCTAAAGACTTGGCTTTGGAAGGCCCATCACTTCTGCCACATTCCTTTTTTTTTTTTGGATGTTTTAGGGCCGCACCCACAGCATATGGAGGTTCCCAGGCTAGGGGTCCAATTGGAGCTGAAGCTGTCAGCCTTTACCACAGCTCACAGCAACACCAGATCCTTAACCCACTAATCAAGGCCAGGGATTGAACCTGCATCCTCACAGATGCTATTCAGATTCATTTCCACTGAGCCATGATGGGAAATCCCACTTCTGCCACTTTTTTTTGGTGGAGAAATTCACTGAGGCCAGTCCAGATTCCAGGGAAGGGGGACTTGATTCTACCCTGGCGCAGTCATACCACCAAAGAGCTGTGAGATGGAAGTTGTGGTTATAGCCCTCTCTGAACCATAGAATCGGCCACAGCTTTTAACAATGAGTCCAACTGGCAAGAGGATCCAGGGCTGTCATGTGTCACACAGTGGGAACCCCAGATCTAATGCCTTTCAGCCCCAGCATAATCAGCATCCCAGCTCTACCTCCCAGGTTCCTTCCAGAAACCCACCTGCCTCATAGCACTTGACCCCCAACTGGCCCTTCCTCAGTGCCATCCCCACCTTGCTATGCCATGGCAACAGGAATTAACAGTTTCCCCATGCTGGGCACACAAGGAGCCAACCACCACTTAATCTTCTGCAAGATCCCAGGATTCCAAAAACAAAGAGAAAAGAAAGAAAAAAGTATTGTCCTTTTTGCATATCAAAGAAAAACTTCAGGGAAATCATATTTGTTTTTCATTATTGTGTGAGTTTGCAAGCTAAAGCATTCAATGGTTCACCAAGCCCAAGTATTTGCTCCAAATATCAGTGTCTCCCTTTTCAAAAGCAGCAGCTGATGCTGGGGGTGGGTGGGGGAAAGGCCATCAGCATCTGTGCTAATGGATTGTGTTTTACATTTTCCCCATGGTGGCGCCCCCGCCTGCTTGTCTCTCTGCTGTGCAGGCATCTGTCTGTGACATCATAGCCTGTTGCCATGAAAACTAGATGCTGTCACCAACTTCTGACTTCAGGCAACAAAATGTCTTTGTATTTACAATTTCCTGAGAAGACATCAGCATAGAAGTTTCCAAGTGTGATGGTCAATGAGAAATGCACTGGCTTCCAGGATTCTCTGGATTCCTACTGCTGATTGCCTCCAGAGAATAGTAGAAAGAACCTTGCCTGGAGCCCAGCAGAGGCTCTGCTGTCACCTTGGCCAAGCAAGGCCTTAGTTTCTTATCTGTAAAATGGGTATCTTCTTTTTTTTTTTTTTCCTTTTATGGGCCAGACTCATAGCACATGGAAGTTTCTGGGCCAGGAACTGAATCAGAACCACAGCTGCAACCTTAGCAGATCCTTTAACCTGCTTCACCAGGCCGGGGTTGGACCCACGCCTCTGCAGTGAGCTGAGCCACTGCAGTCAGATTCTTAACCCACCGTACCACAGTGGAAACTCCTCTGTATCTTTAAAATGGACATGAGGATGCTTAGCCTCTGGGGTAACCTGTCACAGAGTCTTCAGTACGGCAAGCACCCAACAGACAAGGCTTCTCCTCCCCGAGACCCCAGAGCTCCAACCTAAAGAACCCGTGTGTGAGTTCCCCTGTGACTTGGTGGTTAAGAACTTGGTGTTGTCACTGCTGTGGCGTGGGTTTGATTCCTGGCCTGAGAATCAGGCATGGCCCAAAAAAACCCCCCCCCCCAAAAAAAAAAAAAAAAAACCCTGTGCAGCCTGATTCAGTGGGAGTCCTTGCAGACACTGGGGGCTGACAATGCAAGCTGAAAATTCTGAGCCATGAGAGGATCAGGATGTCACAAACTCTGCTGTCCTTCTGTCCCCTTCTGCTCTGTCTCCCTTCTTTCCCTGTCCTCACTCTCTGATTTCCCCGAGTTCTGCCAGGTGGCTCTGCCCAGAAAGAGCCAAGGGAAGCAGGAGAAACCTACCTCAGTTCCACCCACCTCCTCCTCTCCTTCTCTCCTTTCCTTCCTCTCCCCTTCTTTCCTTCCCACACTCCATAATCCAGTGCGGATTATGTCCAGAAAGAGCTCCCGACCACCATCCTGGGGCACTCACCTTTCAGCCTGGGCAGCTCCATCTGAGAAGAACCCACCCAGCAGCTCTGAATGGAGGGGTAGGCTCTTCAAGGGGCTTCCTTCCAGCTCAGAGACAAAGTCCCAGGAAGAGAGGGCTACAGGAATGGCCTGGTCTTCCCCATACCTTGCTCCTTCCAACCCCCAAGTGCAGAGGTACCTCCTGTTCCCTTTCCACTCTCCCCTGTACCAGCCCCGCCCCACAACCTTCCTGAAACCCATGGCTCACAGAAGACACTTCCCTTCTGGGAAAGCCTGTGGTTGATTTCTGGAAGCTTCTCTCTGATGTTACCTCCTCCATTAGGGGTCAGGTGAGTCACTGACATCAGTTCATACCTTCTCCTGAGAGATCGAATGGATTTTAAGCAAAAACAATTATCTGAGAGGCCACAGGCCCAGGTGCAAGCTAGGGGAACCTTCCAACACAGTGCTGGGCATTTGGAGGTACAGGGCACTAGTAAGCTGGCTGGTCCTGCTGGGGGCAAGGGGTGGCCCAATGCACCCCATCAAGGGTACTTCTGCTTCCCTCTTGGGGAAGATCCATCTGAGGTCAGGGCCAGGTCTTGCTGAGTCTGACCCCAGAGTGGACAGTCTGGGCCTGTTTTTGCCAAGCCCAAGCTCCAGTCTGCACTCCAATGCCTATGAACTATGCCAGCACTTCTGAGAAGGACACAAATCTCTTCCAAGGTGACTGGGGGGAAAAAATCTTTTAATAGTAACAGTATGCTATTTAAAAACAGGAGGGTCCCTAATGTAACTGAGATCTGTCATCTTCGCAAAATGAGGTGAAATTAAAAAAAAAAAAAAGGAATGTGCTTTGGCTCTGGATGGCTCATCAGAGCAAAGCAAGGAGAGGGTGGAGGGGTCTTGCTCACAAAGGACATGGAATGAGATCCTACAATTTAAGTAAGAATCATGGGCATTCCTTCAGTGGCATGGCAAGGTCCCGACTTTAGGGAGCAAATTCTTTTGCGAGAGAAATAAGAAAGGAAAATATGTATGTTGGTCAGTGCCCTGCCCCCACCACCCTGCAGACACCATCAGCTGTGACATCTCAGCTCACCTGCAGCCAGGTCCGAGTGAGGGACAGCCAGTGCTGGGGTGAGGGATGGCAGGGACCCAGGAGGCCTAGGCTGGAGGGTGTCTGTGGAGTCCGCCCACCTCTGGATGCAGCCAAGAAACCTCCCGTGTGGTGACACGGCTGGTGGGGACCAGGAGGCCAGGCCTCAGGATGGAGGCAGAGGGAGGGGAAGGGGGTGTCTGCCAGATGAAGCGCCCCTTTACACCAGGACCCAGTCCCCCAATCCCCAGCAGAACAGGAATACATCCGTGCTCCTGCACCAGTTCCCACACTGCACAAGGCCCCTGGTGACACCCCTTCCCCTGCCATTTGCCCCATTTTAACACTGCCTTGACCTTTCCGTTTAACCAGTCTTCTCCTGGACACGCTGTCTGGGAGGGTCAGCCCTGCTCTGGGGCAGGGCCCCCAATTCTGACCTCCTGGTCTCCTTGCCTCCAACAGTCCCCAACACAGGGGGAAAAGGGACACTCAGAAGGGCCGGACCCCAGGATCAGAACAAAGAGCACCAGCTGCCCCCGGCCCCCAGCTCCACCAGCCCCACCCCAGGCTCTTTCTCACCAAGAGAAGCTCGGTTTCTATCTAGGCTTCTCATGCCCAAGAATCCTCAGAGGAGGCCCAGGCGTCCACCTGGAAGAGTCCCAGAGCCCGGCTGTGGCCCCTCATCACCTGTGGTTTGGAAAGGTCTGTCTTCTTCCGAACTGAGTCTTCTTGCAGTATGTGTGCCATCTGGCCTGCCAGGAGTTTAGGTTTTTGTATTTCACATTTTACCCTGCCCATGTGTGTGTTTACCCTTTTCATCACTGTAAACTTTTCTCTCTTTTTGGTCTTTTTAGGGCCACACCTGTGGCATATGGAGGTTCCCAGGCTAGGGGTTTAATCAGAGCTCCAGCTGCCGACCTACATCACAGCCACAGCAACAAAGGATCTGAGCCAGATCTGTGACCTGCACCACAGCTCGTGGCAATGCCAGATCCTTAACCCAGTGAGCGAGGCCAGGGATCGAACCCGAGTCCTCGTGGATACCAGTTGGGTTCGTTAGCCCTGAGCCACAACGTGGGAAACTCCCACATCTTCTTAATTCTAATACTTTATCTTCATTTCTAAATCAGTCCTCCCTCTTCAAGCTTATCTGATTTTTGCTCCTTTTTCCCAGCAGTGGGAACAGCCAGTACAAATGTTCCGGGGTGGGAATTATGGGGAATGCCAGGAGGAGAGAAGGCAGTTGGCATGGGGGGCACGCTGTAGGCAGCCAGACAAACATAAATAAATAAAAAGCAGCTACCAAGAACTTGCTGTTGAAGAAGTGCTTGGGTCCTGGTCTCTTAACTCTAAGTGGAATGATCTGGATAATGTGTTGCCTGTGATCAGAGAGCCCAGCCTCCATGATATGAAAAGTTACCCCAAGCATCTCTTCCTCCACTGCATAAAGGCAGCTGGTTTCTGGTCTAAGGGGATACTCTGTAAGCGCTTGGAGGGATGGAGCCTGGGGTGGGGGGAAGGGGGGGCTATGGGAGGAAGGGAGGGAGGAATGTTCTGAGCCCTCCTGGTGGAAAGGCCTCCCCGGAGGACAAGGGAACATCCGTCCCCAGACTACAGAGAGGCCAAGGTGTTGCAGCAGAGACATTGCCACCTGCTCCTAAACCCGTACCCTCTTCCATATGGAAGCTCACTCCATCTCCCTGTTCATGTCCAGCCAGACCACAGAGGGGAGGACATGAGGTACCATCCCCAGGTTGAGATAGGTAAGAGTGGGTGGCCTCCCCCACATCAGCGCAGGTCCCCGCCAGTGGACTGCGATGTAAAGAGGAGGAGAGACTTTTATCATGTCGGATAAGAGATCCAGAGTCCGTTGTTACAGCGATTTGCTGACCACATCAGAAACTGGTACCAGGGGTGTCCACCTGTCCTCCCGATGAGGATCAGAGCAGGAGGTGGGGGAGGCAAGGCCAGGCTAGGGAAGGAGACAATAGTGCCACACAGAAGCCCCCAGCAGGGCAGAGAGGAGCAGAGGAGCTGAAGGGCAGCCACCTCACCAAAAGAAGTGTCTGAGCAGCCTGCAGGAGGCAGGGCATGGGTGCAAGGTGGACACCCAACTTCTCCAAGCAGACCCTCATGCTCCAGCCCTGAAGGAGAAAGGAAAGAAGAGAGGCCACGTTCACTGATACCTACTACACACCCAGCATCGCCTCAGGCTCTGGGCAGGTGTTACCACACTTACTCCCAACTGAAGCCCCTGTAACAGGGTATTATTCATTCCCATTTTACTGAGATGACTGTCCAAGGCCACACATCAAGAGTGGCCAAATGCAGACAGGGGCCTGGTCCCCGAGACCTCCCCCAATGTGCACTGCTTTACCTCCCTCAGACCGGGCATCCTGCTTGCTGGCCACCTGTTCAGGGCACTGACTCACAAACAGGAGGCCCTGGCCCTCCAGGTCCAGGAAAGGAAGAGACACACACCAAATGGAAAACCCCGACTTCTTATGGAAATGATAAGCCAGAGGTGTGTTTCCTCCTCCCCCTTCCATTCCTCTGCATTCATGTACCAGCTCACCTCTGCCTATTCTCCTGTTCAGTAGCCCAGGAACAGACCCACTTCTATCCTGCTCCTAGAGGCTGACCCCCTCTGCTCCTAGGCTGTCCACTAAGCATCTCTTGGTCTCTGAAGACTAGATCTGCCCCATCTCCCACCTCCACCCCATTTCCAGCCAGGCTATCAGTCCCTTCTGCTCCTTGGCCTCGGTTCACTCCCTGCTCACCCTGAAACACAGTCCTGTGAGAGGAGGGGCCAGAGGCCCGGAAGGGCCCCAGGGACCATGTCACTGTCCTCAACAGCAAGGACACACCCTGGCCAGGTCACATCTTAGATAGCAGGGGACCCCCCACCCCCACCCCCGACCCACTGCTGCCTGTCAGGCTCTTAGGGCAGCAGAGACTTTCAATCTTGAGATCCCAGAGCCAGACACAGGTCCCATCTCTGAGGAGTGATGGTCAAAGGAAGGTGAAATCTATGGCCATGGCCTGTAATCCCCCAGGACTGGGAGATGATTGCCTGGGAGCACATCTTACACCTGGTTCTGCCTTCCCTGTCCATGTGCTTCCTCCCACATGGCCCCGGGGAGAGTTAGGGGCATGGATAACCCCACTAGCACAGGTGAGCCAGGAATGGAGCAGGGAGGGGGCGCTTGGAGAACAATCTCTTTTTTTGTCTTTCTGTCTCTTCTAGCGCTGCACCCACAGCATGTGGAGGTTCCCAGGCTAGGGGTCTAACTGGAGCTGTAGCCGCCAGAGCCACAGCAATGCCAGATCCAAGCTGCATCTGCAACCTACACTGAAGCTCACAGCAACGCTGGATCCTTAACCCACTGAGTGAGGCCAGGGTTGGAACCTGCAACCTCATGGTTCCTAGTCAGATTCATTAACCACTGAGCCATGACTAGAACTCCAAGAACAATCTCTTTGAGGAATAGCTGGGCGGGAGCTCAGGCCTGGGACCTTGAGAGGTGTCTATGAGCCTGGCTAGACGTGGAGGGGAGCCCCCCACCTGTTACCCCACCCTCCCACCCTGGGCTGCGTATGGGGTGTTGGACTTGATCCCCTCTAGGGGGAGGACCACTTGGCCAGCCTGGGCTAAGATGCTCACCTGCTCACCAGAATCAACTGCATCCACTGTTACAGGAGAGGTGGTTTGCATCTCCAGAGTGCGAGCCAGTTCTGAGACAAAGCATCTCCCACACAGCAGCTCTAATTCCTACTCAACAACCTCTTACTGGAGACCCTGGGGGGTGGGGTGAGTTTGGCCCCCATCACTCCCATCAGACAGAAGATGAGATGACTTTCCAAGGTCACAGCAGCAAGTTCCCTGATTCCGACACCACCATCTCTGCCATGGAGGCACACCTCTAGCTTAAGGCCACGAGGGACCCCACACAGACCCCCTCACATGACAGGGAAACTAGTGCCACCCCAGACCCTTTGAACCCACCACACACACCCACCTCCAGCCCTCCATATTCCCTCCAGCTGAGCTACAAGCCAAGCTGGCCACAGGCTTAGGAACAGAGGTGCTAAGAGTATCAATGTATCTGGCCCTTTAAGGGATGAAAGAGCTGTGCAAACTCTTAGGTTGACTGATGAATATTAGACATTGAGAACAGCAAGTGCAGAAGAGTGCTTTCTAGGACCCCAGTCTCTGGTGCAGGGGGTGGGGGGCAGCTGTAGGCAGACTGAGGCAGCAAACTTTATTTTGAAACAATTTTTTATTTACAAAAAAACAGGCAGCCAGCCCACAGACCAGAGTTTGGCGATTCGGTTTGTTTAAATATTGCATTAAAATATTTATCTTAGTTATCAAGTTTGGGGGTGCCCCCTTAAATTTTGCTTGCCTCATGCCTCTGACCCTAACCCTTACCCTGTGCTTCCCTGTCCCCATAAACTTAAATCCTAGTCTAATGAGGATTTAAGGAAACAGGGAGGGAAAGGGAGCAGTGGGCCACAGCCCCTCTCCTTACTCTGTTCAGCCTTCCACTGACTGCTCACCTGGGGGCTGGTGATAAGGGAGGTTCTGCTGCCTGAGGCTGGGATTCCTGGTCAAGGCATCCAGCTACTACCCCTCACCCCAGCACACGCAAGTATCCTCTTTCTAGAGACTACTGGAGCAGACTGGACAGAACCACACACCAGCAATGCAAGGTCCAGGCAAGGTCTCGGAAAGCAGAGTAAAGACTGAGGGTTCAGTCTCCCTGGAGGATGGGACCTAGAGGTTCTGTGTTAAATGAAAAGAGACAGTGGGAGGAAGTGACAATAAGGATGGCTAAGCAGGTTATCCCATGTATCTCTCACTACAATTTGAAGAGGTCAGCAGTGCCATCCCCACTTATCGGTTGAATAAACTGAGGCACAGAGAGGTTAAGGTGCCCAAGATCCAAGATGGAATTCCAACTCAAGCTTATTTGACTCCAACACTCTACTAAAGTGCTTCAGAAAACAAAATTTAAAAATAATAACAATTCTATCTGTTCAGGAAGCAATTTAGGAAAATCTGGTAGACAAGAAATAAAAGACCAGGTACAGAGGATAGAGTGGCTGGCCCTACCACTTAACCTTTGGCTGTTACCGCATTTTGCTGAGTCTCAATTCCCAGCCTCCCCCCACCCCCAAAAAAGCACTGATAAATAAACATGGTAAAATATTAACAAGTGTTGCATCTAGGTGGTGGGCTACAAGACATGCACTGCGCTGTAACTTTACTTTTGGAAATATTCATAATAAATTGGGAAAAAAAAACAAACATCCCCAGGTCAAAATTGATATATGACCCCATCCAAAAAAAAGTCCCTGGCATGAAAATAGCCGAATAAAAATAGCTACATCAAACAGCTGCACCAACCCTCTCGTGGTGTTGTGAGAATATAAATTGGTTCAGCCTTTTTGGAGGGTAACTTGCAACATCCATCAAACTTTTAAACAACACGCCGTTTTTCAAAAAACTTTTTTATTTTTAAAACAATGGACATCACACAGGAAAGTTGCATGAACAGAACAAGAGAGCCCCCACATGCCCTTACCCTAAGTCACCAATTTTCAACATTTTGCATGTTTGCCTTTTTATTCTCTTTCTACATGTGTATGTTATAAAAGAACAGAGTAGAACATACTTCGCATACATTTTTGTATTATGTATACATTTATTATAGGATATACATTCACTTGTGCTTTTTTCCCTGGGGTCCTCTGAGACTAGGATGCATACATTGAGAACAAGGATATTCTCTTTCTTGACCACAATACCATTGTCCAATTTGGAAATTTTTTTTGTTGTCTTTTATCTTTTTTAGGGCCGTACCGGTGGCATATGCAGGTTCCCAGGCTGGGGGTCTAATTGGAGCTGTAGCCGCTACGCCAGATCCGAGCCGCATCTGCAACCTATACCACAGCTCATGCCAACGCCGGATCCTTAACCCACTGAGGAAGGCCAGGGATCGAACCCGCATCCTCATGGTTCCTAGTCGGATTTGTTTCCGCTGTGCCATGAGGGGAACTCCCAATCTGGAAATTTTAACATTGTTACGATATTTTCATCTAATGATACCCTTTCCCTTAATTTGGGGAGTTCATTGTCAGCTGTCCAAATATCATCCTTTAGAACAATTTTTTCCTGGTATAGGATCTAGTAAAGGATCAGGTGTTATTTTTACTTGTCATATCCCGTTAGTCTTCATTCATCTGAGGCAATTTCTTGAAGTTTTAGAACCTGGGACTCCTGGTCAAGGCAGATCTGAATGCGGTCACTGCCAGGCAGGGCCTGAGATTCTGCCTTTCCAGCAAGCCCCAGGTAAGGCCCACGCCCTGGTTCACCCACCACACCCAAGTATGAGACTAGAGAAGACAGCTGTGAAAGGTGGTCCAGACCACTGCAAAAAGCATCTCGCTCGCCTCCAGGTGAACCTGTGTTGGCAGGGTCAGCTGGGCCTTGGGTCTCAGGATCCAACAGTGATGCTGAGCCCTCCCCACAGGAATATCTCCTGGGCTTTCCGGAGCCAGGGTATGCAGGACAGAGGATCCCAGGTCACAGAACAGGCTTTTCTGCAGGATCTCCATTCCAGATGACTTTGGCCAAGGATAGGTCAAGCCTGGCTGGAAGGGAACCAATTCTACGCCTTGTCTCTTCTACCAGCACCAACCTTCTATTCCTCCTCCTTCAGGAAGCCATCCTGGTAACCCTAGCCACTCCATCTCTCCATCTCCTGACCTCCTACAGCACCGACCATCTGGCTGTGCCACTGAGCATTCACTTGACCATAACTGCTATTCCAGGACTTTGCCTTTCCTTTCCCATTGCCCATGCCTCCTCTTCTGCTGCTTATCCCATAGTAAGCACCCTACTCTCCATTTCCACATGTCCAGGGAACAATTTATCCCTAAGTGTCCCTAAAACAAGTCTTCACCTTGGCTCTTTGTCTGAACCATCTTTAGGTCTCACGACCCAGCTCCAGGTGCACCAGTCTTGTCTTTAGATCTGGGTTTCCTATGCTGCTGTTGCTTTGTTTGATTTGAGTCCCTGGTTTTATCCTATGGAGGCACCAGCACCAGCGCCTCCCTGAGTGACCTGTGTAGTACAACAGGGACTCAGTCTATCCATCCACCCATCCATCATTTACCAAGTGCCTCCTCTGTGCCAGATCCTGGCCTCGATTCTGGGGGTCCTTAGAGAACAAGGGTGCCTGCCCAGAGCCAGAAGTAATGGTGTATCAGCTGCATCTTTCCCTGTGGGCCTAAGAGGAGTTTGTCATCAATTCTTGATGACACCATGGAAGGCCTCTGCATCCTCATCATGTGTCACCTCCCCATGGTTACTGTGATCATTGATCATCATCATGCAAATACCCCAAACACAGCCGAAGCACTTCCATCTCCCCTGGTGTTGAGAAGCCTGCACCCATCACCGAAGGTTCAGAATCAGCCAAAGTCATTCTCCAAGGATTGTATGCGGCACAAACTTGTGGGGCTGGGAAGCCTCTCAGGAGTGAGACCAGGAGAAAGGTGAGGAGATGCCTGGGCACCCATGAAATGGGGCCAGCCTGAGAGACCAGGCACTCTGAGCAGCGCCAGACTGAACTTCACAGGCCATCCTATGAAGAAGAATCACCCTTTCTCCTTACAAAGGAAATTCCAAGTCAAAAGATCTCTGCAATAAGACCACCCTGGATAAGCAGGATGTTTGGGGATCTCTGCCTGATTGCTGCTGCCACTACCACAGGGGCCCGGCTCCTCCTGCAATGCCGGGCAGGGGCGGCGTGTGGGCCCTTCCCCTTCAGAGCCAGGAATGTGGTGGAGACAGGCTTGGAACTTAGGGGTGCCACACGGGAAATAAATACAGGGTAACACAATCCTGGATCAGGTGAACTGTGTTTTCCTGCAGAGGCTCCCACAGTCCCACAGCAAGAGCCCACTTTCCAAGGTCCTGGCTCCAGGCCAGGGAAGCGCTTCTTCTGAATAACTGACAGCCATGCTTGTCACCCCCCACCCCACCTCCAGGAATGAGACCCAGCAAATGCCACATCACAGCGACCCTGACAGACAGGGGTAGGTTCCTCCTCCTACCTCCAACCAACCAAACAAGCAGACATGGACCCAGAACAGACAACCCAACCCCTCCCAAAAATGGACCACAGGAGTTCCCACCGTGCCTCAGCAAGTTAAGAACCTGACCTAGTGTCCATGAAGATGTGGGTTTCATCCCTGTCCTCACTCAGTGGGTTAAGGATCCAGCAACGCTGCAAGGTGCAGTGTAGGTCACTGATGTGGCTCAGATCCAATGTTGCTATGGCTGTGGTATAGACTGCAGCTGCTGCAGCTCTGATTGGACCCCTAGCTGGGGAACTTCCGTATGCCACAGAGGCAGCCATAAAACCAAAAAAAAAAAAAAAAGGTACAGCATTTCATCAAGGCTATGTTATGCATGAATGACTAAGAAGCACATGGAAAGCACAACCTGAGTCATTAAAGAATGCAAATGAAGACCACAGGACTACAGGATGCCATTCTGTACTCCCCCCCCAGCATGGTTAAAATTTAAGATTTACAATAACAACTGCTGGTGAGGATCCACGCTGCTGACAGGAATACAAAATATTTGAAAAACAAACTGGCAGTCTCTTGCAAAGACAGAGCCACACATACACACACTCACCATGTTATCTAGCAATTCCACTCCTAGGGATTTACCCAAGAGCAATGAAAACCTATTTTTCATCCTGTGTCTTGACAAGGACACATATTCAAATGCTCACAGTAGGCGTTCCTATTGTGGTGCAGCAAAACGAATCTGGCTAGGAGCCAGGAGGTTGTGGGTTCTATCTCTGGCCTCGCTCAGTGGGTTAAGGATCCAGAGTTGCCAGGAGCGGTGGTGTAGGTGGCAGACACAGCTTGGATCTGGCGTTGCTGTGGCTGTAGCGTAGGCCAGCAGAAACAGCTCCGATGAGACCCCTGGCCTGGGAACCTCCATATGCCACAGGCCAAAAAAAAAAAAAAAAAAAATTCATGGTAGCTTTATTCATAAAAGCCCAAAGCTAGAAATTAGAAGAGAATGGTCATCAGCCACTGAATGGATAAACACAGTATGTGTACTTATGTGATAGAGAAGCTACTCAGCAATAAAAAGGAAGGAACCACAGACATGGGGCAACATGGATGAATGTGAAATGCATTATGCTGAGGGAAAGAAGCCAGACTACACATGCTGAATTCCATGTGTATGGACTTCTAGAAAAGGCAAAACAACAGAGTCAGAAATCAGATTAGTAGTTGCCAAAGGCCAAGGTGGGAGGGACAGAGACAAGGGATGACAACAAAGGGACATGAAGGTGATGAAAATGTTCTGTATCATGTTTGCACGGTGGCTGTGCACCCACATTCATCTGTTAAGTCCCATGGAATTGTTCACTTAAAATCTGCATGTAAACTATACCTCAAGAAAGTTTATTTGTTTTAAAAAATGGGAGTTCCCATTGTGGCTCAGCAGATGAAGAACCGGACTGGTATCCATGAGGATGCAGGTTCAATCCCCAGCCTCACTCAGTGGGTGAAGGCTCCAGCAATGCCGCAAGCTGCAGTGTAGGTCGCAGATGCAGCTCAGATCTGGTGTTGCTGTGGCTATGACATAGGCCAGCAGCTGCAGCTCCAATTCAACCCCCAGCCTGGGAACGTTCATGTGCCACAGGTGCAGCCCTAAAAAGAAAGAAAAAAATTACTTAATTTTTTAAAAATAGAGAATGGACTGAAACTCAAGAAACTATTTTCAAATCTGGTGAATTCAGGGCTGACATTCAGTAGGTATGGGCTGGCACAGTAATGCTTATTAAAATACTGAAGTCCTTCCCCACTTACTGGTAAATCACCACGGTCCGAGGCTTCTGGTTAGCCTCGTTCCCCAGACCTTCTCTTGACGCCCTGGACCGCCCCAGAACCCAGAACTAGAGGTTAATACCAGCCAGCAGGGGATTTCCTGGACCAGCTAAGGTGGACATCCTTTCAACTGGCCGGTGCCCCTCTTGGTAAAAGTTACATGGAAAAGTAGATGATGCCAAGCTGTGCTCAAGCTCAGCGGAGGGCTGGTTCACTTGCTGCCAGGCTTCTTTCGTTTAGATGGTGTGTTCTAAACAAGGATGCAAAGTAATTCTTGGAGCAAGGTGGGGAGTGAAAAATCTTAGATCTTACAGTGGTGTGTGGCCCCTCAAAGGGCCTCAATACATAAAGAGATGTACAGTATATCTGGGTATTAACAGTTCACAGGGTATGGTAAGGGGTGGTCAGGAAAAAAATGTCCACATAGGCTCCTGGGAACGGGAGGGACGGTGAGAATAAAATTGAGAAACATTGGTTTAGATGCAGAACTCTGTGACAGAGAGGGCTGTGACACCACAGGGCCAGCCCCAGTTCAAGTGTGGAGCTCCCATCTGATGGGACCTCCCTAGGCAATGTAATGGGTCCCCATCCTTGGCACAGGCGGTGTCCTGAGCCAGAGGATGTGAGAGGGGAAAGTGGCCACGGGAGTCCCTGTGATCCCTTCTTTACAGGACACCCCATGTTGGGAAAGCCCGTCAGTCACTCTCCATCATACCAAAGCCTTTAAACCAACTCAACTCAGCAAACTCTCCTTAGAAGCCTAGCACCCAGCACCCAGCTAAGCCCCAGCCATCAGGAGGCTCTAACTAGGTCACCACATGGAGCCCTACAAAAGACAAGCACAAATCCAAGGACCTTCATCCTTTTCCTCTTGCCATCTTTGCTTCCAGAGCCCTTGATGGCAGGACTGCATACAGCACTTCGATGGTTTTCTGCCAGCATCAAGGAATGAAGACAACCTCCAAGTGAGAAGAAATGAAGCCCTGGAGCTGAGTCGCCCGCTCTGTCAAGCTCAGCCTGGCAAGAGCCTCCTTAGGCAAGGCCGGCTTTGTGCACTTACACATTATGACAATACTATAATTGTTCTTTCAGTCTTTTCCAGATATTTAATAACAATGTGAAGTGGGAGTTGCAAAGGTCAACCCTACTGAAGAACAAGCTTTGGTCTTATTGTCCTTTTCTGAATAGTGTCTTCCATTTGCCAGCTGTTCCGCGTCAGTGAGCCCTGGTGCAAAATATTTGTTTGTTTTTGAATATATTTGAATTTGCTAACCAGTCGCCCTGCCACTGTCTAGCCATAGTTGCATAAGTGCACACACAAGCACACACACACAGACACACACACACACACATGCCAGGCTTCCCTTCATGCCTCTAGTGCTACCCACAGCTACAAGCTGTGACAGAAAGAACACCAACCACCAAGAGCAGAGAAATGAGGTGATGTACACATTGAGCCTGTTCATTTGGGAAACCGCTCCCTCTGGTTAGGTGAGAAGTGAAATCTCTTAGGACCTCAGAAGAAGAGTCACGTATCTATGTTTTTAAAAGCCTTACTTGGAGTTCCCGTCATGGCTCAGGGGTTAATGAATCTGACTAGGAACCATGAGGTTGCAGGTTCCACCCCTGCCCTTGCTCAGTGGGTTAAGGATCCAGCGTTGCCGTGAGCTGTGGTGTGGGTCGAAGACATGGCTTGGAACTGGCGCTGCTGTGGCTCTGGCGTAGGCCGGCAGCTACAGCTCCAACTGGACCCCTAGCCTGGGAACCTCCAAATGCTGCGGGTGTGGCCCTAGAAAAGACAAAAAGACAGAAAAAACAAAAACAAACAAACAAAAACCTTACTTGGAGTTCCCATTGTGGCTTAGTAGGCTAAGGACATGACGTTGTTTCTGTGAGGATATGGGTTTGGATCCCTGGCCTCACTCAGTGGGTTAAGGATCCAGCATTGCCACAAGCTGTGGCACAGGTCGAAGATCGGCTTGGATCCAGTGTTGCTGTGATTGCGGTGTAGACTGCAGCTGCAGGCCCAATTCAACCCCTTGCCTGGGAACTTCCATATGACACAGGTGTAGCTGTAAAAAGAAAAAAGGAGTTCCCGTCGTGGTGCAGCAGAACCATGAGATTGTGGGTTCTTGATCCCTGGCCTCACTCAGTGGGTTAAGGAACCGGCCTTGCCAGAGTTGTAGATGTGGCTCAGATCTGACGTTGCTGTGGCTGTGGTGTAGGCCGGCAGCTGTATCTCTGACTGGACCCCTGGCCTGGGAACCTCCATACACTTCAGGTGCGGTCCCAAAAAGAAACAAAACAAAACAAAACTTTCTTTATATAATAGTGTGTATACATTATTCCCACCTCCCCAATTCTTCCCTCCCCTCAAATGATTTCACCCATAGTAATCATAAGATTGGGTTTAAAATCTGAGGAGTTTGTTTCTGTTCGATAAATACATTCTTTTCTTTTCTTTTTTTTTTTTTTAAGTGCTGCACCTGTGGCATATGGAAAAAGTTCCCAGGCTAGGGGTCGAATTGGAGTTGCAGCTGCCAACCTACAGCCACAGCCACAGCAATGCAGGATCTGAACCATATCTGCCACCTACATTCTGGCTTGTAGCAACACTCGATCCTTGACCCACCGAGCAAGGCCAGGGATTAAACCAGCATCCTCATGGATACTGGTCGGGTACTTAACTCACTGAGCCAAAACAGGAACTCCTAAACAAATGATATCATATGATATGTGTCTTTCTCTTTCTGACTTACTTCATTCAGTATAATAATCTCCAGACCCATCCATGGTGCTGCAAATGGCATTATCTAATTCTTTTTTATGGCTGAATAATATTCCACTGCAGATAATTAACGAGAGCCTACTCCACTGCACAGGAAAATCTACTCAATAGTTTGTAATAACCTATATGGGGAAAAAAGAATGGATATATTTATATGTATGACTGATTAGCTTTGCTGTACACCTGAAGCTAATACTACATTGTAAGTTGACTATACTCCAATAAAATTTTTATGAATAAATAAATAAATAAACCTTTCATTGAATGTATTCAGAAAGCTCCCAAGAGTTGGCAAATGGGAGTCACCCTTCTTAGGATGCAGCAGTGAGTGGAGCCAGGACTAGGAAATGGCAGTGCCCTGAGCTCCCATCCCACCTGAGCAGGTTCTGGGGCCTGCTCCCCCTTGTCATTTCAACTCACTGAGCCTCAGCCACCAGATCTATAAAGCAGACCTAATCCACTGCCCGCTTGAAGACAGGTCTCTCCTCCAATGCTGAGATGTGTGGTTCTCTCCCGGAAGATCTCTATCAGAGGGCAATTTCCAGGAACCAAGTGGGTGCACTTCCAGCTCAAGAGTCTTAGAACTCCGCAGGCTCAGATGGGCACACAGGAGGAAGTACACTGTCACTCAGCACCAGAGGAACTGCATTGTCATTCAGAACCCAAGTGATGTTGTCAGTGAATGTGCCTCCTGTCTGGGCAGGGCTCCATTTGGTAACCCAGGTACCAGAGAAGAGGGCTATGTAGGCCTGGCAGTCTGTGTCAGAGAGCAGCTTTGTACCTAATCCCGAGGGGATGATAGTTGCTAAGGAACCATTGAGATGCAAATGAGTCGGCAAATACTTAGCAGCAAGATATCAGAAAAGGGTGGGGAGGGGCTGCGTTGAACAAGTTAGTCAGGTGAGTGAAGGGAAAATTACTTTCCTCTGATTGGAAAAAGAAAACCACGGGTTTTCATGCAGAGCAGCAGCATTGTGCTACCGGTTTAAAGAAAAAAAAAAACTGTTCTTTTTCTGCTTGGCTGGGAGTAAAGCAAAGTTGGAGCCAAGAACACGGAACTTGGAAGGGCAAATGGAGTCTTCCTCTGATGAACTCTAAGCAGATGCTCATATCTCCAGAGAGAAAGAGACGACATCTAAGGTACGAAGAAAGAAGTCTTCAAAGGACTTTGAAGACCTGCCCTCTTTATACAAGCCTGAAAACCCAGTCCAAAAAAAAGTACACAGAAAACTGTGACTTAATATTCTACTGACACAAGATGGAAATTCCTGGTGAGACTAAGCCACGATTGAGAATGGGGGAACACGAGGGGAAAGAGCCAACTTGCTATACCTATCAGTCTGCATTTCTTTCATTCTTGCTCCCCGCTGAGCCCCCAATGTAAATACAATGGTTAGGTTAAGATGTGGTATCTGCATTGGAAGCCAGAGAGTTATAGTGAGAAGCACAGGCGCTTACTCTTTGTTTTTTCATCTTGTTCCAAATAGGAGCCCTCCTGTTTCAGGGTCTAGTTGAGACACTCCAGTCTTAAAATCATCCTGCCTTCGGCCAAACACCCCTGCCATCTGCCGATGCATCACTTTGAGTTTGATTGATGCTGAGGAATACAGAAAACAGCCTCAAGAAAGAAGCTGTTGGCCCCACCATCTCTAGGGCTCCCTTCCTGGGTTTTCCCTTTTCTATCACCTTCACTTCCTCTGGTTTTTCTCACATTTTCAACCAGGATCATCACAGCCACAGCCTTCCTCCTGCTGCCCCCAGAGTCCAGGTTCTTTCCTTTCCTGCACACGAGCTCTCCATCACGACCCGGTGATTCAGGACAGGTGGAGGGGTGTTGAAGACTGTCGCCCTGTCCAGCACTCACACTCGCTTCTTCTGGTAACAGCATTTCTGTAGCTCCCCTAACATTTCTATGGGGAGCTAGCCCTCCCCCATCTCAGGTCTGGTGGTTCAGGCAGATCCAGGCTAATCCTCTGCCCCCAGATCCTGAGATGGGTAAGTCACGTGCCTCAAGCCTGGCTGACCAGGGCATTTCAATATCCTGGTGACAGAGCCTGGTTCATGGAGAGGCTTCGGACCCAAGGAAGGCAAGGAGATAACTTCTAGGGCTTTTGCTGGAGCTGCTGGGAGTGGGGATTCATCTTTGCACTGAAGTTTCAAGAGGATGTGAGTTTGAGCTGCCAGCAGCCACATGACCATCTGGTGGGAGAGGCTACTGGAGAATGAAGTCAAGGTAGGTGACTGCTGACGATTCTCCATTGTCCCTCCAGGTCCCTCTCCACCTTTCTTTACCCTTTTCTGAGCCTCAGGAGATGACGTCCACGGACCAGGCTTCCATGCCCTCTGCCTCCTTACTGAATTCATCCCATGGGAAGGCTGGCAGGTGATGAGAAAATGGAGGATAAAGAGCTGGGAGAATACCATACTCCTCCCTGGCCCCCAAGCCCCTTATGGATAGCAGTTGCATTCCTCTGTCTATGTCCACATCTCCTACCAGGAAGCCCTTTCTCAACACAGTTCTCACCTGGTCCTGATGACACCAGTCCCTCCCCAGCCCCTCCTGGCCTTGGGGAGCCATGGCGTCCCACTACTGCCAGACCCTGGGTGCATCCCACCCTTTTTGGTTCCCTGACCCTGCTGATACCTCTACAGTCTCTCCACCAAACACTCCTACATTAACCCTTTGAGAACACCATCTGTTTTCTACCAGGACCTTGGCTGACAGAGACACAAAGTTAAGGAATGAAAAAAAGGGAGGGAGTCCTAAGACAGGCTTGACAGCCCATCACACTCAAAGTGATGGCTTGACTATCGTCACAGTCAAAGTTCCAAAAGTCCAGGAATAACAAGGGCCAGGAATCATTCCTTACCTATTGCCTTCCTCCAGCCTTAAGTACACATCTGTCTCTGCAACCAAGGATGTGGCTAATAAAACAGGTACAGCCCTTCCTGGAGAGCTCTGGAAGTCCACCTTCATGAGACAGAGAGTAGGAATGACTATCCACCTTGGTTTCTCATCCTTCTCCACTTCCATCTCTGTCCGACAAATTTCTACCCATCCTCCAAGAAGCTGCATCCTGTGTCTTTGTCTCTGACTCTCTTATACACACATTTCTGCCTCAGATCCTTCTCATTGGAAATATGACCCTCTCATGTGGTCTCTCCTAGCAGCTGATGTGTAGCTGTCACACCACAGCTGCAAAACTCCATCATATGTCTTGTCACAGCATATAGTCTACTGGGCTCTGTCCTCCCCACACACTCCCCTCTCCAGTCTGCTAATGGAGGAGCTCCTGGAAGGAAAGGCTATGTCTCCTTGACCTTCATATTTTGGTTTCATGTACATTTCTCCTGTGGATGCTCAGTAAATGTGTTCGGTATGAGTATTCGTGAACCTGAGGCTCCCAAGCCAAGCTGTCAGATCTGTCCCTCTGTTCCCACTCCCCATTTGCATCTTAGAGAAATCTGGGCTCTCACATCTAGGAGCAGCTCAGCCCTCCCTGGACACCCCAGGATGGAGCTGTATCATCCCTCAAGGCAGCCTAACCCAGCTTGGTCCAGCTTGTCTGGAAAGAAATTCATAATCAAGCCAACACCCAACTCTCATGCAGAGCAAAGCCAAGCCTGCTTGGCAGGACCACCCTTCACATAGTCATGGAGAGAGGCCTTCCCTTCCCCACCCTCTCCCGTCATTTTCAGCTGCCCAAGCCTGCACCCATCACTCTCAATCACATCATCCTATTCACTCCAGGTACAGTATTTCCTAAAATCATATTCTACATTATTTGTTTTCTTAATGACTGTCCCGCCACTAGGATGCTCTCAAGGGCCAGGGTCCCCTTCCATTGCTCCCTGTCTCATGTGTACTGCCTGGCACATAGTAGGAGGTTAACAAATGTCTGTTAGATGTTGAATGACTGCGATACCATATCTCCTCCCCCTCCCCAGCATGCCCCTAAGTCCTCTCTAGTCTTCTCTAAACATTTTTCTCCTACTACTTCTCCTAGGATATTTTGGTTATCAATTGCTGCATAAGAGACCAATTCAAAACCTAGTAGTTTTAAACCATGACAACATTTATTTTGCTCACAAATCTATAGTTTGGACAGGGCTCTGTGAGGAAAGCCTGTCTCTTCCCACTTAGAGGCAGCAGGAATGGCTGGGAAGGTGGGGGCTGCAGCCATTGAAGACTCACTCGCTCAGATATCTGGCATTGGATGCTGGCAGTGGGCTGGGATTTGAGCTAGGGCTGTGGCTAGAACATCCACATGTGGTCCCTCCAAGCTGCTTGGGCTTCCTCACAATGTGGTGGCTGGATCACAAGGACAAACATCCCTTGTGAGAAAGAAAGCCAGGCAGAAGCTGTAGAGTCCTCTACAATCTCACTTCCAATGTTATGCCAGATCACTGCTGCCATATTCCATTCATCAGAATAGGCCAGGAGGCCAACCCATATTTAAAGGGAGAAGAATGAGGTTTCTTGTTTTGCTGAAAAGAGTATCAAAATATTTGCAGACATGTTTTTAACTACCACATAGGACATGATGTCCAGTTTTAAATGTGTTCTGTTGATCTTTCCTTTCTTTGTATTCATTAACACAATACACATTTATTGCTGCTACCTATCTGCCAAAATGTACTTATGTGCTTCCTTGAAAATCAAGATAGTGCCCCATCCTTCAGGGGCTCACAGAGCTGTGGGGGTACCCACAGAAGTCAACACAGAACTATAGACCACTGCTGCTGTGTTCCCAAAGAGGGAGGCAGAGATAGCTGCACTGGGTACCTGAAGGCCACCTAATCCAGCCTGAGGCTGGAAGGTAGGCTTCCAGGAGGAGGTGGCCACTGTGGCAAATTCTAAAGGCCTAGTTAGGCTTAGCCAAGAAAAGATCAGCAACAAATGCAACACAGGCAAAGCAAGCAGGTGCAGACCCAGAGGCACACGGCATCAGAAGGCTCAGTTGGGTCTCTGCACATATGAAGAAGAAGAAAAGGGGGTGCCCAGGGGGTGTGTACCTGTGCAGTGTGTGTGCATCTCTTCCTGTGTGGTGCAGGGAAGATGGAGCAGCAGAGGTGCTGCCTGTGGGAGGAGAGAGGGAAAGGGGGCCCCAGACTGAAGGCACTGGAAGAGAGTCACACACCTTTGCCTTTTGCCAGAGCAAACCCAAATAGCAAGGTTTGATCTGACACCCAAAGTATGGTCTGAACGGTGCCCAGCATAGGCTCCTGGGCACCTGCCCACAACCCAGCAGATGCTCTGATACTAAGACCCTCTTCCTTGCCCCGAAGCTTACAGGTCCCACTCCACCCCAGCCCCAGACCACCTGGACGGACTGCCAAGGGTGCTGAGAACATCCTTGGATGGGCTCCCCTCCCAGACTTCCCCAGGGAGGGTCCTCCCTTCTCTTTCCCCCTTCCGAGCTTGCCACCCGACTCGAGCATCAGTGAGAAAGCCAAGGGCAAAGGTCCCACCTTGATGTGCTGGAAAAATGGCAAGAGGAAAACAAGAGAACAATTAACTGCAGGGCCCAGCTGCCTCTCGCAGATAAGGCATTTTCTCCACTGCTACTGTCGATGAAGCTGCTTGCTATTATTCCTGTACATCCTGTGCAGCACTGTCCATAGGCCCAGCCCCGAGGGGGATGGGGCAACATCCAGTGAGACTAGGATGCAGAGGAGTTTCTCTCCCCCTCCTCCCACATGGCCTTCCGCGCTCAAACCTAATGCTAAATCCCAGTGTCCTCCCCCGGATGTGGTAGAGCTGCACCTGTCCAGACAGACGGGAGCTGCCAGAGCAGCAGGAGTAACAGGGGTCTAGGCAGTGCAGGATGCACAGGGCAGAAGCCAGGGCGGTCCCCAAAGGAGAACCCCGGCAGCTGGCTCTTCCTTCCTCTGGAAGGTGGGCCTGTGGCAGGAGCCCCAGGAAGCCGACAGCAACCTGCTCCCCCGCCCCTACCACCACCAAGAGCCAGATGCCAAGCTGCAACCATCTAAGCAACACAATAAAGACAAGAGCCAGACGGACACGTGGGAAAAAAAGAAAACCACTAATGACCAGAATGCAGGTCTGACTGGTGGGAGTACAAGGGAAAGAGCCATGCGCAAACAGGAAGATGCACACTGAGAAGAAAAAAGGTTTTCCTCCAGCTGGGAGCACAGGTGGGGACGTCCCAGAGAGCCAGAGGACAGCCTGGCCACAGGGACTGGGTCATGGAGACTCAGAGCACTGTCTGGTACCTGGGACAGGACTTGGCAGGGCAGTGAACAAACAGCTTGTGTTTAATAAATGCTCCCCAACTGAATTCATGAGTAAGCAATATTCAAGGGAAAAGGCACTGGACTGGGAAGCTGAGGCCAATTTCAATTTGTCAAAATTTCGTTTTGAATCTTAGCTCTTGTGCCGGTAACTTACCTCTTGAAGCCTCAGCTTCCTCACCTGTAAAATGGGAAAAGGGGTGCTCTAATAGTAAAGGTGTGGAGATTGGCACGTGGTAAATAAATGAGTAAGAGAAGCTTAGCGGCCTGGCTCTAGCGCTAACAGGCTATAGGATTTCTGGAAGGTCTCTCCCCTTCCCTAAAACTTGCCTCTAGCCCTGCTCCGGGACATGTCGGGGCCCTGGGAACAAGTCTGACCCACGGCCCCACCCCAGGATCAGTCCCAGGGACCTCAGAAGCCAGCACCAGGTTACAGCCTGGGGCCTCTGCTCCCTCACCTGCCCCTCCCCTCCTGGCCACCTGCCGATGCCCATTTCTCTGTTCATTATCACCTCCACTGGGGGATGGAGAAGCCGAGCAAGGTGGTTAAATTCAAATCAGTCATGTGTCACTTGCTGCCTCCAGGAAGCAGGAGGGGCGATCAGAGAGATGCAGGGCCTCAGGTGCAACCTGCGGGCAGAAATGAGTCCTGGTAATTCTCAGGAAATTTCCTATGTGTGTCTATGTTGGCCCAGGTCTGCTGCAGAGAACTCTGGGGGAACCTTCTATGAAGGAACAGAGCAGTCTTCTTGTGCAGCTGCTAATGGTATCGTCTTCGGGCCCTGGGGTTTTCCCTGCCCTGGAGAGACACCTCTGCTGGGGACACGGTGGGGGTGGGGGGGAGTGGGGGGAGACAGGGCCTTTTGCACCACCTGTTCCCCCTCTAGCAGTTGAGCATCCTGATGACCCGGTTATGGGGAGCATTACAGTGCAGTGAAGGGCCCTAGAGTTTTGGCTCTGAATAACATTCTGTTCCACCCGGGGAGTAAGAGAGTGGGGCTGGGGGTAAGGTCTTCTTCCTGGATTTCGAAATGAAACTGCCTCTTTTACAAAGTCAGTGGCAAACGTAAAAGCCAGTTGCACTGAGAGGCACCTTCCAGCTGATTCTACCTGGGACCAGTGGAGACTGTGCCCCCAGTGCTGGACCAGGCCAATGAGAGGTCCTGAGAGCAAGGTCTTCTCGTGGAGGGCACCAGGCTAAGGCCCTTCTTGATTCGGCCAAGTTCACCCTCACTCATCTCTGAGCTGATGCTGCAGACCCCTGTCAGCCTAAGAGATCCACACCCCACTCACAATTAGCCAGGGGGTCACCATGCCCTTTACCTACACTCCCGAAACCCCAACTTTTACCACTGCTTCTACCCTGGGGTTTGATCCCACCCCAACACCTGCTACCCTCTCCATCACAATGACCCCCCGCTTTAGCCTTTCAACAATGAGAAAACTGGGGTACAGGAAGGGAGCCAGGTAACTGCACATCTGGTTGCTTCCTGCATCTCAGGTCAGATGGAAAGCAGTTTTCCATTAGCAAAGACAAACGAAGCCCACCATCCTCCCGGCCTTCCCTGCCAAGGGTGTGCCCTTCTCTCTAACCCCCAGAGGAGTGGGCAAACAAAGCCAGTGAGGTGGCTCAGCCATCAGGGGGCCTCTGATGGAGCAGGTGGCCCTGACCTGGCCACTCAAGGTCCCCCCACCCCACCCCCCGCCTCGCCCTGAGCACAAACATGCACCTGCCAACTATTGCTATAACTGAAATGGAATCCACCGAAAGGGCTGAGAAATTTCACATGCAAAATTGTGCTTTTAAATATGGAATCTCTCCCAGGGCGTTACTTTATTATTATAGTAATTTCCTCAGAAGGGCAAGCATCCAATGCTCTGTTTCTCTACCACCTTTGGAGACGTGGAAATCTGATAGAGATATTCAGGTTGCTTAAGTGGCTAATGCAGAAGAGGGAGACATAAAGGGAGCTCTTCCAAGAAACGGGACTCTTGAAATCCAGGTACAGGGATGAGCTCTAGACAATCCGGCAGGGACCGGGAAGGGTCCCGTTTGCCCCCTCCACTGATCCCAGAATTCATAGGGTGCACAGGCCCACGTCCCATGGGGGCCCTTGTTTGCAATCATTTCCTCCTTGGGAGAACTGGCCAGGGCAGGAAGGGGAACTAAGATGCTCCCAGTCCTTCTGCTAGATTCCCTATCAGAAGCAGTGCCACAGTGCAGCTCTGCAGCCCTGCCTCTGCATATGTTCAACGGTGGGAATAGGGTGGGAAATGGGGAAGGAGGGACAGGAAGGGAGCTACAGGGAAACTAGTGCTTCCGCTGAAGTGCTGGGATCATCTGAACATTTCACCCATCTCTTCTCCCGTGACCGTGGAAACCTGGAGTCCCCAGTCATCAGCGAAATATGCAGCGGCCAGTGGCTGAATCAGCATTAGAATTCTTCCTGCCATGAATTCAGGCTGACCAGAACCTTTCTTCATGCCAAGCCTACAAAAGTAGTGTTGTGAGTTGAAGTAGTTAGGAACATAGACTCCCCCCTAGAACCTGACTGCCTGCAAGCCACTTACTCGCTATGTGGCTTTATCAAATTATGGAACCCTCTGTACCTCAGTCTTCTCATTCAAAAAAGAAAAAAGAAAAAAAGAGGAAAGTGGGTGTTTTTTAGTTTGTTTTTTGGTTTTGGTTTTTGTTTTGCTTTTTAGAGCCGCACCCTCAGCATATGGAGGTTCCCAGGCTAGAGATGGAATTGGAGTTACAGCTGCTGGCCTATGATGCCACAGCCATAGCAACTCGGGATCTGAGCTATGTCTGCGACCTACATCACAGCTCACAGCAACACCAGATCCATAACCCACTGAGCGATGCCAGTGAATGAACCTGCATCCCCATGGATCCTAGTCAGGTTCGTTAACTGCTGAGCCATGAAGGGAACTTCGGGAAAGGGAAGTTGGTAAATCTTTGCCCAATAGGGTTGTCTAAAGACGACGTGAAAGTAAGTTACATCTAGACGACATGAAAGCAAGTTACGTAAAGCGCCTAGGACAGCACCTAGCGTTAAGTGTTAGCTATCATCCACAGTGCCCAAATCTACTGGTGCCAGGCTGTCTGCACCTGAATCCCTGGGGCCATTATTAAAAATGAAGATGCCCTGGCCACTCCAACTCAGAAACTGTAAATCAGATTGAGACCTGGATTTGTGACTGCAGCCTATTTTAGAACCATTCTGTTAGGCAGAGTTTCCAGGAAGCACCTACAACAGGTTCCTCTCAGAGGCCAGGATACAGACTTTCAGGATCCACCCAGACCTACTGATCTTTGGGGGATAAAGCCCAGGGGTCTACAGCAAACTGTCCAGGTGCCATGAGGTTACCTGAAGCCTGAAAATCCTGACCTGAAACGACACTTCCCTCTGCTGCCTCCCAAAACTGCCTCCACCCTTTACTCATGCTGGCAACGTTATGCTCCTGAACCTTGGGGTTTCCAAGAACTCTTGGGGATTTGCGAAGATGATTGTTTTGGTTTAATAACATGAATGTCTCTTTGACTTTAACAGCATCTTTATTTTTAAACCAGCACAGGGTCATCCTTATAACATATGTTACCTGTCCACCTTCTAAAGCTAGTGTGGGTGAGCATCACCAGCTGCTGGCTCTGCCGATGGATCCAGAAGATTTGGGTTGGGGCTGGGTCCTACCTCTGCAGTTATCTACACTGCAAAGACTCTTCTCAAGCCATGGTCCAGGGCTGCATTACCCTACCTCACCAGCATTCCACTCCCTGGCTTTGGGGGTCCCTCTACAAACACTGAGTAATGGCAATCTTTGCACAACACGCAGGAAATAAAATCAGCTAATGGATAGAATTGTCTCAAATTTATTGAGTCAATTTATTGTCTCAAATTTTCTCTTCCAGACATTTAAAGAAAAAAAAAACACAAAATGAAACTTCAGCGCCTGCTACCACTTGCCAGCTCATACACACTCACGGATACCCAAAACAGATGCACACGTAGCAAACAAATATTAACAAAAAAATGCAGAAACAGGCAATCACCACCTGGCCTGATGGCTCATTGTGGACATACAGGCTGAGGTTGGGGGTTATTGCCAGGAGCCTGTGATGGAGATTTCACTTCAAATGGTGGCATCCAATGCCCCTGCATTTCAAGGTGGAGTACCCCACAAAGGCATGTGGTACCTCAGGCACATATGTGTTCATACATTAGCAATGCCTTTGGAGAACCCACTATTTGTTAAGCCCTGAGAAATCTACCACCAAATCAGACACGTGCAGGTTCAAGAGTGGCAAGCCCAGGATTTCACTCCACATCATGGAGCAGTTCTTCTGAGAGTGGTCAGGTCAGCAAGAGTGGAACACTGAGGCCACCTGCATCTGTATGGTCATCCATGGATACTGGTGCTGGGCCTGTCCATGCCTCCTGATTCCTGCCTCCCGGAAGGGGCCAACGTGCTTAATCCAGGAAAACTCCACCCTGAGGGAGAAGCCTCGCTCCCAGCCCAACATGTTCCTGCAGAAGCACCTCAAGAGAAGCCCAGGTCTCCACACCCTGACCTGAAAGGCATGGGTGAAAGGGCAGCTCAGAGAATGCAATCTACAGACACCAGCAGCCCATTCTTAACAAGCTCTCAGGTCCAGTGTGAAAAGACCTGGGCTCGAAGAGGTAGTCGTTTTCCCGGAGACAGAGAAAAGAGGCCTAGTGCTGGTTCCAAAAGTCCAGAGGCTGTCAGCAGCCCTGCCTCCTGGCCTGCCTGCTCCCCTCTGAAAATAGACTTTAAAAGCCCCAAGCTTTTCCCTGCAGTGCCATCCCTGTCCCCACAGAACAGAGCCACGGGCTGCAAGTGGGGAGGGATGCAGGGGAGGAAGGAAGAGATGTCTCCTTCAGCGTGGGTCTCCCACCCCCCAGGTCCATCAGCCCCTTCCTCCCACCCAGGCAAATGGTCTCATAGGGCCCTACCTGCTTCTGGCTTAAGTGTCCCTATCAGGCCCATGGGCTGCCCCTATCCCTTTGTCCCTGCCTTGGCCTGGGCTGAGGATCCTGCCTGGTCTTGGAACTGCCTACCCTGTGTGACAAGACCCCTGTGGATTTCCACCAGAGACCCATGAAGGAAAGAAGATACACCGACAGACACATGAGTGGCCAAACTAGAAAGGAGAGGCGCCCCCTGGCCACAGCAATTTGAGAGGGATCTGCTATCTGTGTAGGCAGCTCATTGATCCACTTTTCTGATAATTATTCCTCACTCATCACAAACGGAATGACGCTGGCCCAGCCCAGCCAGGCAGGCGGGAAGGCGGCTCCGCGTGTGGAGAGGAGAAAATGAGCCTGCCTGTGCTCACGGAGGAGAGGAAGGCGTGAACAGTGTGTACTAGCCCTGTGCACTGAACAGGGACGCTGGGGCTGCTTGAATATTCTGCTGAATATGGCATTTCTTTTAACCCTTGCTGGAGAGGTATTCAACCCAGAAAGCCACGCTCTTCTGGCTAGGCCAATGCTGAAGTTTCCCCACAGACCCCACACACACGTGGGCCCCTCCAGTCGACCGCAAGGCACCCTCCCAGAGCCGCTCCAGCCAACGGACCTGGAGGGCCAGCCGAGAGGGACCTAGGGCGAAACCGAACACCACCAGATGCCTAGTGTGTTCCCATGCATTTGCCCTACAAACAATTTTGCTGGAATGCACGTGCCCTCCTTCAGCGACGGAGACCCCACGCGGAGACCAGGCTCCTCAAGTGGGGCACCTATCTGCTCTCCCAAACTGAGCAGCTGACCCTCCAGGGGGCGCGGAGAGGGATGGGCAGGACGCACCGCCCCAGCGCTGGAAAGTCCAGTCTGGCCTCGCCTATTCCAAATGCCCGCTCCCAGGTCATCCTGACCGGTTTGGAAGTGTGCCTCGCTTGGCTCATCCTAATTCAACCGCTCCGGCGCTCGCCCCTCAATAAGCCAAATCTGAGCATCCCTTCTGCTGGGTGTTGATCGCGCTCCCCACCGCTCAAGTCCCTGCACGTTCCCCAAAGCAACCCCCTCCGCACAAAGACCCAGCAGCCAGAAAGGGCAGCGGCAGGCGGAGGGCAGACAAAAAGCCACCCTCAGAAAAGCAAGAGCGAGCTTTCTAGGCATTAATTGCCGCACCCCCGTGCCGCCACCAGAAAGAACACGGGATATGGTGGTCTTCATTATCTGGCCGGGGAATCTTAGCTCCGTCTCGGGACGAGACCCCAGCCTCGCTTCGAGAAGGACAACACCTTCCACCTTCCGTAGAGTCGGAGCGCTGAACCACTGGATTTGGGGGCCGAGGGAGGGCTCCCCGGGCGACAGTACTTGTCGGCCGAGGACCTGGGCGGCCCAGCGGAGCGAGCTCCCAGCTTGGAAGGCGGCGCGGGCGCTGGGGGCTGTGTGCCCTCGGGGTCCCTCCGTGGAGTTTCGCCTGCGCCGGACACTAGGGCTGCGAGCGGGCTGCCGCGTGCATCTCTCGCCAGAGTTGCTTCCATCCCGGCACTAAACTCTAGGCCGGGCGGTGTTTCGGGAGGGGGCTGCGGCCACCGTTCGGCTGCGAGGAGTAGGGCGGGGTAAGGGGGCGGGAGGAGGGAGCGGGGCAGGGATTTCCCACAGGGATTCGCGGGCGCTGCCGAGCGTTGGGCTCCCTGCGGCGCCAGGCTCTGTGCCCATGGAGCGCGCTTTCCCGGCCGCCGCGGAGGCACAGCCAAGGCTGAAGTAGCAGGAAAAATGTCCTTTCAGGTTGGCTCCCTTCCCGGGCCGAAGGAGATACTAGGCGAGTTTCGGCAGGACTGACCACCTACCCAACCCCACCCCCGTTCTCTGGCTCAAGTGGAGACAAAGGTGTCCGCCTTGCCCCGACTGTTTCGGGAAAGATGCAGCTCGCAGCCTCTCGGACCACCAAGCTGTCCCCCAACAGCCCGGCCAGTGAACTCAACCCCTCTTATTCGGCGGCCACTTGCGGGTACCAGGCAGGGCTTCTCCGGTCCCCGCCCGCAGCACCAGCCCGCCGAGCCCAGAGTGTTGGAGCCCACGGACCCCGAACGGAGGAAAAGGAGAGGTGGCGCGCCGCTGCCTAAGCGCATCCTTGCTCGGGATAGGAAGGGAACAGACAGGCTCCCGCACTCCAGGGTCCGGACGGCCCCTGGCGCTCTGTCTTCCCCCAATGCCCCGTTCCGCCGGAGCTAAGGAGCCTGCACCGCAATGCAGCGGGCTCCAAGCTCCCCGAGCCGAGGCTGTGGGAGACCAGGGCTGCCACGGAGCGCTGGGACGCGGGAGCGACTGGGCTCCGCGAACCAGCTGCGGGAGCCGAGAGCCAGCCGGGGGCGCGCGGGTGGGTGCCGCCCCAGCCCTGCGCTCTGCCGCGGCCGACGCTCTCCAACAACCTGGCCCTCCGGTAGCGGGATGCCGGCGACGGGTACTAGCCAGAGAAACCCCGGGGATACAGCCTCCAACTTGCTCCGCGGAGGGTACGTTACCTTCCATTGCGGCCGCTGCGGATGCCAGGAGGAGCAGCAGCAGGCAATCCAGGGCCATCGCCGGCTGGCGGCCCCCAGGCGGAGCCGGAGCCGAGGCGGCCGCGCGGGGAGGGCGCCGCGTCCCGGGGCGCCGCTGCGCTCCCCGCCGGTGGCTTCTCCGTATCCTTTCGCGCTCTGGCTGGGACCGGACTCCCCGGAGCGCGGCGTGGGCGTGGGCGGGAGTGTGCGCGCGTGGGGCGGTGCGGGCGCGCGTGGGTGTGGGTGTGCATGTGTGTGTGTGTGTTTATGGGAGAGGTGGGTGTGTGCGTGCGGGTGTGTGAGAGAGAGGGAGAGAGGGTGAGGGAGTGCGAGCCGGGGAGAGCGCGCGAGTGCGTGTGCGTCCTGGTGTCACATTGCGAGCTACAGCCGAGCCTACGAGAGGACAGAGCCGGCCAGACTGACGGGGGAGGGCGCGGGATCCCCCACCATCAGCTCTCTCCCCACCCCTAACACCTCCTGTCCAATCAAGGAATCAAACCTGCAAAATTCCCCCGTCCAATCAGGCGCGAGCACCTCCTTACACTGGCATTGTTAGTTTAAGAAAAACTTTTGCTTGCAAGGCTGTGCGGGAGGGCTCAGAAGGCGCTGGGAGGGGTCCGGGCTCCCCCTGGTGGTGTTCTTGGAGAACTGCACCAGCCCGCCCCTGCTCTCCGCGCCCCGACCTAGGAGGCCTCAGGGAAGGCTCAGGCTGACGCCCTGCTCCTTACAGCCCACCAGGACTATAAATAATCAAATTTATCTTCCTTCATCCTCTCAGCGAGACATACCCTGACTTTCCTATTTAGTGAAACCCCACGGCACACGCCATCCCTCCTGTCTATAGCACTTCAACTAACACGATGTGTTTTTCACTAATCAATTTTTTTTTGTGGGTCTCCTCTTAACTAGAATGGAGTCTTCATTCTTGGGATTCGTGTGTGCTTTGTTCAGCACGCAATGGCCAGTGCCTGGAACAGTGTCTGGCCCGTGGGAGATGGTGGCATGTTTCTATTGACTGCATGAATGAGGGTTAGAGAATTTGGGGGCTGCAGCCCAGGTGTGTGCAGGGCACTGCATATGCTTCCTGTCCAACTTACTGCTGCTTTTATCTCCCAGAAGTCCCTGGCTGCCTTTAGTTTTTCACTTCTAAATGAGTTCTATGAACATCCACAGAGGGCTGGACCCCAGAAGTCAGGCAGGAGGGACTAGTTACGCTACCCTCTCCAGAGGCAGAAGGCAGTCCGGCCAGTGGTGGCGGGCTCTGCAGGGTGAGGCACAGGGAAAGGCACCGGAACTGTGTGGGAAGGGCCAGAGGACTTCCAGAGGCAGCACTAGATGGACAGGCATTGTAGGCAGGAAGCATTCTCTGGCTCTGCACCCCAGCTCTGCTTTCTTGAGACAGTCAGGGATCCAGAGAATTTCAAGATCAAGGACCTTGGATCAAGGAGGCTGTGCAGGAGAAGTGTCCTCACCCCATCATCCCCACCCCATACCTAATGATGGTCTGGTCAGGGAGGAACTGTTAGATCACCCCCTTAAGGGTCCCCTCTTCCCACCAAGTCTTTCCCAGAGCTGTCAATGACTGCGCCGTGGGCAGATGTGATGACCCCTCCCCAGCTCTCCATCTTCCTCTTCCAGCTCTGCTCAATCTGTTTCCCACCCCAAATGTTGAGTCTCTCCTTTGCTGGGCCTGCTGTCCCTCAGTCATGGCCAGAGTCCACTCCCCATCCTGACACTGTCTTGTGTCCCCTACCCTGACTCAGGCTGCCTCCCTCACCCCTACCCTTCACCCCGCCCTGCCTCCACATCAGTCTCCTTAATGTGGTGCCAGCTGCCCACCACACCGCACCAAGTACGTCCCAATATCTCTGGAGCTGTCACCTGGGAATAACCCACTCCCAGCGACCCATGGTTCTCCAAACCTCTCAGCACCTTCTGATATCAGGGACCTGTTCTCCAGGGGCTCTTGCCTCAGTTCCCGTGGTTTCCACACTCATCCTACCTGTCTTACCACTTCTTACTGTTCCCTCTTTGGCTCTCAGAGAGATTTCCCCCACTGGGCTCTGTCCTTGGAACCTCTGCTTGCTGGGTCCATGGACATGGACCTGCTCTTCTGCCTCCAGCCCTCCCCCAGGGATGGAGAGGTGGATGAGTATCAGTCTCCTTTCTGTCCTTTAGTCCATCACAGTCTTTAGAGAGGTGCTTCAGGAGTCCCCTCTGCCACAGCTTGCTCCAATGCCCTTGTCCTGAGCCTGTGACCCCGTCCCACTGCCAGCCCGCTGCCTTCCCCTAGGCCACCAGAGAGTCCCTGAATGGTCACCCAGCTCCCATGCCTTCCTCATTTCAACCCTTCTGCTGTCAAACCAATCTTTCCCAAGCCCAGCTTGATCTTTTCTCTTCCTAGCACAGAAACCTAATGATTCCTCACTGGCTGTGAAAGAAACACCAACCCATTTGCCACATGGCATCCAGATTCCCCTGCAAACTCCCTGCAACCTATCTTCTCAGCCTGGACTCCACCAGCCTCCTCTAGGCTTAATCCCCTCACCATCCCCACCCCCAACCCAGGCTCTGCCTTCCTTGAACCTGGCTAGCCTCACACTCACCCACTTATTCCACACATATTTACAGGTATCTGCTATGAACCCAGCAGGCTCTGCTGGAGGCTGTGGGGACACAGACACGGGCCTTGATCTGAGGAAATTCATGATGTCACAGAGAAGGATGACAATAAAGAGGCAATGGCATGTCAGGTGGTGAGAAGGACTGGAGGATAAGCCAGGTAATAGCTAAAGGGCGATGGTGAGCAGTGAGACACCAGAGGAGTGACTTCTGTTTATTGAGCACCTGCTACATCCTAGCACATCCCCAGACAATTCCATGCAAACTGAAATGAAATGAGTTGAATTTCCTGCCCTCTGCCCTCTACTTCTCCCCAAAGACCTCCTTTTCCAGGAAGCCTTAGTGTCCTTCAGCTGGTCCCTCTTACCCACAGCCCTGTGTGGGTACAGAGGGCTCTTCCAGACCTGGCTCAAGGCGGAAGTGACCATTATCCACCTGCAAACCTCACTCCAGGGCGGACCCCAGGACACCACCAGCATAGGGATCCCAAGACCTCTACCAGGGTCTCTCAACCTGTGCCAGGAATATAGCACAAGAATCACCAACTTCATTATCTTCTGAGCCCCAAGGCTCACCCTGAGTTCCATCAGCCATGTGTGTGGCATCTATATCAGGTTTTGTTTGAAGGAAGGGTTCTGTGGCAAGAAGAGAAGAAGGTAGGAGAAAAGCAAGAGAGGTTAGAGGGGAGGGTTGGGGCAACAGTGCACAGGTTCTAGGGAATAGCCCTGATGATGATGCTGATGGTTCAGGTAAGAACAGCATCAGTTTAGGGCTTTTGTTAATTTCCCTAATAACCAAGAGGATTGACTTTTCCTGAGCAAGTTAAATATTAATTTAGCCATGCAGCAGATTGATCTCTCTCTTGCAGTAAGTTATGCTCTGTAAATATCCCTGAAAGCACCATTGGCTTGAGATTCCAAGCCTGGGTGCCCATTTTCCCCAAAGCATCTCCTTGGCTGTTTTTTTTTTTTTTTTGTCTTGTTTTTTTCCACTCTGGTGTCAAATGCTCACTTGTTTCCTTGATTAATCGCCCAGCTATTTGATATCACTAAATCACTCCTTCGAAGTGACAGAAGCTGGCCTACAAGCCAGCAGCTGAAGGCTCTCAGGGACCCAAGGGTGACTTGACCCTTTTGCTAGGGCTCAGAGGACCTTCAGGCTGGAAGGTTGGGAGGCAGCCAACCAGGTCACCCCCACCTCAAAATAGTTTTGTATCTAAAAGATTGAAAAGCTTTTCTAGTGAAAGCAATTGCCTAACTTCCCTTCTACACATTACAAAATGGCCCTTCTAGAAAGTTTCTGCTTCACCTCGGATCTGCATGCGTATGTTGTAGTTTAAGCCTGTTTTCCTCATTCTGTTTAGTAAGGGGAGCACAGACGAGTCGTAACCCTCCTAAGGGTGACCACATGGGTGTCATGTACGTGAGATATTAAGTTACTCCCTTATCCCATCTTTTTCTTTTTCAGCACTACTTAACTGCAAAAATGAAAGGTTTAGTTATACACACCATGACCCAAGCTACCTTTCATTAGGTTCTTAAGCAACAAGACACATTTTTCTCAATTCTTTTAGGAGAGGCAGTTGGATCATTCACAAGTTCGTCTTTAAAATATTTTAGAAGGAATAATAGACAAATAACAAAAGCTTCCTCTCCCTCTTTTGTTCTTTCAGTGTTTATTGAGCAGGGATTCTGTGTTGGTTGCTTGCAAGGTGCTGGGGACCCATTGATGTCTGTGTCCCAAGCCCTCCTTTAAGGACCTCAGGGTCCCCCTAGGAAGACAGATGTCGAAATGCATGGTGGGACGTTCTGTCCAAAATGGCCTCTGGCTGAAGACTTCCAACACAGCTTCTCCCTGTTTCTCAGGAAAACACCCCAGCACATACAGACAACTGTGAAGACTGAGAGTAACAAGGGGGATGCACACTGACAGACACCCTAATTGCCGGGATGTGGGAGAAACTGACAATACTTATAAGGCAGATGAAGCTGGTTGGAGAAAAACCTATCAGGCACATGTGTGACATCTGCTAAGTTCTCTTCTATAAGAACTTTCTTTAAAGAAATAGATAGGAAGGTATGTGGTAATTCCCACCCTGTCAGTTCCTAACTCAGACACCCAGGATCTCTACTTACTGGAGAGTGGAGTAAATATCCATCACCATTATTGCTTCAGGTTCAAACCAAATGAAGAACAGACAGGTTCCCCTGGTCATCCTCCTCCCTTGCCCTAGGTCTCCTTATACCCAGGAAAATTCCAAAAGGGAGCAAGACAATGGAATGGACAGATGGGCTGATGGAGACACAGTGCATTCTGGAGGGGAAGAAGAGTCAAGAGGCTGGAGGGAGAGTAATAACTGTGGGAGCAGTGCAAGTGCTCAGTGCGACGCCACAGTCCGGGGCACCAGAAAATGAGGATGGCAGTTGGAGAAAGGGCCACCTCAGTGCAGCAGATACACTAGATAAAGCTTTCTGGCAACTGGCAAGTGAACATTGTCTGGTCCTCCGACTATAGGTCCAAAAAGATGGCTCAATCACCAAGCAAGCGAGAGAGGGAGGGCCCGAGGCCAGTGCACTCCCCCCGCTTAGCATAAAACAGAACTCTGAGTCCCTCCCTTCTCAAGGAGGAGTGAAAGGGGTCAAGAGAGTCCAGAGGCCTGTTAGAAACACTGTAAGATAAAGATCAGGGACAGCACCACTGAGACCCAGTGGGGGAATATCTCTGTTAAATTGATGCTCAAATGACTTGCTTTCGGAACAGACACAGATTCACAGGCTTTGAAGAACTTATGGCTACCAAAGGGGACAGATGGTGGGGAGGGATGGACTAGGGGGTTGGGGTTGGCATATGCCCAGTGAGGTATATGGTATGTTTGGCTAATGGGGACCTGCTGTATAGCACAGGGAACTCTACTCAATATCCTGTGATAATCTATGTGGGAAAGAATCTGAAATGTGTGTACATGTGTAATTGAATCACTTTTTTTTGTACAGCAGAAAATATTACAACATTGTAAATCAACTATACTTCAAAAAATCTTTTAAAAATGGGGGAAAATGATGCTCTGCTCAGTCCAGAGACAGTTTCAGGAAGCTTCTTGGCATGCATGAAGACAAACTCCATGACAAAGGAAGAAGTTGACAATAAAATAAGCTAAATGGAAAAGGTAACAGAATGAGAGACAGGAGGAGAAAGAAAGGGGGGCGGGGAGAGAAGGGTTTTAAGGAAACGAAAACACAGGGTTAGAACTGAACTCTACATTGGTGGCAGCAAAGAGCAGCTTTGTTGCTGTAGAGCATTGACTGAAGACAAGTTGGAGAATCTTTCCCAGAATGCATGCAAAGTGGGCAAGAAAGGAGAGACTTGAGAGAGAACACAAAACATATAGAAGACAGAAGATGGAAGACCAACATATGTAAAATCGTGTTGATGCCTGCAAGGGAATGGGAACCAAAAAATTTCCCCAGAAGCATTCTTGAAAGAGTTTAGCATTCCTAAAAGAAACAGCGGTGCAAATGCCATGAAAGTAATGGCAAAGTTATCTATTAAAAAAAAAGAAAGAAAGAAACTTCTCTTAGCTGGATAAAGTCCTGATAGTCACATCTAGGTAATGTTTTTGAACCATATGGATATTATTAAGAAATCTTACATCTATTCAAGGACACACATAGACACATAGCAAAATAGATGAGATTACCTACAGTTGGCATAAATATTATTAACTTCATAACACTAAATTCCAAAAGGAAAATGGAGCCAGAGTGATAGGCTTTGATGGGGGAAAATTTGTGACACAAAAAATATATTTTCCGCAGGCTGAAAGCAGCAGACATTTTCAGTTATGTTTTCAAGTCTCAGAAAATTTTCAGCAGTTGAGAAAAATAAATTACTTGAAAAGAAATTCCGAATGAAAGAGATGAGGTTTGGTGGCAAGCATAAAGTCATTTAAAATAGAAGTCTAAATGTTTGTAAACTGCTTTTAAATTGAATTAAAATGTCAAAAGTAGTCTCAAATAAAGAATATACATGTTGATAAAATACTAATTACAAACACTTAAATCCAATAGCACAAATTATATTACGACCAAAAGAAGGGGAATATTAGATGAGGGAAAAAACCATGTGAAATCCTTTGTTCACCTAGGAAGGATTCAGTGGGTTTTTGTTTGTTTGTTTGTTTTATGCTTGGCCCTTCCAAATACTGAAGTTGGCTTTTGTTTTGTTTTGTTTTGTTTTTGTCTTTTTAGGGCCACACCCCCAGTATATGGAAGTTCCCAGGCTAGGGGTCAAGGCAGAGCTGTAGCTGCTGGCCCACACCACAGCCACAGCAATGCCAGATCTGAGCTATCTCTGTGACCTACACCACAGCTCATGGCAATGCTACATCCTTTACCCACTGAATAAGGCCAAGGGATCAAACCTGCGTCCTCAGGGTTACTAGTTAGATTTGTTTTTCACTGAGCTACGATGGGAACTCCCTGAAGTTGGTTTAAAATAGTTAAAATTAGTTTAAAAACAATTTTAATGAAGTTTTCCACAAATATAATTTTTAAAAGTGTACATAACTTTGAAAACACTGGAGAAGGTAAAACTAAAATATAACCTGTATGGTTAAAAAGTGGAATTGAGAAATTATTAAATAAACCAAAGGTTAATTATTATTTAAACATAAGAATGCATAAGAAATGACAGAACTCACTTTCAATACCTAGTATTAATGAACTGAATATTGATGGAAGAGACTCTGGCTAAAGAATAATATCATTACATGTCATATTGAAACAAAGGGAAAAATAAATAGTAAGAGAATAACTTTCTTTTATGGTAATATGGTAGGTTAATCCACGAAACTCTTGCTTAGCATATCTAGAAAAACTCATTAATACATAAAATACCTTTTTTTTGGAGTTCCCATTGTGGTTCAGCAGGTTAAGAACGTGACTAGTATCCATAAGGATGCAGTTTGATCCCTGGCTTTGCCCAGTGGGTTAAGGATCCAGTGTTGCCACAAGCTCTGGTGTAGGTCACAGATGTGGCTCGGATTTGGCAAAGCTGTGGCTGTGGTGTAGGCCAGCAGCTGCAGCTCCAATTCAACTCCTAGCCTGGGAACTTCCATATGCCATAGGTACGGCCCCAAAAAGGAAAAAAAAAAAAAAAATATATATATATATATATATATATAATTTATTTTCACTGTATTGCAGAGTCCATAAGACGTATCCCCTAGAAACAAAGCATTAAAATCCAGAATGAGAAATGTGGGCACTTACACAGCAGTGTGGTTTGGGATTAGTCCCTAGCTTGGAAATCTTATGGCTTGAACTTTAATATTGGAAACAAGGCTTTGAATAAATGCAAGACAGAAAGTTGGAACTGAGACCACTGCATAAAGCTGAGTCCTCGAATTGCAGCACCTTCATTGAAAGAATGGACTGAGAGAAAAATTTACCCACTGCCAGAGAGGAGGACAGGCAAGCCTGCCCTTCAACCTGAGCTCAGGTCATGAGAGAAAATAACCTCCTTACAGAACTCCTGTCATAGGCCTTCCCTTACACAGGCCAGAGTGCAGATTTATACTATGTAATCTCAAATCTCCCAAGCCAAGAATTCAATTGAAAATAAGTTGTTATAAATGATTGGTAGAAGGAACAGCAAAAAGGATGCCATCTCCACATCTTCACAGATGAAACCCTGCCAAACATGAACTCACAATCTAAAATCACAGAACACATGAATGAATCCACCATATGCAAAATTCAGCAGACAGACAACAATAAAATAGGCTGCTATTATTTCAAGCTATCAGAGAAAGACTTAAATATCAAGATTTAAAATAAGAAACTACCAAAAAATGTATAGACTTGAGAGAGAACCGCATAGAATAGGGGAAAACTTAGACACACTGAAATCTAAAACTATATAGATCGTCTTAAGAGATTAAATATGTTGAAGGGAAGTTTACTGAATTTCAAGTTAAATCTCAAAAAATTGGCTATAATGCAACACAGAAAAGTAAAGATATGTAAAACATTGAAAGAGATTGAGGAATATGGGTGATGCATAAACAAGTCTACCAGAATTTTTTAAATACTTAGGAGGACACAATTAAGTAATAAGTGGGGGGAGGGGTAGGTAAGCAATATTAAGAGAAAATGGCAGAAAATTTTCCAGAACTTGATGGAAGAAATGTGTTTTTCAGATTTAGGAAGCATAGATTTAGGGAGTCCTAAGCCAAATAAACAAATATATTCATGCCTAGACAAATCATATTGAAACTTCAGGATAGCAAAGACAGAAAAAAATCTTAAAAGTGGTCAGAAAGAAATGACAGTTACTTCAAGAAGTGACAATTAGTCTTCTCTCAGCAGTAAAATGTTAAGTTGCAGAAAGAAAATAAGTATGAACCTAAACTTTTGTATAATCTAAAATCCAATTTTCAGCTAAATTTGTATTCGAGATTGAACATAAAATAAAGGCATTTTAAAAGCAAGACTTAGGGCATTTACCTCCAAGATACTATCTCTGAAATCTGCTAAAAGAAATAGTTCAGGAATAGAGGAAATAGTTCAGAAGAGCAAAATAAGATGAAGGAAGCAATAATGTGGGTAAATCTGTGGAGTTTATATAAGCAGGATAACATTAAAATTCTGAATATAAACAGCATCTGAGATGGGACTTAAAAGCTAAACGTTTTTTAAAACCCTGTTGCCATTCTGCAGGAATGTCGTGGTGCAGCAGAAATGAATCCGCCTAGGAACCATGAGGTTGCGGGTTCGATCCCTGGCCTCACTCAGTGGGTTAAGGATCTGGTGTTGCCATGAGCTGTGGTGTAGCATGCAGATGCGGCTGGGATCTGGTGTGGCTGTGGTGTAGGCCAGCAGCTACAGCTCCAATTAGACCACTAGCCTGGAATCCTTCATATGCCGCCAGTGCAGCCCTAAAAAGACGAAAGACAAAAAAAAAAACTTATTGCCATTCTGGAGGCAGATAGAGATGAATATAATTTTGGTCTTGTCTAGTCAGCCATGCTTTAAAATGTTATGGGTAACAAAAACTAAAACATCTTGGAATAAATCTAAAGAAACCTTTAAAAGGCCTGTATGGGAAAAATTATAAAAATATATTAAAATTATAAAATTATAAAAATAATAAAAATATATTAAAATGATTTTTTCAATTATGGGAAAAATTAAAGACTTAATTAAAGGATGCTTAAATAATGGGGGAGGTATACCATGTTCATGGGTGAGAAAACTAATGGCAATTCTCCTCAATTTTTATGATAAATTCAATACAAATACAAGAAAAATATCCACAATATTTTTGTAGAATTTGACACTTTGACCCTAAATTCAAAGGCAAAGGCAGGAACAACCAAGACAATTTTGAAGACCAAACAGAATGGAAGGCCTTGCCTGACCAGCTATCTATACCTATTATAAAGCTACCATAAATAAAATAATAAGAATTGATGTAGTGATTTAGGACCAATGTGTAGATGGAAAATCTACATCAAGGAAAGAATTATAAAGTACTAGGGAAGGATAAACCATGCAATAAATATTGCTGGGACAATTTGAGAAAAATAAAATTAGGTTTTTTTTCTCACACCAAATACAATCCATTCCAGGTGGATTAAAAATAAACTTGAGGGAGTTCCTGGCACAGTGGCCATGGCACAGTGGTTAACGAATCTGACTAGGAACCATGAGGTTGCGGGTTCGATCCCTGCCCTTGCTCAGTGGGTTAAGGATCCGGCGTTGCCATGAGCTGTGGTGTAGGTCACAGATGCAGCTTGGATCCTGCATTGCTGTGGCTCTGGTGTAGCTGGCAGCTACAGCTCCGATTCAACCCCTAGCCTGGGAACCTCCATATGCCGCAGGAGCAGCCCAAGAAATGGCAAAAAGACAAAAAAAAAAGTAGTAATAATAAACTTGAAAGGTAAAACTCTAAAAAAATTTTCAAAGAAAATATAGGAGTAAACTTTAATGAAGTGCAGTGGGTAGAGGAGGGTTTCATAAACAAGACACAAAAAGCACAAATTACAAAAGAAAAGATAGATACATTTAATGAAATGTACATAAAATGAAATGCTTTAGTGCAAAAAGACACCATAAACATAGTTAAGACACACACTGGGAGAAAATGCAGGCAACCCATTTCATAAAGTAATTGTATCTAGAATATATAAGGAACTTCTACAAACCAAAAAGAAACATTTTAAAAAGTACTCCAGTGCTTGCTTTGACAGCATATTGGAACTGAAATTGGAATGATACACAAATTAGCATATCACCTGAAACAAAAATTCATCTTGTGTTCCATATTTTTAAGCCAGACTTAAAAGGGCACATATTGTATGATTCCACTTATATGAAATATCTAGAGTGGCAAATTCATAAAGACAGCAAGTAGATGAGAGGTTAACAGGGGCTACAGGAAGGAGGTATGGGGAGTTACTGTTTAATGAGTAGAGTTTCTACTGGAGGTGATGAAAGGGTTTTGGAAATAGTGGTGATGGTTGCACAACATTGTGATTGTAATTAATGCCACTGACTTGTACACTTAAAATGATTAAAATGCAAATTTTGTATTATACATATTTGACTATCATTTTAAAAGTGCCCAATATTGAAGAGGGTGAAAAATTCGAGTAGACATTTCAGATAAAATGGAATGTGAATGAGCTAGCCATATTGGGAGAGATGCACAACCTCATTTGCAAGTGAAAACAACACCAAGATAATACTTCTCACACATGGGTAGGCAAAAATAATACAGTCAGACAATTGCAGGGCTGGTATGATATGGAGAAACAGGAGCTTTCAGACATGGCCAATGGGAGCGTCAATTGGTCCAAACAGTTTGGGTAAGAATATGGCATCAGTGAAGTTTAACGTGTGCTTCCTTATATATTAATTCAAGTGCAAGCTGCCATATGGTTAGATACTAACCATAAAACATTAATAGTCAGGTGGCTTAAACGTGAAGTTTATTTCTCTCACACATATCATTCCTGAAGTGCTGCAATTCTGATCAACGGGACAACTCTGATCCTCATGGTCAGTCAGGTAGCTGGTTCTTTTTAATTCACTGTTCTGCCATCCTCTAGGATTCCATCATTTTCTGCAAAGTTGAAGTTGGGTCACCACCACACTTGGATGTTGGCTAGTGGGAAAAGAGATGAGAGCAGGGAGGCGGTGTACCCCTTGCCTCGAGGCTCTTGACCCCAAAGTAGCAGAATGGAATGCTGCTTAGGTTGCATTGGTGAAAACTCAGTCACATGGCCATACCTAACTAAAAGGGAGGCTGGGAGAGGTGTCTATGTGGACATCCTGTGCAAAGATGGGGAGAATGGATTTGGGTAGACAGTTGGTAGTGTCCACTGCACCCCAGGACTCAGCAATTTCACAGCTTGGTATACCTAGCAACACTCATGCATGTTTGCACCAGGAGACATGTGCAAGAAAGCTCAGAGGTGCATAACGCATCATAGGAAAAATCAGGAAAGAGCCCAAACGTTGATCACTGTAGGAAAAATAAATCATGGTATATTCACATATAGGAGCAAAAATGAACTACTGTTGCATAATTAGAAAGATCCTCTTATGGCGATATTAATATTCAGCTAAGTGGTAGGTATTAATATTTAAATTGTATGTGTATATATACACATATGTACACATATGTACATATACTCATTATATGTAAGCATTTACGGTAACAAATTTACTTCCTCAAAATGAACTGGATAGAATTTTTCACCCAACAGACTGGTTAAAACAAATGTCTGTTAATATTAGATGCAGGCAATGGTGTTCCCATTGTGGCTCAGTGAGTTAAGAACCCAACACAGTGTCCATGAGGATGTGGGTTCAATCCCTGGTCTCACTCAGTGGGTTAAGGATCTGGCATTGCCACAGCTGTGGTGTAGGTCGCAGATGCACCTTGGACCCGGTGTGGCTATGGCTGTGGTTGTGGCTTGCAGGTGCAGCTCTGATTTGACCCCTGGCCCTAGAACTTCCATATGCTATAGGTGCAGCTCCAAAAGGAAAAAAAAAGTGTGTGTGTGTGGGTGTGTGTATATGTGTGTGTGTGTATGTACATACATAAATACAGGCAAGGATGTGGGCATATAGTAATTATTTTAATTTTAAAAAATTCCAGTTTTATTCTTTAGGGCAATTGGGGAGTATCTAAAAACTTTAAACAGGGCCTTTTTATGAATTCCAGTTTCACTGCTCAGCACTAATGCAGAGAAACAACCATGGAGGCACATAGAAGGCAATGTGCAGAGATGTTTGGTGCAGCAAATTTTAAAATAAAAAAATTGAGAATAACCTGGATGCCATTAATTAAGGAAATGGCTAACTAAACTATAAGCCAGCTACTAATCCAGAGTAAAAAGGGTGATGTGAAACTATATGTGTTTAATGCACATAGATCTTCAAAACCCAGTGTTCTATGAAAAGGCGAGTTGCAAAACAAGTGGAATAAAGTAGTGTTATATCTCCCAGAAGGATGTGTCTATGCATTTTTTATTTGTTCTGAATTATCTCCAAAAAAGAATTTGCTATTTTAAAAAAGCCTGTATGAGGAATTATTGTTTTAAAATATTAAGTTTAAAAATGTTTTAAGACCAAGAAAGGATACTTGACCATCTAAATAAAACTTAATGAATAGATGAGGCAACTTCATCTACTCATTGGAGAACATTCATTGAGTGCATACAATGTGTCAGCATCTGGGATACAGCAATGCATTACAAGCAAAGTCCCTTCTTTGCAACATTCAATTATTTAAAGGATTGAATCTCCCCAAAAGTAAAACTTAGAAACCACAATAATTATCATTGCCATGTATTTTCATTAAGCAAACTCTCTGGGTTCTTGACTTTTTTTAAAGTGAGCCAACTGGACAAGTCCGGTAATTGTTCAAAGCCTTGGTTTACCCATCTGAAAAATGAGGTGAGTATATATCCCATTCAAAAGTCAGCTAAAAGTCACTTGAGAGTGCAGAATCTGAACATTTTCTTTATGAAGTGCTATGTGTGGTTGATCAAGAAGAAGATATGAAGGCAATTTATCTTGCTCTTTACAGAGTCGAAGGTATGAAATGCTAATCATTATAACAAGAAATACAGTCCAGATCAAAATACTGTTAGATGATCACACAACTAATTGGAGAGTAAGGACCAAAGGGGACTTATTAATGGTAAAATCCACAAGTATTTTTCAAGGATGTCAATGTGAAATGTGCGCCTTTTTTAACACCTACACCAAGGACTCAATAATGCAATAGAAAGCACACTGGTTAAATCCGTGTTTGTCACTTCTTGCCTTTTGAAATCTTCCTTTTGAAAAATTAGAAGTAAGTATGGCTGGTTTTTCTCACAAAACAGATGAGCTCAGATCCACACAGTGGGTGCTGATCTCATCATGTCTGAATGAGGTGGTCCTGGGGCCCCAAACAGCATCAGCATCGTTGTCATGGCTTGTCCTTCTGCCCCTCTTCCTACTGTTATTATGGATGGTTTCGAAGACCTTAAAAACACTGGCCTGGAAGTTCCTCCAGTGCCTCAAGCAAGTGGTCCCTATCTCCACCTCCTCTTTACAGCCACCAGCATCAGATACTGCCCCACTGCTATGATCTCCAACTTTGGAAATTCTCCTCCTGGACCAGGACCTCTCAGACCTCCATCACCATCCCTCCCCCTCCCCGACTCATCACTCCCCTTCAGCTTCACTGTGAAATCTCAGACCTCAACCCCAAGCCAGCTGCCCTGCACCGTCAAGAACATCAGGTCCTCCTAGTTTCACTAGACTCCATGGTCTGGCCATTTTAACAAAGCTGGGCTTACTACTGGGCACTCTAGAATTGAGGCCTCCAAAGTGGTACGCATGTGGCTGTTAAGCCCTTGATATGTGGCTAGTCCAAATTGAAATGTACTTTTGGCATAAAATATACAGAAACATATAGCAAGTTTCAAGGATTTAATATGAAAAAATATAAAATATCTCATTGATCATTTTTATATTGATTACATGTTGAAATGATCATTTGATATATCGTGTTAAGTTATATTGAAAAGAATTCTACCTGTTTCTTTTTACCTTTTAAATGTGTTCATTAGAGAATATATAGCTTATATTTCTACCTTAACCAGATGATGACTAGAACTATGGGAAACAGAATCTGGATCTCTGGGGCCAGGGGTTGGCAAGGATTAGGTGGGTATCAAGACTACACAGAGGTGGGTTGTGGTACAAAGCATCCAGCAGGGCTAGGCTACCACACAGGGGAGACAAGTCAGAGACCAAGCCCCGAAAACACCCCAGACTAATAGATGGGGAGATGGCTTGCTGAGGAAGCAGCTGGCCATGTTGGTAATACCTGGCATTTGTGCCTTTTCAGCTATTAGGTCTCATTGTATAGATCTGATGCAGAGAAGAGAGTTTCAGGCAGGCAGAAAGCCCCGCATCCACAGCTGAATGAAAGGAAGAAGAAGACTGAAAAAGAGCGGCCAGGTCAGTCCAGGAGAAGAGTTACAATTCCATGCAGAATGAGTGATGGAGATAGAAGAAGTTACTGCCTAATTAATGCCATCAATTATCCAAAGTAACCTCTAGAATCAAATGGACAAATGAGTGCTTGAATATACCACCAAGAGATTTGATGTCTCCCTTCTCCTGGAGATCTAGGTAAATCTGTCTCTCGTTTCCATACCCCAGAATCAGACTGAGGGAGACTGAAGGCAAGCCTATATAGAGGAGCACTGGCTGCTCCCCTCCACTGGCCAGTGCACCCATCCTCCAGCCGTGAGTGCTGACTGCCCATAGCTCACAGTTGAGCCCTTCTCTGGAGTGCTGCCTTTGGCCAAGTGGGCACCACCTCAGCTAGAAGGCTATGCTTGCTCACCCTGACCTTCAGGCAGTAATTAACTGAAATGGAGTTTCATGGTCCAGCTCCCTTAACTCCAGGGGAGACCAACTCATCTGTGCTCCAGAGCTCCCCAAGGCATCAGGCTGAAGCCAGTCTCCAGCTGAGAACACAATTTTGTTCCACTACTCCCCCTGCCCCATTGACAGCCCGCTCTCCCCTTCCCTGAGAGCACCCCCCAACCAAGTCACTTGACTGAGACCCTGCTTCAGGCTCTGCTTCTAGGTACCTCACTTGGACGGGAAGGAAAGGAAATATGGAGATGTGAGTGGGGAAGCGAAATACAGAGAAGCAGCCATAATGAACAACGAATGTATTACCAAGCCAGCGCCACCATGGTGCCTGGAGATCAATGCTGTGGGGAAACTCTGGACGTCAGGGTCAGACACACGCCTAGGAGTTCTTCCGCCCAGCCAAGAGGAAGGAAGCAGGGGGTAGTTATACACCAGTTCTCAGCAGATATAGGTTCGGGCTGCCAAGCCAGCTGCCCTCCCATGTGCCAGAGATAGGCCTTGGGACCCCAAGCTGGCCACTGAAAGTCAGGCCACTGTGATTCAAGAAGTGAGGTCAGAGCAAAAGAGGTTTCAATTCTACCCCAAACCTGTCTCTGCTTCATGAGTTCAATGCATGGATCACCACACCCTCTCCACTGGGCACCAAGATGACCCAGGCCAACACTCCCACTCTCACACAGCATGTGTGTATGAGCTAGACTTCGCTGAGGGCTCGGCAGTGATTTACTCTGCAGAAAGACAAATGGCTTCAGATAACATTACACGTTCTTCAAAGTCCTTCAGCTCCTCCACTTCGGAGACCCTCACTGCTGCCCCAGGTCTAGGCTGCCCACGTGGACAAGAGCCCATCAAGGGCTGTGGTGGCACAAAAAGGTCATTTGTTTTATAGGACTCACTCTCCTAACAAGGTATTTATGGAGTAATAAAGCAATTTCCCTCTCTATTACATTAGTTTTGTGGTACGCTACTACATTGCCTTGAGTGAAGAATTAAGTTTTATGATTGTGTGCTAAATTGGAGAGTGAATTGTTTGTGTCATTTCTTGGTTACATGACTTAGCATGGAGGAAGGAGCAGGAATGCAGATTCCAGCATCTCCCAGCTGGCCTGTGGAAGAGAACAAGAGTGAAGGTGAGGAAGCCAAGAACCAGCTGGAGGAGGTCATCAAGGGGATGCGACCATTGGTTGACCCTCAAGCTGACCCCGGCAGTCAGAGGCTCCTTGTCCTCATCCCCTGTCCGTGGAATGTATGTTCTGCCCATTGTTCCCACAGGAGGAGCTGTTTCAAGGATGCAGCCTTGAGAGAGCAATGCATTACCATCCGTGTGCTGAGGCCAACTTGTGAACCAACACAGCACATGGGGAGGGAATGTCAATTAGGAAATGATGCCCCAGGCCATGCCGATGGGAACTGTTTCCTCCCCTCTGGTACCCACAAGTCAATGCTTACCGCCATCGGCAACCCCCCCGCCCCCGCCCCACACTCCCCAGACACCTCTGCAGCAGTGAGGCAAGGTCCTTTGTTCCTCTGTCAGTCAATGATATATTCAGCATGTATTTCTGAGCACCGGTTGCATGCTGGGCACCAGGCTGGGAGCTGGGGAAACTGACAGGACGGAAAGTTCCCATTCTCATGGGTGTGAAATTCCAGAAGAGGCAGACCCTCCCTTCAGAAAACTAAGCAAGTACAATAAGATCATCTCAGACGGCGCCAACCAAAGACCACATAGAAACTGAAACCTATAGCTGACAGTGTAGGACATGAGGTTGGAAAGGTGGGCAGTGTTCATTTATGAAGAGACTTGTTTGCTCTGAGTTACGGTTCTAAGTATTCTGTCCGTGGCCATGTGTGCTGAAGGATACAACCAGGGACCAGGGGTAACGTGGCAGGGTACACGTAGCTTTTTTCCCAGCCCTACCTGCTAATAACAGCAGCATCTAGAACGTAATGTTCAAAAGCAAGCTGGACTCTCTGAGTGCCATGGTGCAAGCTCATGGGGGGGGGGGCTCAGGTGGCCTCCAAAGGTCACTACCAACCATGCCATGTCGAGAGGGCTCTGACTGCTCCAAGAGCAACTGTCTACCCCAGGAGGGGATCCCACCAGATTCCAATCCAGTCTTTTCTGAGGCTGTAGCCCCAACCCTGAGCAATGGGGGCAGCAAACAGGAGCAGGATCTTGCAGCCAGAGAGCACTGGGCACTGGTGAGAGGCTGGTGTTGGCAAACGCTCTCCAAGGGACTCTGGGCACCTCTGGGCAGACTCTGGGGTACCTGGAAGAGGAGGCCATAGCTGCTTCCCATGCTTTGTAATCTGGAGACCCTTTCCCAGGAGAGATTCACTGACCACAGGGCCTTGGTAGCGTGAGCCTGGACTGCTGTCTCCATCCACCAGAAGCCAAATTCCCTTCTCTTCGCAGAAGGCTGCAAGGAGGGCACCAACTGAATCCAAGCTGCGCTCCTGGAAATGACCCTTCAGGTCCTCAGGTGGCCAAGCTCTCTCCTCTCTCTTGGGAGCATTCAGGCTTCACAAGGCAATGCCTGCACTCTTCCTGGACTCTGAGGGCCATCTGGGAATGTCAGGAGCCCGCCACTGTGGCGCCACAGAGGCCCCGCTCCAGGATGCACCCTTGGCTGGGAACACAACAGGGAGAATCTAGTGGGTGAGCGCTCTGCCCTCAAAACCAAGGGTGTCTCTGAGTCCTCTCCGCACACCAGCATTTCCAGACCACCAGGGAGATGGTGGGAAGTGGACGGGGGAGGAAATGGAGGATAAGAGAGGAGGGGGAGGGGAGAGAACCGAACGGCGGGAAGCTGAAGAGAGGAGCCTTGTTTGGCTCTCTGTCAAGTGCTCTCCCTCGAAGCCACTGGCACTCAGACAAGGCGTCCACAAGCCAAGTGTCTCCCTCACAGCCATTACAGTCTCCCGTGATGGCTGGCTAATGGAAATCAATCTTCTTAATGCTGCCTGGAACAGAGAGGGAGGCCAGCCAAGTCTGGCAAGAGGATCAGCCGTGCATCAGCTGCACCAGGCGTCTGGTGTTAGAGGGTCAGGTTTCTCCCACCCACCTCCTCTCCTGGCATGCAGAGAGCACAATGCTGCAGTGCCTTCACAGGATAGGGCGACCAGGGACCAAGACTCACGTTTTAGACTGGCCCAGCCACAATGCCTCTGCTCTCCGTGCCTCCGCGTTTGCTTCCGCCCCGCCCACACTGCATGTCTGGATCCGCTTTTCCCAGGAGATGTCCGCAACTGGATCTCACCAGCACATTTGCAAACTACCTCTCATCCCTGAAATGTTTTGCCCTAAGTCAGCCCAAGTGCACGGGGCTTCCAAGAGCTAGGAGAGATGCGATCTCCTGAGTCCGGTGCCTTCTGCAGGCAGAGATGGGCATGGATTGTTCTTCACTGATCCCTCAGGCAGGGTCCCCCGCTCAGTCTGGAGAAAGCACAGTAGAGCCTCTCTTGGTTGGACTCGGGAAGCCAGCCGAGTTGATAGTGTGAGCGGATGGCTGGGCTGCCCTGCCTTCAGTCCCTGATTGGGCTGTGAGGCTCAATGCCCAGGAGTGGAGTGAGGATGGGGGCTCCCCTTGTTAGGATCTGTCCAAATGGATTCTTACCTTCTGGCCAACGCAGGTTGATAATTTTTATCAAGGTTGGGGATGGTTTCTAAGGGAATCAGGAGAGAAGTGTTTGGTATATAAATCTTATCATTGTTTTCCAAATTAGGATCCACACTATCTGTAACTTTGAAAGACCTGGAAGCTAATTACCCCCATCTACTAATGATTAAGACAAAACAGACACTAGAGAACTGGGGAGTGGGCCTGATGTTACTCTTAACTATTTATAGTTTTCCTTGGCACTTGACAAGAAGGTAGAAATGAAGAGGGAAAATGGCAAGGACCCTGTGGGTCGGGAGACAAAGTCTATCACGCTCATCAGTTATGATACGGTTAACCAATGACTGCAGCTGGGAAAGGGGAAAAGTAAAAGCATGTGGAATGGTATTGGATGACAAACTGGTTGGATGCCTTAAAATCACATGGGGAAAATTAGATTTGGAAATCAGGTTAGGATGAGAAGTACCGGTAAATCCTGAGAATAGAATCAGGTTAGTGAAAAAGAGAAGGAAGCTAAGTAGAAAGAATTGTAACTGCTGCAAAGTATGGGCAATTCTTTAACTTTTGCTCTAATGCATCTTTATTGACCTGATCTTTTTGCTAAAACTAGTTTACATTTAACAATTGTGAGAGCTTTTTCTAGAAATAACACAGCTTTGTGAAAAGACTATGTTAGGATGCAGTGATTCCCAAACTCTCATGGACTGGTGACACCAAAACCTCCTGGGGGTTCTGTTAAAGGCTCAATGATTGAACATCCTGATTTAGTGGGTCTAGAGGGGAAAATGAGTTGTCCCTTTCCAGGAGGTTTTGATGAGCAACCAGATTTGAGAGTGATCTGGTACCTCTGCTAGAGAAGACTAGCTATTTGGGCTGGAAAGACAAAGACCCATCATGTACTTGCTTCCCTTAATGGACAAAGGATTTACACAAGAGGAGAAGGAGCCTTGACGTGCTGGCTCTGCACGTCAGTGAAGTGATAGGAAGGAGGCTCTGGGGAGTTGGCATGATATGGTCCTCCATGTCTCAGAAATGAGCCTGTTTATACCTCATGTCCTAGAGCTGAGGACATGATATAAGAGGGAAGAGAAATAACTATAGGCTCTTATCCTTCCCCTGCATCTCATCTCCATCCCTTCAGAATGAATATAAGTAGGATGGATTAGAGGTCAGAAGAGGAAGAGAGGAAGATGACAACAAGGACCAAGGGCCCCTCTCTCTCTGGGCCCCCAAGGTCAGGCTTTGGAGTTGCTCTTCTGGTAAAGCAATCAATAATACCAAGGATTTTCCCAAGAATACTCCTAACCATCCATCCAGTCAAGAAATATTTGCCAGGCTTCAATTATGGGCCAGGCACCTGGGTAGCTATTCTCAATGTATATTAGAATTTCAGGAGGAACTTAATTACACATTCCCAGCCCCACCCCAGAAGTTTTTAGTAAATTGGTTTGATGTGGGGACTAAGAAGCTATAGTTTTGAGAGCATCTCCGCTGCTCCTAATGCACAGCCAAGGTTGAGACTCCCTTTACCAGCGTTACTCCAGTGATCCTGAAACAGAGGCCAACGTCAGGACCACCTGGAGGGCTGGGTGCAGTACAGACTTGTGGGGCCCAAGAATTAGCTTTTCTCCGTGTTCCCACGTAATGCTGATTCTTCGAGTTCAGGACCACACTCAAAGCTACTGAGGTACTTACTGCCTGCATCTCAGGAAACTTAGAGTCAATTAAAAATACATTCTCTTGCAGTTCCTGCCATGGTGTAGTGTGTTACGACTCTGATTGCAGTGGCTCAGGTTGCTGCGGAGGTATATATTTGATTCCTGGCCCAGCACAGGGGGTTAAAATGATCTGGCATTGCCGCAGCAGTGGCTCAGATTCAATCCCTAGTCCAGGAACCTCCATATGCCATGGGTGTGGCCATTAAAATTAGAAAATTAAAAAAAAATACATCCTAGTGTCTGTTTCTTAGCCAGCATAAGAACCCACCTAAAGTCACACCTCCCTCCCTGCAGAGTCACCCAAGCTTCTACCTCATGAGTCTCTAAGCCCTCTTTTGATAAGAAAGTCACAGAGAGCTGAGTTCCCTTCTGGAGGCTCTGGTGGGCAGGGTTGGGTGGGATCCCCTTCTAAGCTCAGGCAACTTGTTACCAAAATCTAGTTCCTTGCGGTTGCAGGACTGTAGTCACCATGTCTTTGCTGGTAGTCAGCTGGTGCTCCTCTTAGTACCTAGAAAATTCTCTGGTCCTCACACATAGCCCCTCCATCTTAAGCCACAACAAGAACACATCAAACCCTTCTCATGCTGGGGAATCTCTCCTGTGACCCCCTTCTGCTTTTAAAGGCTCATGTGACTCCATGGAGACCACCCAACAACCTGGAATAACCATCTCATCGTAAAGATAGCTGAGTAGTGACATTAATGCTCCCTCAAAGTCCCCCTCGCGCAGCAGTTAGATTACTGTTTGATGGAATAACCAGGGACAGGGATTTTAAGAGACATCTTTAGACACCTACCTACCTGTTTAGCAGTGCTTTCCAGTGAGCAGGCACTTGGAGAAGCTATTCCTTCCTGGTGTCAGTCATGTAAACAGTTGTTACCTAGGCATCCAGAATCCCAGGGTTTCCAGCATCCGGACCAGCCCACAGTTAGGAATGGGGTGCTAAAGCTGACTGAGAAGAGAGAAGGGTTCTCAGCTCCTCCTGGCACTGAGTGAAGAGGAAGAGAAGGAAAACTGCCTCTGGTCACTGTTAAAGACTTTCATGGCCTTAATTAGAGCTTCTAGGAACTTTTAAGCAGGGCTTGAAAAATTCGGATCCATGGGCAAAGTCTACCGCAAGACAAAGGAAGTCCTGTTCCTGGGAAACTCAGGTCTGATGAGCTAAAAATAATCCTCAGTAATGGGGTAGCTTGTTTCAGATCCCCTCCAGGCTCACTGCCTGTATTCCATGGGCCACGGCACGGCCACCCGAAAGTTGTCCAACATGTTCATTGGACAATGAATCATGTTCCTGCCTGTTCTGATCCTTCTGTGGCTCCCCGTTTGATGCCAAAGATTTGGAGTCCCTTGAATATACAAAAGATCCTCTGGTCTGGTCCCTGTTGGTCCACCCAGCCTCATCTCCCATCATTCCTGGCCTTCCTAAGTGTTTCAAGCTTCCTGCACATATTGTGACATGCCCTTCCCCAGATCTTTGCTCAGGCTGAATTGCCTGAAATACCTCTTTCCCTAGTCTTTGATTAATCTTTAATCGCCTGTCACTCAACTCGTGTGTCTACTCTTTCCAGAAGGCTCTTCTCTCTCTGAAGAGGGTGGCTCGAACAGATTCGTTTCCCCCTGCATGTTGCTTTTCCAGCCATGCATCTATCTTGTCCTTGAATGAAAATCTCCCCTCAAGAGTGCATGGAGCCTGGCATGCATGGGCTCTCAAAAATGTTTGCTTACAAGAGACAAGAACACCACCCGTGGCAAGAACTTAGAGTAAAAAACCCAGATTTGTGCATGTGAAATGAGTTGGAATAATCAATGTGGGAGTCAGGAAAGGGCTAGAATACGGCCCACTCTGCTGGACCTTCTTCCTACCTACAGTGCCCTTTGCAAAATGAAAATGCAGGGCCCTGAATGAAGCAGTTATTAAGAATCTCAAGATGATAGAGCGTTAAATTGAGCATGGGATGTTTCTGAGCACGGAGCCCACAGTAGTTGTGGTCAAAAAGGCCAAATCACACCAGTGTCCACAGCCAGCCTCATCCCACCATCAGACCCAAGGGCCCCCCTAGGTAGCAAGATGGAGCTGAATGGAAGAATGGGTTGCAGACCAGATGGCTCTCCAGGGCAGAGCACAGTCCATGTGGGCAGGGTGGGCATCCACATAGCAGGGTGGCCTCGGGACAGAAGCGGTCTGTCCCAGGCACATCGAGGTGCACTGAGGGTCAAAGAGCTAAAGGAACATGGGCCTCTCAGGCCAGCTTTAAAAATGCCATTGAGTAGGGGTGGAGCATAGCTCTTATTGGAGGCCACAGGCCGTAGACACACTAGAACATACAGGCAGTGGGAGCAAGGAAGCTGTGAAGATGAAGTTCTCCCTCGGCACCTCTGCTTTCCTTTGCCCCTGCACCAGCCTGACTCCCCTCTCCACCTACTGGCACCTGCTTACACATGGTTTCCGTCCCCCATGTGACTTGGAGCGCACAAGCCCCCTAGGCTGTCCTGGCCTTATTGCCCCTGCACCACGGCTCTGCTTCTTCAGTTCCTACACTTACAGCCCGATCCAGTCCGTTTTTCCACATTGTCAAGGGAGGAGTCTGAATTGGCCTGACGTGAGCCCAGGCACCATCTCAGATGACCAGGCAGGCCATGATGGTCAGATGAGCACCCTTGGTCCAGCTAGTGTGGCTCTGGCTACAAGTCATGTGGTACAGTCCCCAATGTAGTACTGCCCACTTGCCTCTGTGGGGGGAGTGCAGTGGGGGCAGGTGGAAGAGCCCTTTCAGCTTTGTAAGACCAGTTGTCCCTACAGGGTATTTTAGTAGTTAAAGGTCCAGGCAGATAAGCAAGCAGGACAGGGAGGCACTAGAGTTTGTACTGGAGGTGGGTGGAGGCTTCTAAGAATCTGAGGAAGGCCCCCCAGTCAGGAGGCAGGCACCAGATTTAGGTGCAGGACAAAACCAGCTAAGAGCCAAGGAGCTTCTGCTACATCCTAGAGGCTGCTCAGATTTGCATCTCTGAGCCTCTGCCATCAGAGCTGTCAACAGAGAAAACACTGGGAGAGGCAGACACGACACGCGCGCATGCATGTGCACCCACACACACACACGCAGCAGGGCCCTGAGTCCAAGGACTTTCATAGCCTGTGTGTGTCTGACCTCAGCCCTCCAGAATATTTCACAAACTAGAACACCTTTTCTTCTATACAAGCTGACTGAGTGGATTTGATTATAGGCATACGGTAGATTAAAAAATATATCTGAAAGTCATGGGGCACAAAGCTCAGCCAACACCTTCACCTTCTGACCCATTTGAATATGACCTCAGGGCTTTACTTCAGTGAAGAGATAGGTAACTCCAAGAATAAAAGGACGCACAGAATGTTGCTTCTCCACATCAGCCAAAGAGATCCCTTGAAAACACAAGTAAGTTGTGTTACCATTTTGTTTAAATGATTTCACTTTTTTTTTCCTCAAGCAGTAAAATATATAACTAAATTGAGAAATTATTCTGTGCTATGGCAGCAAATCCAGATACCCTAATAGGACTTTCATGGCCTCCACTCAGCTTCAGCCCATTTCTCTAGTCAAGTCACTCTTAAACTTGAGCTGCATCAAATCCTGCAGGGGGCTTATGAAAACATAGACGGCTGGGCCTCAGCCCCAGAGTTTCTGACTCAGCAGGTCTATATGGGGCCCAAGTATTTGCATTTCCAAGAGGTTCCCAGGGGATGCTGATGCTGCTGGTTCAAGGCTGGCACCAGCCTCCGGTCTGTCTATTCCCCATCCTTCTCTCACACACACACTCCCCACTACCTGAACTTCCAGTTTCCATATCACTCCATGTCATAGCTCTCCCTGATCTTTTCACCTGCTTTCTCCTTTACCTGGAACAGATTCCCTTACCGACTTCCACTGGCTCACTCATACTTTTGTTTGAAGATCCACAATAGATGCCACTTCTTCCAGGAAGCCTTACAAGACTTCTCCCTTCCCCGTACTCACTCACTCACACATCGGACTGGTCTGGGGGTCTCGTACTTTCCCTCCCATCATTCTGAGCACACTGAATCATCAGATGGTCTGCAAAGAATATTTATTTTCTAAGAAGTTCCAGGTAATGTTGGTATTGCTAGCCCAAGAATCACACCGTAAGGACCACTATGCACACATAAGGTACTAAAATTCTGCCTGATTTGAATGTAGGCTAATATCTTAATAAGGCAACAATCAAGATTATGTTGTCCATTCATTCATTCATTCTTTCAGCCAGCACTTCATTCATTCATTCCTTCAGCCAGCACTTACTTTCTGACCAGCTACTGGTCACTAGCCAGGCCTTTGGGATGAAATGGTGACTAGGATGGCTCTGACTCATGCCCTCACAGAGGACAACACACACCAGCTCTGATGCATTATTTACAATAGCCAAGATATGGAAGCAACCTAAGTGTCCCTCAACAGATGAATGGATAAAGAAGATGTGGTGTCGGAATTCCTGTTGTGGCGCAGTGGTTAACGAATCAGACTAGGAACCATGAGGTTGCGGGTTCAACCCCTGGCCTTGCTCAGTGGGTCGAGGATCCAGCGTTGCCATGACCTGTGGTGTAGGTTGCAGACGCGGCTCAGATCCTACGTTGCTGTGGCTGTGGCATAGGCTGGTGGCTACAGCTCTGATTAGACCACTGGCCGGGGAACCTCCATATGCCACAGGAGTGGCCCTAGAAAAGACAAAAAGACAAAAAAAAAAAGATGTGTTGTGTACATACAATGGAGTATTCCTCAGCTGTAAAAAAAATGAAATTTTGCCATTTGCAACAATGTGAATGGACTTGGAGAGTATTGATCCTAGTGAAAGAAATCAGGCAGAGAAAGACTAATACTTTATGATATGTGATAAAGTGTGAAACCTAAAAAATAAACTAGTGAATGTAACAAAAAAGAAACAGGCTCAGAGAGATAGAAAACAAACTAGTGGCTACCTGTGGGGAGAGGAAAGGGGGAAGGGCAAGTAGGAGAATGGGGTTAAAAGGTACAAACAACTACTTGTGAAATAAATAAGCCGGGAGTTCTTATTGTGGCTCAGTGGGTTAAGAACCTGACATAGTGTCCATGAGGATGCAGGTTCAATTCCTGGCCTCACGCAATGGGCTAAGGATCTGGCATTGCCACAAGCCCCAGCGAGATTGACAATGTGGTCTGGATCTAGCATTGCTGTGGCTGTAGTGTAGGCCTGCAGCTGCAGATCTGAGTCAACCCCTTGCCTGTGAACTTCCATATGCTGCAGGTGTGGCTGTAAAAAGAAAAATAAAGTAAAATAAATAAGCTATTAGGAGATATTGTACAGCACAGGGAATAGAGCCAATATTTTATAATAGCTGTAAATGGAGTATAACCTTTTTTTTTTTTTTTGTCTTTTTAGGGCCGCACCCATGGCACATGGAGGTTCCCAGGCTAGGGGTCAAATTGGAGCTGTAGCCACTGGCCTACACCATAGCCACAGCAATGTTGGATCCTTAACCCACTGAGCAAGGCCAGGGATCAAACCTGCAAACTCATGGACACTATGTCATGTTCTTCTTCACTATGTCGGGTTTGTTAACCACTGAGCCATGGTGGGAACTCCTAACCTTTTTTTTTAATGGCTGCACCCACCACACATGGAAATTCCCCAGTCAGGGATTGAATCCAAGCAGCAGCTGTGACCTACTCTGCAACTGCAGCAAAGCCAAATCCTTTAACCCAAGCCTGGAATTGAACCTGTGCACTGCAGTTGGATCCTTAACCCACCGTACCACAGCAGGAACTAAGTGGAGTACAACCTTTAAAAATTGTGAGAGTTCCCATTGTGGTCCAGTGAAAATGAATCCAACTAGAATCCACGAGGCTGTGGGTTCAAACCCTGGCCTCGATCAGTGGGTTAAGGATCTGGCGTTGCTGTGAGCTGTGGTGTAGGTCACAGATACGGCTTGGATCCCACAGTGCTGTGGCTGTGGCCAGCAGCTATAGCTCCAATTATACCCCTAGCCTGGGAACCTCCATAGGGTGAGGGTGCGGCCCTAATAAGCAAAAAAAAAAAAAAAAAAAAAAAAAAAGCGAATCGTTGTGTTGTACTCCTGAGACTTATGCAATATTGTATATCAGTTATAAAAAAAAAAGAAATGTAAATTGTAAGGGTCCACCCCAGACCTGTTCATCAGAAGCTCTATGGGTGGAGCCTGGTTTTCATAAGCCTCTAGGCAGCTCCCATGTGACTTCCAGTTTGAGAACCACTGCACCATCACACACTGAGACCTCAAAGGAGTAGAAACACCAGAGTACTCTGAAGGTGAAAGAATCCTCAGGTACAGGCAGAGTCAGCCATCTGGGAACACTGCTGGGAGGACGCTGGACTTGGGGTGGTTTACACGTGGCAGAGTTGTGTGCTCAGAGCAGTCAAACTGCATTTATTCTCCAAATTACAGACACTCATAAAACAATAACTCCAAGGAAGGACGTGTCCCTGCAGATGAAGAGAGTTTTAGGAGGGAGATCTCTGGCAAGTGAGTAATTTGGAGACTAAATTTAAAAAGGACAAGGAAAACCAGGAGATCTGAAGGCTGTATTGGTGGCCGGAGGAAGGAGCATTGGGATGGGAGGGACTCCACTGTGGGTTCCAGGGAGCCAGCCCTGTCCAAATTCTGTGCACTATCCCTCAGTGAGAAATGAAACACGGCCCTTGTGTGGGAAGTAAATGCCACACAAGGGACAACCAGGTGGCTGAGGGTGGCTGGGGCCTCGGGAGGAGGCTCCAGGACAGGAACAGGATCACAACAGGGGTCAGGATGATGAAGAGAATGTGGACCGAAGAGGTAAGTCTGTGCTCTGCAATGCAGCCGGTGTTGTCAAGTTCTCACTGTCAAGGGTGGGTCTGGCATATGCACATAGTGGTCTATGGAATGATTGGCCAATGGGGACCTGCTGTGTAGCACAGGGAACTCTACCCAATGCTCTGTGATAATCCACTTGTGAAAAGAATCTGAAAAAGATTGGACTATATACATGTATAATTGAATCACTTTGTTGTAGAGCAGAAATTATCACAATATTTTAAATCAGCTCTACTTCAATAAAACTTTAAAAAATGAACAAGAAGGAAAAAAAAAAAAGGCAGATGAAGGGACCAGGGCTGTGCTCAAGGGGAGAGCAGAGCAAGGTGGCCTCAGAAGGCTTTGGAAAGAGGAAGCCCAACCTGGACTTGGGGTTCATGCCTAAAGGCCCACCAGAATGGGCTTCCTTTCCTTTAAAGCCTAGGAAGCAGGGAACATACACTGAAGCTGACTTACACTTGGCCTTGAAGCTGACTGGAAGTGGATGTTCAACTGGCTTGTTCAACTATGACCTTGGCAGATTGTGGCTCCACCATATGCTTCTAGATGGCCCGGTTCTCGGCGGTGTGCTCTCAGATGGGCTTCTGTGCCAGCAGCATACATTCTACACAGTAAATGAAGCCAGCTCTGGGCTACCCTGATGACCCACAGAGTATAAAGGGCAGGCCTCCATCTGCAGGGTTATCATTCTACCTGGTGCCCTGTGAGGGGCTCCCTAGGAAATGAGAAGTGAGAGGTGGTAATCTCAGAGACAGCAGTGAGCGATGGCTCGGAGCAAGATCTTAATTCTCTGCTCAGGAATTGAACCTGGGCAGCCTGGATAAAAAAACCAGGAATCCCAGCCACTAGACCAGCTAGAGGCTAATGGCAGAATGTCCCTGAATCTTGCCCCCTGTTGAAAGCAAGAATGTTTCAAGGAGGCAAAGACTATAAAAACAGGTATAAAATGTATTGTCAGAAATACAATACAGGAGTTCCCGTCGTGGTTCAGTGGTTAACAAATCTGACTAGGAACCATAAGGTTGTGGGTTCGATCCCTGGCCTTGCTCAGTGTGTTAAGGATCCGGTGTTGCCGTGAGCTGTGGTGTAGGTCGCAGACACGGCTTGGATTCTGCGTTGCTGTGGCTGTGGTGTAGGCCAGCGGCTACAGCTCTAATTCGACCCCTAGCCTTGGAACCTCCATATGCCGTGAGAGCGACCCTAGAAAAGACAAAACGACAAAAAAAAAAAGAAAGAAAGAAAGAAAGAAAGAAAGAAAGAAAGAAAGAAAGAAAGAAAGAAAGAAAGAAAGAAAGAAAGAAAGAAAGAAAGAAAGAAAAGAAACACAATACAGCACATGGGAGAGCACACAGAGAAGTAGTCTATTTACGTACATCAGAAGCAAAGCAATAATACACACCCGAAGGAGGAGTGTGGGTGCAGGCATCCTCCTCAATGAGGAGTGCACCCCGAGAGGGGATTTAAATCACTTACATAGGACAGTTCCTCCAGGTCTTTGTTTTCCTTTGGCCAATTATCTTGTTTTATTTCTCACACCTCCAGACCCAGGGCCATCATCGGTATTTGCATGAGCATTTGTTGGCAAAGGTGGATTCCAGAGCAGAGTTCTGGAACAGTATCAGGACTTATTATGACCAGGCGCCCCCTCCCCTTTGGACCCCTAGGAGTCTTTGGTGAGGTCTCCTTGACCCCAGGAGTGGTTGAAGTGGTCAACTTATCCTTTTACTCCAGCAGAGCTCAGTTCCTGCCATTAACTTTCTCCTTGACGTGTCCAAGAGAAGCAAGGCCCAATGTACTCAGCCTAACATGACCCAGCTATTCTCAGCCCAGGGGCCCATCTACCTCCTACCTCAGTGGGGACCCCCATTTAAAGCAGATTTTTCACATGGAGCCAGAAAAGTGTTCACTGGGTCACTAAGAAGGGGGTATTGTTTTAAATGATCGGGTTAAAGGCCAAGGCTAAGGACACCAAGGTCAACAGCTCAGATATCTATAGGACACAATTGATCCACAAGAAACTGATTATTCTGAAAATAATATGTGCTTTAGAGGTAAATAGTCCTCTAGTACACAGCTGATTGAACTTGGGCAAGTCACTTAGCCCTTCTGATGCTCAGCGTTACATCAAAATAGGGAACTGTATTCAATATCTTGTCATAACCTATAATGAAAAAGAATCTGAAAAATAATATATGTATATAACTGAATATATATACATATATATATACATACATATATATATATACATACATATATATACACATATATATTCAGTTATAAATTCTATATAAAGAATATATGTATATTAATTCTATGTAAATAATACATATAAAACTGAACATTTTGCTGTATATCCGTATCTTTGTAAATCAATTATACTTCAAATTAAAAAAAAAAGGGTAAAAATATATACTAGGCAGAGTTTGGAGAATAAAACAAGATCTTATAGGATCTATCATACACACCTAACTAATATTAGAGGTGCTGATCTCAGATTTTTAGACTGTGGAATTCTGACCTAATCAGAATCCTGGTTCATAAAAGGAAAGCAGATATGGACCTCACTAACACAGTCCTGAAAAGTAGAAAAGCCATGATTTTATTTGATTTTATTTTATAATGATTTTTATTTTTTTCCACTATAGCTGGTTTACAGTGTTCTGTCAATTTTCTACTGTACAGCAAAGTGACCCAGTTACACATACATGTATACATTCTTTTTCTCACATTATCATGCTCCGTCATAAGTGACTAGATATAGTGCCGAGTGCTGTACAGCAAGATCTCATTGCTTATCCATTCCAAAGGCAATAGTTTGCATCTCTTAACCCCAAACTTCCAATCCATCCCACTCCCTCCCCTTCCGCTTGGCAACCACAAGTCTATTCTCCATGTCCATGATTTTCTTTTCTGTGGAAAGATTCCTTTCTGCCATATATTAGATTCCAGATATAGGTGATATAATATAGTATTTGTCTTTCTCTTTCTGAATTACTTCATTTAGTATGAGAGTCTCTAGTTCCATCCAAGTTGCTGCAAATGGAAAAGCCATGATTTTTAATGAGCCTTGTAAATTCCTTTCAAAAATTAATGATGAAATGGCTGCCGCCCCCTGATTTGGCTTGGCAATTTTTGTCTTTGCTTTCTTATTCACAGTGGGAAATGTTGCTGGTACAGACCCTCAAGATGGCATGGTGAGCTTTCTGGGACTTGAGGGCAAACCTCTCACACCCCTTTATTCACTAAGTCCTGCATTTGTAGCCAAGGGTGTTTTTTTGTTTATTTTCATTTGTTTTGTTTCTGCTGATAAAGTCCCTGTATGAGTATGCAAGAGCGGCCCACAACAGACTAGCTGCTTTCTCAACAGGAATGTGCTGCTTCACTGTCCTCTGAAATCCAGGTGCCGGCAGAGTCTCACATGCAGCTGGGGGGCCAACGGGGGAGGACCCGTCGCAGGCCTCCCTCCATGGCTTGATGACTGCCGTCTTCTGTCCATGCTTTCACGTTGTCTTCCCTCCAAGAAGGTCTCTATCCAGACTCCCCCTGCTCAGGACACCAGCCCTATTGAGTTAGGAAGCAGCCTTCCTACCTCACTTTCACTTAATGACCTCCATAAATCCCTGTCTCCAAAGAAGGTCACATTCTGAGGAACTAGGGGTTAAAATCTCAAAACAGGAATGTTGGGGGGTGGGGGGGACACAGTTCAACCCATAACATCCCACAACCCCACTTATGTGCACTTGTGCCAAATGGAGGATGTGAGTACAAAGTGACCTGGCCCAACTCCCCAGAAAATGCCACGCTTCTATCATGCCAGTGAGACATCGATGTCAGGTTGGCCCTCAGCAGAGCCTCCCTGGGCTAGCTAGCCAGGAAGGCGTGCACTTGGCCTGGCTCAGGTTGACTTCCTGCAGATCTGCCAACCTTTTCAGAATCTGGACCAATAGGCCAGACCATTCTTCATGGCACCCTCGGACATAGACCTTCACTCCACTGCGGCCCATGTGTCTGCTGGTCTCACACATGGGACTATGCATGTAGCCAAAGGGTCAATGTCAATGTTTCTCACCTCTCCTTTGGCCCAGCTAGCTATGTGGCAACTCCATTAAACCTCAGGATAAGAACCTCTCTGGAAGGTTCTGCTCCTACAGGGAGCATCAGGAACCGTGGGGAGTTGAAGGAAATGCAGGATCACATGCACAATGTGGAGGGAAGATCCCCAAGACTTCTTCCACTTGCTTTCAGGTCAGGGGAGTGGAAGCTTTGGAAGAGTCTCCCCAGCAGCACCTCCATGTCAGAGACAGAGGAGGAGAGATGAGTGGCTCAGGCGTGTTGGAGGGTTACACACAGAGAAGGTGAAAGCAATAGAGAGTCACATCTTTGCAAATTCTGCTCTGAATCTCCTAGACAAATCTGAAACACTAATATCCCAGCTGGGTGGACAGCATGCCCAAAAGGCCACCAGATCCCTGCCCAAAGCATCTCACTGCCTTGCTCCCGGGGGTGGGGTGGAGGCCGGGCTTCCACTGATGACCATCTCAGGCAAAGCACGAAGTTTCCCCATTGCCTTTTTGGACAAAAGGAATTTCTCTTGGTTCAGCTTTAATGTGAACCCCGGGTGATCTTCTTAGAGCCATCTTCTCTGAGGCTCAGCCCAAGGGCTGCCCCATGCAGTCCTGGCTTCTCCCTCTGGCTGCGGTGGGGCATCTCCCCACACCAGATCCTCTCCCTGCCCCCTTCATTTTCCAAATTCATGTTTATGAAAATTAAAACCCCGAAGATTTGATTAGGGGGTCATGTGGGGAGAATGAATGGCAGAGCTTGGTAGGCAGCCAAGGATGCTGGCAGGCTCCAGGCTGGGTCTATCTGAGCATTTAGGTGGAAGAGCTCAGTGGATGGGCACCACAGCAACAATAGAAGCTGATCCACATTATTCCTCAGAGGCAAAGCAGAAGTCCTTTTGCCTTAGAAGGTAGTCATTTAAAAGGGAAAAAAACAAAAACAAAACAAAAACCCTGGGGCCTTTTCTTGCAACAGCCTTCTTTTTTCTTTTTATGGCAGCACCTGTGGAATATGGAAATTCCTGGGCCAGGGGTCGAATTGGAGCTGCAGCTTGTGGCAATGCAGGCTCCTAACATACTGAGAGAGGCTGGGATTGAACCTGCATCCTCACAGAGACAATGTCAGGTCCTTAACCCACTGAGATACAGTGGGAACTCCCTACAATAGCCTTTTGAGCAACGAAATTTGTCATTCCAAAGAATTAAAACTCCAAGTATCTGGAAGGGTCCTGGCACAAGAATTCAGTGGAGCGGGGCAGAGAAAGTGCTCTGTGGTCACTGGAGCATGAAGCAAACGTGACCCCTTTTTACTTTGCAGAAGTGGCCTCCAACAAAAGAGGCCCTGCGACTCCTTATGCACGACCCAGCAAGGTCTGCAAGTAGTGGTGACGGAGCTATTTGCATTGGACTCTGAGCTCCTCTCACACCAAGAGCACGTGAGCATTTATAGCTGTGACTTGACCACTGACTATTATATCTGTGTGACCTCAAAGGAGTTTCTTAACCTCTCTGGTCTCTACCTCCTGGCATTATTATGAGCTTGAATGTGCACATGATGATACATTAACACCATTCCTGACAGACATGTAGAAATTTCTCAATAACCACTAATGCTTCCGATTATCCTATTTACTCCCCTATAGCTCAGCTGGGGCTCTGCTGTGTGGCTAAACCAGGCAGACACTGAACAGGGATGGCAGTGGTCACTTTTTTCTTGGACCAATCTCTTGACCTCAGTTTCCTTCTCTGAGAAACAAACATAAGGATTCCTGCTTGCTGCTCTGGGCACCAACATGAACCACCAATGAGAAAGTGCTTTGGGATCTGAGATGATGCAAATTAATATCTTTACATTTGATTCAAGGTTACCTTCCCTGGGAGTTCCTGTCACGGCTCAGCGATTAGCAAACCTGAATAGCATCCATGAGGACGCGGGTTCGATCCATGGCCTCGCTCAGTGGTTAAGGATCTGGTGTTGCCGTGAGCTGTGGTGTAGGTCACAGACATGGCTCGGATCCCACGTTGCTGTGGCTGTGGATGTGGCCAGCGTTTACAGCTCCGATTGGACCCCTAGCCTGGGAACTTCTGTATGACGCAGGTATGGCCCTGAAAAAACAAAAAGACCAAAAAAAAAAAAAAGAAGAGTACCTTCCCTGGAGTCAGAATTCTAATTGTTCTTAGGCAATTGTTTAACTTCTTGGGCTCCAATTTTCCATCAGCAAAACAGGGATAATGAAGGCAAACATCTTGTAGGTTATTAAGAAGATTAAAAAGTGTGCTAAATGCTTGGGAGAGAGCCTGGCACATGGTAGGGTTGGGGAAAAGGGAACCCAGCTCGGATCTTCAGTGTCAGAAATTAAGACACACGAACATGGGGAGATCTCGACAAGTCTCTTTACTTGTGCAGAAGGGTGCAAATGCTCCCTGTCGGTGACAAGCAGGCAAGCGAGCAAGCTCATGCAAAGAAGGAAGAACCACCCACTCTTTATCCCTAATGCAGGCGGTACATCTGTCCCCCCATTGGTCAGGTCAGGGTGCACATTCTTCTTGGTTGGCTAATTTGAAACCAACTGTTACTGGGAGGAGAGGGAAAAGGGGGGTGAAGGAGGGTGTCTCAGGCAAAGCAGGAACAAAATGGAGTAACCAAGGCTTCCTTTGGTAGAAAAGACATATGTTAATTCTCACAGTAGACACGCAGTAGCCTTCTTCTTGTTCCTGTCCTCATTGTTATTAATAGGAGTGCATGCAGTGATCATGGCCATATTTCCACTTTTAGGGTTGCTCGAAGCCTGGAGTGGGGCAGTTTGTATCCCCTGCAGAGCTGATCCTCAGGCTGGGCCCCAAGCTGGCAGCCAGACCCTTGACCTGAGGTAGGCTGTCAGGGTTCCTGGACAAGCTTTACCTTCCAGATGAGGAAACCAAGCCCCTGGGAGAGAGGCACCTCCCCAGAGATGATCAGTGGTACAGCCACAGCTAAAGCCTGCGCTCAGCTCCTGGACCACACTTCTCCTCTGTGAAGACAGATAGGAAGCATGGCTGTGTCCTGTTTGGGGGGGGGTCATGATCACATGAACACATCACCCAGAGAGTGGCCAGGCCTGTGCGTGATGGTAAAGGACAGACGTGCTCAGAGTTCAGCGTAGAGCTGGAGGGCCACCTAAAATAAAGCCACGCTGAAATGTGAGTCACAGGGTGGGTGGTGAAAAATGTATTCCATGCGACCTTCTGCTGGGATGTGCTGCCCTTTTTGGGAAAGACTTCTTGCTTCGTGTCTGCTGGAGCCAATGCTTCAGGGTGGGGTGCTTGCCCGGGAAAACTCTAAAAGGCAGAGGGGGAAAGGAAGAAGAGGGGAGAGCTAGGGGCCAGGGGATGAGCTGAGGAGGGGATGAGTTGAGCGGGTGGGTGTGACACTCCCCGGTGGGGGGGGGGGGGGGGGGCAGTGAGTACTGTGAGCAAAGAGGTGGCCGATGCCTGCCCTTATGCACATCCAGCCCAACCCATCTCCTCCCAGACCCATCAGAGAAGCCTGCACTGCCTGGGGGTGGATTCAGGGCCATCAGAGTCTCTGGGGAGCTCCAGGAGAGGCTTGCTCTGTGTGGGCGTGGAGGCCAGCAGCATTGGGGGGCAGAGGATGTGGACAGAAGTCTGCAGATGGATGGGGAAGCCTTCAGACTCCCATAGACCATGCGATTGGGGTGAGCTTGGGCCATCTTATGCAGCTGACCCTTGGGTTACATCTTTTTATGGCAGCAGTCTGTAAAATGGTCGATGATTTTCATAATAGCTGTGATCAGGGGCACCTTTGTCTCAAACAAGGTATGCTTTGAATTGCTTTCATTAATCCCATCTCTACATAATTTCCCTGGCCCACCCCATTTTGGCTTAGCCTCCCCACACTCACAGTCACACCGAGGAGCACATAAAAGCTCATGTCCAGTTCACCCTCAGACCCAGGCCTCACTAACTCTCTGCTCTCCTGGGCCCCTCACCTGGGCCCAGGGCTGAAGCCCCCACACCAACCCCCTCCTCTCACCCAGTGCTGGAGCCACCTCCTGCCCCTCTTCCCTCTTCAGTGTCTCCGCTCACTTCTGCATCCCCAATCCCCCCATTTATGGCTTTTCCCCAAAGCCCACAGTTCTATCAAATTCTCCTCAGCCTGAAAACCGGTCCTTCCCTGACCCTCGTACAGCCCAGGCCACCACCCATCAACCCTCCTTCCCTTCACTCCCAAGGTGTCTTCCTGTCCTCAGCACCCACTCCCAGGGTCCCCCAGACTTCTTTCAGCTGCCCTCCAGGAACACCTCTGCCTCCGTGCCCTCCCTCCCCAGGGCTCAGCCTGCTGACACAGGTGACCACAGAAGGTGGTCATCCTTGTCAAAGGGACTCTCTGCCCTCCTGGAGCCCCTCCCTCTTCCAGCCATGCCCTCTCTGCCTCCATCCAATCACACATCTGACTTAAGTAAGTCATGGTTCATCTCTGCTTCCCTAATTTTCAACATTCTTCCTCTCAGATGCAAAATTTTGGAATACTTCTTGATTCTTTTCTACACCCACCCTCAAGATTCTGCCAGTCACCAAACCCTGTGTACATTTCATAAGGAGCGTTGAACTGGATTGAGGTATTGATAAAAACAACACTGTCGTGGGAGTACAGCGTTCTGAGTTCTTGTCCAAAGCCTAACACTGGCTAAGTCTTTACAGATTTCAGTTTGCTTATCTGTGAAATGGGGTTTTGGGTTTGATGAGCTATAAGGACTCTGGCAAACACTGCTCAGTATATAATCATTATCCATTCTCTTTGTATTCCTTGAAAAAAACCATGATTCTCTCCCTGGGTGGCCAGTTCTGGCCTATGGGTGACATTTGGAGGTCACCTGGTCCCAGGGTTGTCACCAACCAGGCAAGCAACCAGTCCTTCATACACAAGATGCAAATGGAAAGGCATCTGCTGGCTGATGTGTCCACGGGAATAGAGTGACCTATGTTTGGAGGGTTTAGAGCCTCAGAACCGGGGAACTGGATAGACACTGATGTCACTATGCCCTAATACCTCTCTGGCTCAGAGCCCCAGACATTGCCACGAGATTCTCTCTGCCACTGAGCACACTCTGGGCCCATAAGGATTTCCAGCCCCACCTGCCTGCCAGAGCTGGAAGGACAGGGTGTGGGACAGGTGTCTCTGTGCCTTGGGTTTCCTCTTTTCCAGTTTTATTGGACCTTCAGCTGTCAGGACAGCACAGGTTTCCAGACCCCACACCATACTGGTCCCTGAAATGTCACCAGACATGGCAACCCTTCATCCCCGCACACTGTAGGACCTGACTTCCCGCACAGGGCTCTTGATAAGAATACTCCTCTTAACTGTTTAGCAGCCTCCTGATGCTTTGCCAAGTGTTCAGGTCTAGGATGAGGACTTTCCGGCTGCCTATGGCCCTTGGGGATGCTCTCCACACAGAGACCTGGGCCTTTTCCTCTGATCTGAACCTGAACTCAGGAAGGCTGGAATGTAAAAGTTAGAAAGTACTGTTATGAGATGCCACCCAAACCAGGAACACTTGAAATTATCCTGGGGGTGCTGAGTGGAGACCACCCCCTTGGGCTGGGCAAGTGCCCCGGCATAGGGCCTCAGGGACCATCAGGAGTGTCTCTGCCCATCTTGCCTCTGGCCCCACTGACTCCAGCTTCCCAGCAGGGCCCAAAACCCCTCCTGTTCCTGCATGGGGGTCAGGCCACCGGTGGACCATATGCACAAGCCTTCCTCCAAAGCAGGGGCAACTCCCCTGTGCTGTCCCTCAGAGGCAAAGGGGGACACCACTTCGTGCTGTTTCATTAGCAACTGCTTATTTAAACATTGCTTTTGGGGCCACACAAAGCACCAGCCCAGTTCTCATAGCTCCTTCTGGCAACTAACCCTCAGACTGCCAGGTGAGCATTCAACATACAGCTACTTAGCAACAAGCATCCAGCTGTGCAAGAAAGTTACCAAAACTGGTGTTCCTCTTGGGATCTTCTCCCTGACAGGGAACCAGGCTGAAAAGGAGGAGGGAACAGAAACTGAGACTTGGCCACAACCAGAGAAGAAGCATCTTGAAGGAGAGGTGGGGGAAAGAGCTGCCTGGAGAAGGCCCAGCCCCAGCAGCCTGCCCAGGAAGCTGAAGAAGGAAGGGGTGATCTCTCCTCCCTTAGAGGCTAAGTCTGCCTTGGAGCATCCCTGCAGTTGTCCTCAAGCTGGATTTTTCTATGCATGTAACATGGTAGACTCTACCCCTTGTCTCCAGCAGATCTCCTGAAGATGCCCTGTGGGAGCTGAGATGCTGACCATCTGAGGGCTTCCATTCACAGACTCTCCACTAGAGTGCAGCTCTGGGTGAGGGCAAGGCTCTGCTCTTCCTGGGAACTCCTGGGACCTCTGGGGCTCAGAGCTGACAGGAACTCCCAGATGGTAGAGGATGGGGCATTCCTCTGCCTTCCCCCTTTGTACAACTGGGTCCTCCATAAACCAACCCTCCCAGGCCACATGGCCCTGCACCCTTTGTCTGAGCTCAGCATAAGCCGACCCCACACTCGGCAACCCAAGAGGCCCCATGTGTCCTGGCCAAGATGCCCACTGTGGAGAGGGAGCTGATGGGGCTGAGATCTAGAGAGAGTGTCAGAGTCAAGCACACAACCCCCGAAGTCCCTTCCCGCCTCCTCATGGTCTGCTTTTTCCAGACCCATAGGGAGGGGTGGGAGGGTTTTGAGGGGCTGCAAGCTTGCCTCTCCCTAGTTAAGAGACAAAGGAGAAGGTGGCCTGAAGACTTTTCTAAGAAGAAAAATAAGGGTGCTGGCCTAGCCAAGGTCTTAGAAGGAAACCCAGTTTGTTGAACATAAATTCAGTGCTGCCTTGATCAAAGGAGGGTATCAGACTTCCATTGCCTGAGTATCCTGTATCCACACACCCTCTCCATGTTGAGTCGTCACTGAAGCACCTCATGGAAAGGCTAAAAGTCTCAAAGACACTGTTTGCAAATAGCCAAGCCAGGCAATATGGAACTAAAGCCGCAGCAAATCAGCTCAAACACAAAACTGGAAGCTGAAACATACAAAACCTGGAGCGGATGCTCATGACAGGCCTGGCTCTCTTCCAATAAGGAAGAAGCCTGCCTGAGCGAGTTCTCTTTCTCTCGATAAAGACATGGTTTACCCAAGCAGGCTCTTATCGGGGATGAGGAAAGTTTCAGACCCCCAGCAAAGCCCCACCACCCTTTCCCTTACCTTCTGGCTACAAAAAGAAGCAGCCATTTTCCATGGCAGGGATCAGCTCTCCCTGATGATCAGGAAGGCATCCTGCTGTGCTAGCAGCATTTCTTTGTCTCAATAAACTCGTCTTTCTTTCCACTCTGCTCTGGGTCTGGAAAATCTTTTCCTGACTCGTACATAAACTATGGCAGGCATGGTGAGGTCTTGGGCATGGCCAGAAGCCCACGCAGCCCCAGGTTGGTGCACATCAGAGAATGACCTACTGCTGGATAAAGGGGAGAGGGCTCAGAAGCAGGAGGAGATGCTCCTCATGCTGGGGCAGCCCTTTGGCTGATAAGATGAGCTGTGTCCCTCACCAAAATCCTGGAAGAAAACCCTGGCCTTCTGAGTAGATTCCTGATGGACCAGATGGGCCACCCGGGGTCTCTGTGCATGAACCTGCTGCTCCTTTGGTGGTCACTGGCCCAACAGAAGCAGCCCCAGGCACCAGAAGACAAGGTTTGGAGGAGTCCTTGAGGCTAAGACATAGCAGTGACCACCTGGCCTGGCTCCAACCTCCACACCTTGTGGCGCAGGACTCAAAGGCAGGCAAGGGTATGCTCCTGCCCTGAAGGGGCCTTGCACAGGTCAAGTCCTTTGGGCTCTGAGACACTATTTTGTCACATTTTCAGTAAAGACTGAAAGGGGCACATGAGCAGTACACATGCAAACACCCCACCCACATGTTCACAATGCTCAGATCTGCACTCGCACACCAGCGTGTGGCTGGCACATATTTGTGGCCCATACCACAGAACCCCAAGGCAGGATTGCAAAGTGGTCAGGAGAGAGGACCCTGGGCCAAGAGTGCAGCTGGCTAGCTCTGTGTCCTCAGGTCAGTTACCCTACCTCTCTGAGCCTTTGTTTTCTCATTTGTAAAAGTGTGTGTGTCAAAGTTACCTGCCTCCATGGCTCTCTGCAGACAAAACAGGCAACTGGCCCCAAGAACCCTGGTCTGAGATCCATCCCTGAACACAGAGCTTCTGGCTGTGTGGGCATCCAGGACAATGATGCCAATCCTGGCTCCCTGGATCCCTGTGCACATCATGGACCATGGCCTGGGTGACTATTGCTGACTTTGGGCCAGTTCTCCAACTCTGGTGGCCCACAGGGAGTGAGGGTCCTCCACTAACATCAGAAGACCTGTAGCAGGTGGACTGGAGAGGGATGCCCTTTCAGCCTGCAGGCTGCTTTTCTGGAAGACCTGGGCAATAAGAAGTCCGAGAGGAGGGAGGCACTGACCACAAGGAGACAATGAGGGGAAAGAGAGCTGGGATAAATATAGAGAAAGAGAAACTGTAAATAGAGCAGTGACAGATGCAAAGGGAACGAGCAGAGGTAGCCGGTACATAGAGCTCAGCTTAGGAAGACCACACAGAGACAGGCAGCCAGAGACCCACTGACAGACGCACAGACAGACAGGAGGACTGCTGTTTGGGATCGGGCTTGAGTCATCATGCCCACCCAGACCCCACAGCTGAGGACGGAGAACGAAGGATGGAAACACATATCCCCAGATGCCTGTGACCTTGGCGCCCACTTCGTGCCTGGATTCCCCAAAGGCCCTGCCTTCCGGGCAGCTGAGTCCCTGCCAGGCTGCTGGCCACCAGGCCATCATCGTGCCCGGGCAGTGGCAGAGCCCATGGGGCAGGCAGCAGGGGGGCAGCGCAGGTCACCAGCCAACCCAGGCAGCAGCAGGAGGAGACGCGGTGCTTCAAAGGGCTCTGTCCCTCCCACAGCCACAGGCACTCGGCGAGGACTTTCACTCATTGGCCTGGCATTTTAATGACATTAATGAGAGCATGTACAGTTTTCTCCCCAGAGAAGATGCCTTCCTTCTCTGCGTCCTATCCCCATGAGGCTACACCTCTCCCTGTCCTAGCTCCACTCGCTCAGTGGAGGTGGGTGACAGAAATTATTTCTGTCTTCTATTTATGATTGCTATTAATTCTTTCCAAGGAAGATAAGGGAATGTACTGTCCATGTACCTAATCGTCTGCCATCCCTCAAGTAATTTGCCCCAGAGAGGAGCTGGCCACCACCCACTGATATGGAAGGTGGGGGGTGGGGGGCAGAGCCATGCGTGGGGGCAAAGAAAGTCCCAGGCTAGTGGGTGCATGACAGGACCCACCCTTCTTCAGGCTTCCCTCCCTGTGATGGGAGGACGTAGATCATGTCCTCACAGGCCCTGTGTGTTGAGCACTTACATGGGGCACATGGCTGGTGGCAATGAAGGTCACATCTGATATGGCCTCTGCTCTGGGAACTTGTGCCCACATGTCCACATGCAAGATGTTCTTGGGAGGGACTGACTCATCTTAAAATACCTCCTTTGTGGGTTCCCTCTGGTTCCTTCCCACCTCCCAGCAATCGATTCCCTTTGTCTCTTTTCTTGATCACTCTTTTTCCACCTGCTCTTAATTGTCAGGGTGCTCCAGGCAATACTCTGAGCTCTCTTCTCACTTGGACAGTCCATCACCCTCAGGACCCACTGGGCAAGCAGGCCCTGGGCCAGGCCCAGGGGAGCCAAGGGAAAAGAGCAGCCCCTGCTCCCAGGATCTCAGTCTCCTGGGACGGCAGTGAGAAAAAAGTGACAATAACATCAATGATCCCTGTGCCCTTGGGAAATAGAAGTGCTGAGAGAGACCAGCACTTTTCTCTTTATGGGGAAACTGAGGGTTTTCATAGAATTTAGAGTATTGCTGGGATGATCAGTAGTGAAAGGGTTTAGAGCCAGGCCCAGGAAGATGATATGTGCTCAGCAAGGTAAGATGAATATAGCGAGACCTGCTTCCACCTCTAGCCCAGGCCCTTCCCTGAGGATGAAGGTGAGCACACCTAGCCCCCCACCACACCCCAGGTATGTCCATGTGGGCACTTCAAATCCAATAGGTCTCAATGGAACTCAAATCCCACTCCTATGTGTGTGTTGGTTCACAACCTCAGGAGTCCTCAGGTGAAATCTGAAACTGGCCTCCAAATAGGGAGGGCAAGGAGAGACAGAAGAAAGAGGCAGCCATTCTAGTTCAGTAGATGGCAGGTTTAATAAGCAAGGGAACTCACATTCCAGGCCTGTCTTGGAGCATAGAGGAATAGATCTCTGTACCCACCTGCCAAAATCTTCAAAGTTTATATGTAGAGGCCTTGAGGAGGTTCAGGCCAAATGGTTTCAATGCCACATTGCTCTCTCAAGGCTGCATCCTCAAAATAGCCCCAAGTGCAGGCATAGTGGGCAGAATGTACATCCCTAGGACAGGGGAGTGGGGAAGGATCCTCTGATTGCCCAGGTCTAGCTCTTGGGTCAACCAGCCATGGTCATGTTCTCTCAATGACCTGCTCCAACTCTGCACTCCCCATAGGGATGTAACCACCATTCATCCGTTGGTCCAGCTGCCTGAGCGGAACCCTGGGAGCCATCTCCCACCCACACCAAGATGTCCTGGGAACTGTGAGGTATGGGTCCAGATGAGGCAGGAAAACCCCTGAACTACAAATAAGGTTCCTCACAAAATAAACAACAAATTATCATATAACCCATCCCCATAAAAGTCATTCCAACTCATAGGTACATACCCAAAATAATTGAAAACAAGTATTCAAGAAAATCTTTGTACACAATATTTTATAGCAGCACTGATCACAGTAGCCAAAATGTGGTAACAACCCAGATGTCCATCAGTAGATGAATGGATAAATGAAATGTGTTATATCCATATAACTGAATACTATTCAGTCATAAAAAGAAGTATTTTTTAAAAGGAAGTATTGATCCATGTGGATGAACCTTGAAATAATTATGCTAAGAGAAGTCAGATAGAGATCATGTAGTATGTAATTCCTCTGATTCTAACTCCAATTTCAACATGTAAGTGTTTTTCTTCACACTACCCAGAAAATTTCTGACACCAGAAGGGTGTCCTACAATTCAAATCAATTCTGATGCTATCTACCCAGAGATGGGATCAGTTTCCACAGGTTAAGGGCTCAGCTTTTTAATACTGCCCGCCACTTCAGATGCCAATCACAAGTCCGATTGTTATCTGTGCTTCTTACTGACCAGCTATGAGTCAGATCTTGCCACTATCCCTCCTTGAGTTGGATTAATTTGCTAGCCTGGCTCACAGAACTCAGGAAACCAGTTGACTCACCAGATTAGCAGTTTATTCCAAAGGATATCAAAAGATGCAAATCAAAGATGGCAGAGTAGAAGGACTTGTGCTCACCTTCTCTCATAAAAGCAACAAAATTACAACCAACTGCTGAATGATCTTCAACCAAATAGACTGCAAACTATCAAAAAAGGTATCCTACTCCAGAAGACAAAAAGGAGTCCACATCAAGATGGTAGGAGGGGTGATTACATGATATAAGCAACCCCATACACACCAAGTGGGCAGCCCACAGGCGGGAAAGTAACTGTATCACAGAGACTCAACTACAGGAGTGAGAGTTCTGAGCCCCACGTCAGATAACCATGCCTGGGAGTCTGGTATTAGGAGAAGGAATCTCCAGAGCATTTGGCATTGAAGGCCAGTGGTGCTTGTGTGCAGGAGTTCCACGGGACTGAGGGAAATGGAGACCCCACAGAGGTTTCCATGTGCACTGAGTCCCAGGGCAAAGCACACTCCATAGAAAACTGGGGCAGACCTGACTGCAGTTCTTGGAGGATCTCCTGGGAAAACAGGGGGTGATGGTGGTTTTTTGTGGGGGAAGGACACTGGAGGCAAAGGTCTTGGGAATAACCATTAGTGTGTGCTCCTAGAGGTCGCTAATTTGGAAAATTCTGGCCCCACCCATCAGGGCTGAGAAGCCCCAGGCCAAACAATAATCCAGATGGGATCACAGCCCCACCCATCAGCAAACAGACTGCCTAAAGACCACCCCCCCCAGGCACACAGCCTCTAATTTCACCCAGAGATAAGGCCCCACCTACCAGAAGGATAAGAATAAGCTCAACCTACCAGAGGACAGGCATCAGTCCCTCCCATCAGGAAGCCTATGGCAAGCCCTTGTACCAATTTCAGCCACTAGGGAAGTGGAGATCAGAAGCAAGAGAGGCTACAACTGTATTTTCTGCAAAAAGAAGACCACACCAAAAATCTGTACATAATGAAAAGGCAGAGAATTATGACTCAGATAAGGGAGGAAGAAAACCCCCCAGAAAAACAGCTAAGTGATCTGGAGATTATCAACCCCCATGAAAAAGACCTTAGACTCATGATCATGAAGATGATTCAAGATCTTGGAAATAAACAGGAGGCAAAGATTGATAAATTACATGAAACATTGAGCAAAGAAATACAAGATTTAAGGATTAAGCAAGTAGAGATGCAAAATACAATAACTGAAATTAAAAAATTCATTAGAAGCAACCCAATAGCAGATTATAGGAGGCAGAAGAACGAATAAGTGAGGTGGAAGACAGACTAGTGAAAATCAGTGATGAGGAACAGAAAAGAGAAAAAAGTTCAAAAAGAAGTGAAGACAGTCTAGGGGAATTCTTGGACAATGTCCATATTATAAGGGTGCCAGAAGAAGAGAGAGAGAAAGGGACAGAAAAAATACTTGAGATAATAGCCAGAAACTTCCCTGACATGGGAAAGGAACCACTCACTCAAATCCAGGAAACACAAAGAGTACTATATAAAATCAACCCAAGGATACATATTAATCAAACTGACCAAAAACTGAGAAGGAGAAAATATTAAAAGCAGCTAGGGAAAATAAACAAATAACATAAAAGAGAACCCTGATAGGGTTATTGGCAGATTTTTTTCAGCAGAAATTCTGCAGGCCAGAAGGGAGTGGCATGATGTACTTAATGTGATGAAAAGAAAAAACCTCCAACCAAGATTACTTTACGCAGAAAGACTCTGAATTCAGATTTGAAGCATAAATCAATAGCTTTACAGACAAGCAAAAGCTAAGAGAATTCAGCAACACTAAGCCAGCTTTACAACAAATACCAAAGGAACATCTCTAGGTGGAAAAGTAAAGGCCACATCTCTTAACAAAAATATTACAAAAGACAAAGCTCACCAGTAAAGGCATACATACCATAAAGGTAGGCAAACATTCACATACAAATATGCTACCAAAAATCAGAAATCATGAGAAGAGGAGGGTGCAAACGCAGGACACTGGAGATGCACTTGCAATTAAGAGATCAACAACATAAAACAATCTTGTGTGTGTGTGTATATATATATATATACACACACACACAAGATTGTATATGTATATTGTATATATATATATATATATATATATATATATATATATATATATTCCTATATCAAAACTTCAGGATAAATGCAAACAAAAATCTGCAATAGATACACATACAAATAAGAGAAAACAATCCAAATACAACAATAAAAATAGTCATCAACCCACAAAAGAAGAGAATAAGAGAAGGGGGGGGAGACCAATAAAAACAAATCCAAAACAGTTAATAAAATGGAAGTAAGAACATAATATCAATAATTACCTTAAATGTAAATGGACCAAATGCCCCAACCAAAAGACATAGACTGGCTGAATGGATACAAAAACAAGATCCATATATATGCTGTCTTCAAGAGACCCACTTCACCTCTAGGGACACAAACAAATTGAAAGTGAGAGGATGGAAGAAAATATTCTATACAAATGGGAATAAAAAGAAAATTGGAGTGGCAATACTCATATCAGATAAAATAGACCTTAAAATAAAGAATATTATGAGACAAAGAATGATATCACATAATGATCAAAGGATCAATCCAAGAACAAGATATAGCAATTGTAGATATATATGCACCCAGCATAGGATCCCCTCAATTTATCAGACAACTGCTAACAACCTTAAAAGGAGAAATTGACAGTAACACAATAATAGCGGGGGATTTTAACACCCCACTTACAGCAATGGACAGATCATACAGAAAGAAAATCAACAAGGAAACACAAGCCCTAAATAATGCATTAGACCAGATGGACTTAATAGATACTTATAAAATATTCCATTCAAAAGCAAAAGAATACAAATTCTTCTCAAGTGCACATGGAACATTCTCTAGGATTGATCACATTCTGGGCCACAAATCAAACCTTGGTAACTTTAAAAAAATCAAAATGGAACTTAATTAAACTTAAAAGTTTCTGCACAGCAAAGGAAACCCTAAACAAAATGAAAAACAACTCACAGAATGTGAGAAATATTTATAAATGAAGCAACTGACAAGGGATTCATCTCCAAAATTTATAAACACCTTCTGCAGCTCAATACCAAAAATCTAACAACCCCATCAAAAAATGGCACAAAATCTAAAAAGACAATTCTCCAAAGAAGACATACAGATGGCCAAAAACACATGAAAAGATGTTCAACATCACTAACTAGTAGAGAAATTCAAATCCAAACCACTATGAGGTATCACTTTATGCCAGACAGAATGGCCATCATCAGAAAGTCTACAGACAATAAATACTGGAGAGCGTTTGGAGAAGGGAACCTTATTACGCTATTGGTGGGAATGTAAATTGGTACAAACACTGTGGAAAACAGTATGGAGATTCCTCAGAAAACTAGAACTACCATTTGATTTAGCAGTCCCACTCCTGGGCATCTATCCAGAGAAAACCATGACTTGAAAAAATACATGTACTGCAGTGTTCACTGCAGCACTGTATACAATAGCCAAGACATGGAAGCAACCTAAATGTCCATCAACAGAGGATTGGATAAAGAAGATATGGTACATATACACAATGGAATATTACTTTGCCATAAAAAAGGAAAGAAATAATGGCATTTGCAGCAACATGGATGGACCTAGAAATTATCATGCTAAGTGAAGTTAGACAGTGAGACACCAGCATCATATGCTATCACTTATATGTAGAATCTTTAAAAAAAAAGGATACAATGGACTTCTTTGCAGAACAGATACTGACTCACAGACTTTGAAACACTTATGGTTTCCAAAAGAGACATATTGTAGGGTTGGGGGATGGAAATCCTATAAAATTGGGTTGTGATGATCGTTATACAATTTAAATGTAATAAAATTCATTTTTTTTTTCAGGGCTGCACCTGCAGCATGTGGCCAGGGATCAAACTTGCGTCCTCATGGATAACAGTCAGATTCCTTTCTGCTGAGTCACAATGGGAACTCCTAATCATTGTTTTAAAAAAAGATGCAAATCAAAAGCCAGAGGAAGAGACACCTAAGGTGAGGTTACTTGGAGTTTGGGGCTTACCGGCTGGCATGTGGAAGAACTCTGAGTCACAAGCCTGGAAGCTGTCTGAACCCACACTTTTGGGTTTTTATGGAGGCTGCATTACCTAGGCTTGATTGATTAAATCAGTGGCCATTGGTTATTGAACTCAACCTCATTATCATTCTCCTTCCTTAGGAAATTCCAAGAGTTTTAAGAGCTCGGTGACGGGGACAGAGGACTCTTGCTACCCTGGGCTCAGGGGTATCTACCTGGGCTGCAGGGTAACCCAGCTCTGGAAGCCCCCAGGGTCAGGAGCAGGAAGGATGGGCTCTGTGGAGACGCTTCTCCAGGAGGTGACTATGCCAGGGGCCGGGATAATTATTAGCAGGGAGGGACCAGCTTTGGCTGAAACCACAGGCCAGAGACCCCAGCGGAGGTCCCATCACAGCACGCAGGCTTGGCTAATATCTGGACTTGGGTTAAGATGCTGTGCTAGAAGAAGTCCCGATATGCTCACCTTGGTAGTGTTCTCCAGGGGCTGCTGATGGTGATCTGGGGAGATGAGTCCAGGTAAAGCAAGTGGGATAGTAAAGCATTCTTTCCCTAAGAGGAGCCCTTGCTTATAAGTGCCCCCACCCTCCAATGCCAAGCTAGTGCCCTGCAGAGGCTGGGAACAAGGGCTTAATTTACCACTGGAGACTGGACCTGCCACAGAGCTCCTTGACCCACTAGTGTCTCAGGGCACCCGCCCCTCCCTGGCTGTGGCCCAGGGCTGGAGGCTCTGGTCTGTCTCTCTGGCTCTCCCCTCCCCTCCCCTGCCTCTGTCTGCCTGACTCTCCTGGTCTCTGGCTTCCTGCTGGCAATCGATCCGCTGCTTGCATCTCCTTTTGTTTCAGCATTCCACTTTATCTTCCATGTGGCATTTTCCCTTTCTTTGAACAGTCTCTGTTGCTCTTTTAGTGGAGGGGGGGGGGAGGTGGAAAGAATAAAGGGAAGGGAGGGTCTGTCTGCCTCTCCAATTGGACACCTCGACTCCTTGTCTGGAGATTTTGAGGTGGTGATAAGACCCACTAGGATTTTTATATTATCCTTTCCCCAAACTGCAGAAGGCTTGCTGATTTTTGTTAACATTTCTCCTTTCCCATCCTGCTTTCTCCATCCCCACACACCCAGCTGGGTCCTTTCAGCTCCCGGCTGAATCACTGCAATAGCCAACAGCCTTCTAACCAACTCACCCAACCTGCCCCCTCCAGTCCATCCCAGCGAACCCTCTGTTAGTCGTTCTCAAAGTGTGGTTCCCAGACTGCCAGCATCCGCATCCCCTGGGAACCAGATAAAAAGGCAAAATCTCAGGGCACATCCCAGACCTACCGAATGAGCAACTGTGGTGCGGGGCCCAACACGTTGTGTTTTAACAAGCTCTCCAAGTGATTATGCTGCCTGCTAAAGCCGAAAACCACTGACCTACTTAAAAGTCCTCGGTGGCTCCCACTGCCAGGCCCAGATTCTTTGGCTTGGCATGCAGAGCCTCCGGGACCTGCTCCCTGCCTCTCTTCCAAGTCCTGCCTTCTGCCCACCTCTTTCAACAACCCCCTCCCCACACAGGTTGCTTCCACTTCCCCCACCTGCCAACAGTTCCCTGAACAGGGGCTGCTCCAGGCCTCTGCCGTGGACTCTTGTGCTGGGGTACCCTTCCCTCCTGCCCTCAGAGCACACTGGCCACTCCCCCTTGGGGTGTCCCCTCCAGTGCGACTAGCCTATGCCTCTCCTGCCTTTAGCTGTCAGCCCGTTGCTCTCAGTCTCCCTAGACTAGGAGCTCCCAGAAGACAGGGCCATGAATTGGCCTGTGGGATCCCCGGCACACTGCACACATGTGGCACCTGATTCAAGGCTATGACTTAAGTTCTGCCCCCTGGGTCATCACAAGCTCCCTAGACAAATGCCGGCACAGATTCATGGTTATTTCATTTCCTATTGAGTTTGCTTTGACTACGGTGGGGCTGGTGGGCCACTGGAGAAGGTGAAACAAGCTCCCTGCAGCTCTCTCAGACCCTTGCTCTAGAATCAGCTTCTGGAGGCATCTAGAGTGTGTGGGAGGAACAAGAGAGTTGGGGTCCAGTGACCTGTGTTTGTACCCTGGCTCCACCCCTTGCTAGCCCTCTGACCTCCACCAAAGCTCCATGGCTCACTCTTCTCATCTGTGAAAGGGGATTGTCATGTTTAACTTAGACAAGTTATGCTGAATTTGAGTCCCCCCTGATGGCAGAGCCTGAGACAAGGCCTTGGGTGCAGGGAATTTTAGGAAGTGATCCCGAGACGGGGAGGGAAGTTTTGGGAAGGGCGAGTGGGGACAGAGGAAACACTGATGTAACTGTTGATGGGCGGCTCCGTCTGTCCTGCTGGGATCTCTGAGAAGCACACAGAATGCGCCCCAGGAAGTGGGTTGTTTATCATGGCCCCCAAGTCCCATCGGTTAGGGGCTGACAAAGCCCTCCTTCTTCTGGACAATTTCTGAGGTGCTCCTGTCTGAAGGTGTGTGGGTTTCTGAAGCTTCAGGGACGGCCTGCAGCAGAGAAGCAGAGAGGCAGGGGGTGCACCTGAGGTGGGGCTGGCTCCTGTGGAAGCTTCTACCCTGGCCCTCAAACCAGAGGTGGGCCAGGGCATGGGTAAGGGATGTAAGACTAACTGTTCCAGCCTGTAACCACCCTCCCCCATCCCCCGTGACTGCCTCTCCCACAGCCCCACTGCTCTGAACTGAGGTCGCCTGTGTAGCTGTCCGTGTCCCCCACCTGACAGGGATTTCCTGGAGAGCGGGACAATGTCTGGCTTGCCCTGTATCCCGAATGCCAAAGTGAGAGTGCTGCACATAGCACATCCCCAGAAATGTTTGTTGAGTGACTGAATGAACGAAAGCACCCTCGTGTAAGGGTCACTCAGGACCAACCATCAGGGTACTGCTCAGACTTCGGTGCTCAGGGAGAGAAGGTACTGCTTTGCCAACAAGTGGCAGAGAATCTTCCAATACGAGGGGGTTGGAATTCCTCTCTAGTCAAGATAGAGTAACAGCGGCCAGGTTTACCCTCTGACCTGAAGCTACTGCAAGCCCAGACAAAACCTACAAAAATGGCGCTGAAAACATGGACTGAGATAGGATATGAACATCCCTGTGACTGCCCCAGTTTAACGCTTGGAGCAAGTTTCCCGGCAGCCGTGGGAAGCAGGGGTTGGGGGTATGGATGGAGGGGAGATTACCAAGGGCACAAGGAAACATTTTAGGGTAATGATGCTTTCACTATTGTGACTGCAGAGATGATCTCACAGGTATATACAAAGTTTATGTCAAAACTTATCAAATTGTGCACTTTAAATTTTGCCATTTTATTGTATATAATTATAATTGAATGAAGCTGTTTTCAAAAAATAAGTGAGAGGACTGGTATTTCTGCTAAGTAATGGAGAATAATTTACATCTGAAAACCACATGCAGAACCTCATGAAAGAGTGTATCAATAAGCACTATCTTTCTGCTAAGATCCTTATCCCTCTGCCCTTGGACAAATAATCTTTGTCTAAAATGTGGATCCAGGTTCCAGAGGGGGTTTGGCACTTTGGCCGGCAGGCGCACAAAATTGAAAACACATTTGGATGCTCTGTGGGAGTCACTCTCCCATCCAGATCGGAGCCAGTTGCTGCTGTGGGAGGGGCATCCCTAGTTCACCAGGCCACATGCCAGGCTATTTTCTCTGGGGGCTCCAGACTCCCCACTTTCCACTGCTCCCACCAGAGAAGCCCCAGGAGGCTCCCTCCCTCGGCTCTTCTCTCCATACCTGGACCATGGTCACTGCCTTTCTGAGCTCTCCATCCTTTGATGCCAGCTGCATATGCCAACCGCCCTGCTCAGGGTCCTCTCAGGCTCCTGCCAGAGGGCTGGCACTCTGGTTCCTCCACAGACCACTCCCCCTTCCTTCCCAATGCTCTGCTCTGGGTGAGGAGAAGGGGCCCTGCAGAGTTTCCTGGGTCCCTAGCGGGCTGATTCCTACAGATTCACCACCAATTTCCCTAGCAGGTTCTCTTCAGTTCTTAAAGACACAGGGCTTGCAGCTTGACCTCCTCCCAAGAACCTGGGGCTATACTGGGATGCATTCTTTCTCTTCGGGACCTGAGGCTAAGTCTGGACAATGCGTCAGACCTGTCTATATTAATATGGTTTTTTTTCCCTTAGGCCCTAGGGTCTTTTTTGACTGCCTGGCGTAATACCTTCCTCCCATGCACACCCAACCCACTGTCGAGCTGTATGCAACTGAATCTGCAAGGTGGACAGGCTATTTCCCCTTGGGATGCTGAGCCCAAGGGAAAGTCAGCCCAGGTGAATGGGGTGACCATCACACTCCCTGAGAGCCCCCAGGCGATCCCCACAAAGCTCTGCAAGAGGGTCCTCCCTTCCAGGCTCCACCTACTGTCCCACCACTTTTATGGAGAGGAAAGGTTGTAGATTGTAGGGGCTTCTGTTAGAAAGTATTGGATCCTAAGAAGGTTGTGCTATGGCTGGCATTTTTGATGAAAGTGTGTCAGGAGGAGGGGAGAGTCTGGGAGGGCAGGGCTATAATGGGGAAAGCAGATATGCTCAGCTTTCAAGCTGGGTGTCAGGAGTGAGCAAAGGAAGTGAGCAAAGGCTGTCATAGTCAGCATCCCATTAGCAGCTGCTGTTGGATCCCCTGACACTCCAGGTGGGATGTGAAGATTCAGGTCCTCCCAGGGGCTCAGTAAGCCCAGCAGTACCCAGTGTTCATAGTGTGGAGAGAATCCTAACTCAGATGGTTCCAAGAGCTCCAGCATCCCCTTTATCTCTGACTAATGGCCTGGCCCAACCCCATCTCTCACCTGGGTTCCTATAGCAAGATTTCTGCCTTCAGTCCTGGGCCCTCCCGGCCAGCATTTTCCACACTGCTACCAGAAAGGGTTTTCTAAAATAATCACTTCCTTCTGCTCACTCGCCCCTGCTGGCTCCTGCTGGCTGATGAGCAAATGTGCAATATCCTGGTCCCATCCACCTCTTGGTTGGATTGCCTGGTGTCTCCCACCATCGGCCCCACGTTTCTGCCACTCTGGACTTGTGAGTACCCCACCCTTCCAGCCACTGGGTTTTGGAGGGGAAGGGCCAGAGGAGAGGGAGAGGGGGGAGATGCAGGAGAGAATGAATGCAAATGGAAGGAGATCTGGGGTGGGGGGGTCGGGGGGGAGCTGATGGGGTGGACGACAGAGCCTGGTACTGACTGGCATGGGTGAGGAGGGAGAGGATGGAAGTTGAAGCTGGTCCTAAGCCTCATGACCTACGTTCAGTAGGACATGGAATCAAGTTAAAACTGCACCTTCAACCCAATGGCTCACAGCTCCTCAGAATACACACACACACACACACACACACACACAGTTTGCACATATGCACATATGCACTTTCTACTGGTTTCATGCTCAGTGTCTCCCCCCCCCCCCCAGGAGTGTTTGGCTTGTTCCCTGCAGTGGAGTGTGAGCCTCTGTGGGCAGAAGCATAGATTCCTTGAGGGTCCCCTTAGAGGGGCAAGGCTGAGCCCCTGAGGGCCTAGGAAGTACATGGCTAAAGGAAGCAAACAGTCCCAGAAAGAGACACAAACATCCCTAAGTGTTTAGTTTGTGATTAAGTGTATGTTTCAAAACAACAGAGGAAATAATGGGCTATTTAGTAAACTGCCCTGAGACAGCTAGAAAAAAGAAGCATCATCACACACCAAAACATATCCAGATGGGTTTAATAGAAACACAAACCATGATATAACTGGGAAAAAATAAGTAAACATCTTTTTAAAAAATCATTTGGTGGAGTTTCTGTTGTGGCTCAGTGGGCTGAGAAACCAGTGTTGTGTCCGTGAGGATGCAGGTTCAATCCTTGGCCTCACTCAGTGAGTTCAGGATCTGGTGTTGCCGAGGGCTGTGGTGTAGGTCACAGATGAGGCTTTTATCCCCATTGTCGTGGCTGTGGTGTAGACCAGCAGCTGCAGCTCTGATTCAGCCACTAGCCTGGGAACTTCCATATGCCATGGGTGCAGCCTTAAAAAGAAAAAAAAAAAAAGTAATTCCTGTCATGGCCCAGCACAAATGAATCCAACTAGGAGCCATGTATTTGCGGGTTTGATCCCAGGCCTAGATCAGTGGGTCAAGGATCCAGTGTTGCCGTGAGCTGTGGTGTAGGGCGCAGATGTGGCTCGGATCCCGCATTGCTGTGGCTGTGGTTCAGGCGGGCAGCTATAGCTCCAATTCAACCCCTAGCCTATGAGCCTCCATATGCCACTGGTGTGGCCCTAGAAAAGACAAAAAAAAAAAATGGTGATAAAGTCTTTCTAACCATGGAGCAAAGTCAGAAACCATAAAGGAAAAAATTGTCAAATTTGACTAAGAGAAAAAATGATTATAATCCCTTTTTGCAGGCAAGGAAGCCAAAGCCTAAAATGATCAGAGGACCAGCATTTGTGGATGGTGATGGCCACCAACACCTGGAACACATTTTCCTAAAAGATGAAAGTCTTCCAAGGCCACTGGATCCGAGCCTCACGTCTAGTGTCCACCAGGGCCAAGTAGCGGGGAGGGAAGCAGGAGGGGCTGTGTGCAGGTGTGTGAGGGGAGACCCTGGGAAGGGAAGAGCTCATACCCCAGCCAAAGGGGACAGAGCCCTCCCGCCCCCAAGCATGGTGACCCAAGGCTGAGAGGGAGCATGGGCCCAACTGTCAGATCTTCAGAGGCTCAGTACTGAGTATTAAACTCCTGTTTTATATTTTCACAGAGGGAAGGAAATAGTATGCAGGACAAAGAAAGCAAATCTCCAGGCCATACTGGGGGCCTGTGTCCTCCAGGTTAGAGAGACCCAAAGTCTTGAGCTGTGGTGTGGAGAGTGAAGGAGGGTGGGGGCAGAAGGGAGATGCCTAAACCTGAGATGAAGGAGCACACAGCCACCACTCATCAGTTAAGGGGCGTTTTTTTTGTTTGTTTGTTTTTGTTTTGTTTTGTTTTTAGGGCAGTATCTGTGGTATATGGACGTTCCCAGGCTAGGGGTGAAATTGGAGCTATAGCTGCCAGCCTATACCACAGTCACAGCAACACTGTATCCAAGCCACGTCTGCCACCTACGCCGCATCTTGCAGCAATGCCAGATCCTTAACCCACTGAGTAAGGCCAGGGATCCAACCTGCATCCTCATGGATACTAATCGAGTTCATAACTGCTGAGCTGTTAACGGGTAATCAAATCCAGCTGAGAGGGTTTTGAAGTTACCACCTGTGAATTGAAGCTGGGAGCTGCCCTTGACTTATACTCGCCCCCACCTACCACCACCACCATCCCTCCCCAGCCAGCAGAGATGGCTGATAAGTGACAGCCAGACAGGAGCCAGCACAGATCCTCAGCAGAGGTCTTCCAAAAACCGGGGTGAAAGGGACAAAACATGCTGGGAAGGTGATGCCAACCCCTCCCCTCTGTAGCATACCCATTATGGTCAGCCCTCAGTGCCTTTCCTGGGCAGTTAAGTAACTTCATAGTTTTGCCTAGAAGCTCTGAGGATGTTTCTTTGCTTCTAAAGTCTCATAGTTTATGTGTCATATTTGGGATTTGATCATTCTGGGACAATGTTTAAAGTACAGCTGTTGGGAGACAATTCTCCTGGAGTCACTCATATTTCTTTATACATTGCTAGTGAGACACTGATTGTCCTTTGTTCTGAAATATATTTTCAATGGTGCTTGTATAGCAAACAGTCTCAGAAGCTAGAGGTGGAAGATATAGTTCTGCCCTCCAGAACAGAAAGAAAACACACTTGGTGTTCAGTATAACATAAAGCAAAGAGAAGGGCTGCTTTCCACCAATTATGAAAGACTCAGGTCTCCTAAGTTCAGAGGGTCTCTCCTATGACACTGTATGTGAAGATATTATCTAGCTCTCTGCATGTCTCCCTTGAATATCAGGGCCGAGGGAACCAATATTAAAAGGAGAATGCCTTGGGCACTACTATCACTATGAGTAATAAACTATCTTTACTCTATGACCTAGGAGTCCTATGTTTTCTACTAGCAACCATAATACTGTGGCAAAGCTAACTTAGAAGCTTATAAGTAGGATAAAATAGAAGACACTTCAGAGTTCTTGACAACATGATGGACCATTTTAATATAGTTAAATAATTTTTTCTCGATTCCGGAAAGTTTTCTTGAACACAGGTTTAAACATTTGTTTTGTTCCTGTGTTTGGTCTTTTCTTCCAGGGACTCCAATTATCTGTAGGCTGAATCTTCTTTGCCCATCTTCCATTGCAATCTTTTCCAAAACCATTTTACTTCTTTTATTATTTCATTTTCATTATTTTTGTTGTTTTCTGCCTTTCTTCGGTGTTCCTTTTCAAATTTCCACTTCAATATATTCCTCCGTGCAGATCTTGTAATTTGTTCTTTATTTCTGAAGTTACGTTGCCTTTGTCTTCAACTTCCTTCCTGAATTTGGTCAGCTCTCATGACCTTTCTTCTTATGTCTTATTCATCTTTGTCTCTAGCATTTAAATTTATGATTCTAATTTTTTTAAATCTCCAAATGCTTTTAAAAGTATATCGAATTCAGACCAGAACATGTGTTATCAGTGTCTTTCATTTTTAAGGTGTTATGTAGGGGAGAATTTTGATCAGCTACAGTCTTATATGAATTTGGTTTGATTTATTTTTTTATTTTTCCTATTCCTGAGCATGTGGGCAGAGTTCATAGTTTAAGAATACCCTCTTCTGCAGTTTTTCTTTTTTTTATTGGTGATGATGAGGGCAATGAAAAGGGTTGACATAACTTTTTCCTTTTTCATTTCTGCAGAATCAGTATTTTCCCTCTCCCTGACAACTTTCTCTTCACTGTCAGTCCATAAAGGACATAATTCATCTCTATTTATTTGATTATCTCCTCAAAGCTATGTCTCCCTGAGGCTGCCAATTCCAGTCCTGTTCACTTTAAAGCTATTTGCCCTTTGATTGATGTTGTGATTACCATGTCCCAGACCTGTGTTCAGTATTTTGACATTTATTGCTACACCTTCTTTTTCTGGGATTAATTTTGTATGTGTTTTTTTCTATGCCCTCTTCCCCTTATTTCGCTTTTTGCAGATTTTCATAAACCTCTCTTCCTCTGTTCTTCTACCTGCAGCAGCAGAATCTCTGTTGGAACATGGTGGGTTTTTTTTCTAAACTTACACTTAGTTTAAAGTTTGTGGCAGTCTCTGTCTTCTAGTGATGTAAAGGTGTGGACTTGGATGATTTTCCTGCTCTTCTTCTTGACCTAATTGATTTTGGATATGATATACAGCACTAAATAGATTTAGGAAGATGCCATTATTTTTCAGACCATTCCAGGTATTTTAAATGTCCATTTTATTTTTCTTTTGATCTATAGTTATTTAGAGTTTGTTTTTAAATTTCAAAATATATGGGTTTTTTTTTGTTGTTGTTGCTGTCTTTTTGTCTTTTTCAGGGCCACACCTGCAGCATATGGAGGTTCCCAGGCTACGGGTTTAATCAGAGCTGTTGCCAGTGGCCTATGCCAGAGCCACAGCAACGCCAGATCCAAGATGTATCTGCAACCTACACCACAGCTCATGGCAATGCCAGATCCTTAACCCACTGAGCAAGGCCAAGGATTGAACCCGCAACCTCATGGTTCCTAGTCAGATTCATTTCTGATGCACCATGATGGGAACTCCTGCACAGGGCTTTTAAAATTATTTTTATCTATTTTTTCTCCTTTAATTGCATTGGAATCAGATAATGTGGTCTTTATGTTACTGATTTTTTTTTGAAATTTAAAGATGTGGAATTAAGGGCCTATTTTCTGATTAGTTTTTGAACATGATCTTTGTGTGTTTGAGAAGAATGCATATGCTCCAATTTCTTGCTACAAGGTTCTATATATACATGAATTGGATCAAGTTCATTAATTACATTGTTCAAATACCATGAAAGACTTGCTGTCTGCTTGATCTATCAATTGCTGAGAACGGTATGTCAAAAATTTCCCAGTGTGATGTGTATTTATGAATTTATCCTTGTTAGTTTAATTTTGCTTTGTATGTTTTGGGACTGCATTATTTAGCACATTCAAGTTTGTAATGATTATCTCTTCTTAATGAATTAAAGATTTTATCATTATATCTTGGCTTTCCCTCTTCATCTTTTTAAAAAACCTGATATTAATATAACTATACAAGCATTGTTTTGGCAAATACACATTTTAGAACCTTTTATTTTTCAGCCTTTTCATGCCCCTTTGCTTTAATGTGGCTCATACAAGCAGAATATGTTTATCTCTTTCAATGTCATTTGATAATTCTAATTTGGTACATTTTTATCATGATTCTAGATCAAATAATTTTATGTTTTTCTGTTTACCCTGCTTTTACTTTTTTTTATTTAGAATTTTTTAGGAACTGATTTATCTTTCTGTAAAAAGCACATTTTTCTGGAGTTTAGTAATTCTATCAGTTACATTTTGATATTTTCTTCTATCAAATTCAAGTGAAATTAAAGGTATTCTTACATACTTATGTATATGTATACATACGCACATATATATTTATATCAATTTTTCCTACAATGAATATATATTCTTTTGTAATGTAAAAATTATTTAGAGATAGTTTAACATATGAATGGGTAGATACATAAATGCATTTGTTTTTTATTTTACATGGAAATGATGTTTTGTTACAACCAGGCAGACTTACCAAGAACCATAAAACGGAAATCACTTGAAGGCAGAATCTTCTCAACCCCTGCTCCCCTGAGATTAGTAAATTACTAAATTCCTACCTCAGATTAGAACATACCAGCAGAAAAAGAATGGGTGCTGGCAGGAGGGTCTGAGCTGAGCCCCTCTGGTGGGGTTATCAGACTTAGCAAATAAAAACTTTATGTGGACGTTCTCATCGTGGTGCTGTGAAAACAAATCTGACTAGGATCCAGGAGGATGCAGGTTTGATCCCTGGCCTCGTTCAGTGGATTAAGGATCTGGTGTTGCCGTGAGCTGTGGTGTAGGTTGCAGACGCGGCTGGGATCTGGTTTTGCTGTGGCTGTGGTATAGGCCAGCAGCTACAGCTACGATTTGACCCTTAGCTCGGGAGCTTCCATATGCTGAGGGAGTGGCCATAAAAAGACAAAAAAAAAAAAAGAAAAAGAAAAGAAAACTTTATGTGGAATGTTCTTATACTAAAATTTTACAGACTTTTAATCTGATATTTAGATATAATTAGGTGTTCTATATTTATAAACTGGTAAGCCTACCCCACAGGGTTGCCCACACCTACGCATTATGCTGGGGAGTGGAGGAAAGCATGATGGCTCTTGAAAGTCCCTGAGCTGTCTCTGATGAATGGAGCTGAGAAGAGTTAGAAATGTCTGCTCTCTATTTGGACACCCAGACTCATCGTCTCTTATTTACTGGTACTCTCCCAGGTGCCCCTTAGCACTTACTCTAGGGAATGAGGACACTATTGTCAATGGTTTTCAGACTAATGGAGTCAGCCTGCTATGACACCCACCCGGCCCCTCATGGACAACTCCAATGCCCACCCCACCACACACATACTCACACCCAGACTTTCTATCTCAGAAGCTGGAACCTACCAGGGAAACCCCATACTGAAGAATAATGGCCATACACTGCCTCCTCCCTGACCTCAAGAAAGAACTGCTAACCACTTGCCCACTCAGGACTTTCCTTTTCAAAAATAACAAATTTCTTGATTCCAATGGGTATACGTCCCTCAAAATCACTGCAAAGTTTTCCTGGGTCTTTTGATCTCCTCCACAGTCCTTACCCATGAGTTTTCCTGCTCATAGCTATTCAGAGATCTCCACGGTTTCCTCTGCTATGCCTAATAATTTTAATAAACTAATAACTGGCCTTTTATATAAAACCTAAGTTCTCTGTATATTCTTTTAGTATGTCTGTGATAATTAGTTCTCAGTCCAGTTCTGACTGAAAAAACATGGGCTCTGACCCTGACAGGCTTGAGTTTGAGGCTAAGGTGAATTATTTACTAGTTTGTGACTGTGGCCTAATCACTGTGATTCTCTGAGGTTTCTATCCCTCATCTATAAAATGGGAGTAGGACACATGACTTTGAAACAAATCTTATTCAGAGTCGTAGGAGAAAAAAATTGCAAATTTTACATTTGGACTTGATCTTAGCCTTTTAGAAACACGTCAGATTAATAGGAAAAAATGTAAACCTCATTTGCAGCAGAACTAGGGACTAACTAGTCAGATTTAAATATATCCACATGGTGGAATACTATGCAGGCATTAAAAGCAAGGAGATTCTTTAATTCTCACAACTGTAAAAGGTAGACTTTAGCTTAGTGAGAAAAGCAAGATGGGAAATAGTTTGTATAGCATTTTACATTTTGTATAAGAAAGGAAGAATAAAAAATATGTTTATTGTATTTACTTCTTCCATATAAATAATACACAGAACTTTATAAAAGTGGTTAAATCTGCTGTGAAGATGTGGGATGGTGATACAAAGCACAGTGGCTCAGGGCAGGGATGAGAATTTTTTATATATAATTTTATATTGTTTTAATTTTGGAACTATGAGAGTATGCAACTCATTCAAAAATAAAAATAGAAAGTTGAACATCTTAAAAAATTAAAAATAAAATCTACCTCTAAAAGTTGTGAATTAGGAGTTCCCATCGTGGCTGAGTGGTTAATGAATCCGACTAGGAACCATGAGGTTCAATCCCTGGCCTTGCTCAGTGGGTTAAGGATCTGGCGTTGCTGTGAGCTGTGGTGTAGGTCGAAGATGCAGCTCAGATCCCGCATTGCTGTAAGCTGTGGCATAGGCCTGCGGCTACAACTCTGATTAGACCTCCAGCCTGGAACCTCCATATGCCATGGGTGAGGCCCTGGAAAAGATAAAAAGACCAACAAAGAGAGAGAGAGAGAAAGAAAGAAAGAAAGAAAGAAAGAAAGAAAGAAAGAAAGAAAGAAAGAAAGAAAGAAAGAAAGAAAGAAAGAAAGAAAGAAAGAAGAAAGAAAGAAAGAAGGAAGGAAGGAAGGAAGGAAGGAAGGAAGGAAGGAAGGAAGGAAGGAAGGAAGGAAGGAAGGAAGGAAGGAAGGAAGGAAGGAAGGAAGGAAGGAAGTTGTGAATTAAATGAGACTATGTATAGTAGTATGCTTGTGTGCTTTGTGTGTGTGTGTAGTGCCCAGAAATCTACGTGGCATATAATAGGCATTCACTTACCTTTTTAAGGTTATTTTTCTTTTCTTTTCTTTTCATCTTTTTTAGGGCTGCACCCAAGGCATATGGAAGTTCCAGGCTAGGGGTAGAATCGGAGCTGTAGCTGCCGGCCTACGCCACAGCCACAGCCACAGCAACATGGGATCTGAGCCACATCTGCCACCTACACCACAGCTCACGGCAACCCTGGATTCTTAATCCCCTGAGCAAGGCCAGGGATCAAACTTGCATCCTCATGGATACTAGTTGGGTTCGTTACTGCTGAGCCACGACAGGAATTCCAAGGTTATTTTTCTCATTATAAAAATATGCATTTTGACAGGGAAAATTTTGCAAATTAGAGAAAAGTGTAAGGACCAGATAATCATGCATTATCCCAATGCTCAGAGGTAAATCTGTTGATGTCGTGCATATTATTTATCAATATTTATATTTTTATTTAAATATTTTTACATAGAGCAGTATATACAATTTTTATCCTGCATTTATCTTAAAGCAAAGGCACCCTTTGCAACTTGTGTTTTTAAGATCTGCAGTACACTCCATTATATAATGGCCTTTATCACCTGTTTACTTGTCTATGTTCCCATGGCCTTATCAACTCCCTGAGGAGAGGGACTGTGTCTTGTCCACCTTAGTGTCCCTTGTGTGTGACTCGTAGAGGCATCTTGGTAAATACCTGTTGAGTAAATGCACAGATTAATTATCCAAAATTACCCAAGTTGTCGATAATTGTTGGGTGTTTGGGTCATTTCCAATTGTTTTTACTCCTCTAAATAATGCGAGCATAGTCATCCATACGCATGAATCGCAAGTCACTGTGCAGTCTTTACTTGTTTCCTTAGGCAAAATTCCTAGAAGTGGAATTACTGGCTCAAGGGCTAGGAAAAAATTTAAGGTTGTGGAAGTTACACTGCTAATTTGCTTTCCAAAAAGTTGTCCCAGGGTGCACTCTCGGCAGCTGCCACAGGAGGCCGGGTACTGACACTCCCTGAAATGAGGAGCTCCTATGCCTGAAATCTTTGCTCGGTGCATGGGAAGAGAAAAGGCCTGCTATTGCTTGCATTCACATGTCTTTAATTGTTTTAGTGAGTTTGAACAGGTTTTCAAATTTTATTAGACGTGATTTTTTTTTTTTTAACTAGTCACCTGGTTATGTACTTAGTTATACATTTTGTCCATCTATCTACTTGGGCCTTCATGTGTTTCTAGGTCTTCTCTCTTTAAATTGTGAATCTCTCTGCTTGTATCTTGCTTCATAATTTACCTAATGGTCTCCAGGGAATGTTTTGGAGGTTTAGAGGAGATTTACATGGCATAAAAGTTCCAATAGACGGTAGAGAGACTAGTACAACACACCCCCAGGTCCCCATCACCCAACTTCAACAATTCCAAACACTTGGACAATTTTATCTGTTTATACGTTTCTTTCCCCAACACACATACAGACATTTTAAAAACATCTTTTTTTTCCTGGAGTATTTTAGGCAAATCCTAGACATCACAGCATTTCCCCATAAATAGCCAAAGAATTTTTAAGCTGCCATATGAGTATTTCTATTTAAGAAGCACACGGATTGACTTCACAATAAGGAGTTTATTTATAACAGTTTAGAATCCTGCCCTCTGTCGTTTCTTCACATTCAGTGACTCTTCCTTTACGTAAAATGTGGCCTTTGTCCTTCTTCAACCTACCTGCATCAACTCCATGGAGATCGGTGAAATAGCACAGCCCCACACTGGGGCCAAATAAATGGCCAAGGCCCCGTCAAAGTCATCCAGATCTGCAGGAGATGGAAAATCACCCATTTGCAGTTACTGAGCACAGAAACAACTCATTTCTGGTGTTTGCTAGCTGATCACCCACCTTAAACTCATAATTCGACAACATTAACACTGTTAAATCTTAATTCACCTTCATGAAATAGTCATTCTTGTTGAGAGGGGAAGATGGATTTATTCCCCTCCCTCCCCGATCAATGGCAGCTTCTTTGCCAGGCTGGAAGCAAGAAATCCCACCGCCTCGCCCCTGCAGACGGGGCTTCATATTCCAAGTAGAACTCAAGATGGAGGCAGGACCTTTATTTCCCCTGTTGGAACCATTTTATCCAATTTTCAAGAAATCAGGGTCCAAGGAAGCTGCCCCAAACCTGAGGACTACAGGTGTGAAGGGTGGAAGGGGTTAGAGAGAGTGCGTGTGTGCGAGGAACACAGGTCTGCAAGACAGCAAAAGTCGTTTTTAAAAAATAAGTGCTTGCAAAGACAGAACTGCAGCCAGGCTGGAAGAGGAGAAGGCCACGCACCCCCGTGCTCCGGCCTCCCGGTCCCTGTGCTAATCCTGGTGACAGCAACAGGAGCCCCTGGAATCTGAGCCGCCGGCCTGACTTCAGCATCTGGCTCTGGAGGCCGGGGCTGTGGATCTGGGGAAGTTATGTTGTGCGAGGGAAGACATACCAGCTTGTCAAGGCCCGGACCCGCTGTGGCTGGGATCCCGGGGCTGGGCCAGAAAAGCAGAAATGCCCTTTATGGACCAGCATTGGCACTCGAGTCAAGCTTTTGCATCTCCTGGCCTGGTGCCCTAGAGGGACAGGGAGCAAGTGGCAGCTTAGCTTGCCCCTAAGACTGGGGAACATTCTTGCTCTGTGTGTGTGTGTGTGTGTGTGTGTGTGTGTGTGTGTACCTGTGTTGCTCTCGCTTTGGGAGCTGGAAGTAACAAAGCACCTCCTTCAAAATGAAGCCTGCTGTCAAGTGGTAAACAAGGCGGATTGTGGGGATTAGAATGTCAAGCCCGACCCAAAGCCAGGTCTTTGCTAACATGCATGGTCGCCGGGTGGTGCCCAGAAAGGTTTTTAAAGGCTGGAGGCCGGCACGAGGTGTGTGAAACCAGAGCTTTGCCTTTCCGTGGAAAAAGCGAAGGGAGAAGAGGAGGAGACAGGCTCTCTCACACTGAAACGTGTTTAAAGAAGAATCTTTTGAATTAAAATAGATGCGCTCCCGAAATAATCTTGTTTTGAAACATCAGAAATCTTAGGAAGAGGAAAAGGCTATCAATACACTTACCCTTTGAATCTGCTATGGCCCTTGCTATTTATAATTTATTTTTCCTTCATGTGGCTTAAAATAATCAACGGACATTATCGCATTAACTCTTGCAATCCCCCTGCCCTTCCACAGACTCCTGTCCTTCAGGACCACAGAGGACACAGCCTGGATCTACCAATGTGGCCTCTGCTGCCCTGGCTCCCCAGTGCCCCCTGGCCTGCCTGGGCCCGGGAGAGCGTCCTGGCGGCCACAGTTCAGTCTTTCCTCATCTGTACCGATGCCAGGTGGCAGGGAGCCTGCTAGAGGGAGATGCCAGAGCATCAGAGCCAACAGGACCCTAGAGACTCCCCAGGACCGGTCCCTGCTGTAGTGTCCTGACCGACTTGCAGTGTCACCACAAGGCCCCTGGCAAATTATTGTTGCGACACTAAAGCTCTGGTGCTTACAGATTGTTTACTTTGAAGAAGCAAATTAGAGAAAGGTGAAGTTATCTCAAGAGAGTGTGAAAAATAGCTGATTGCATAGTACGAATGCGTCAACTTTAAAGAATTCACATAAAAATTCATATTATCAGGTTCTCTTAGAAAACCCAGGGCTGGTGTCACCCTTCAGTGGGAGCTAAGGGTCCCTGCCCCTACAGCTGGACTCTCTCGAGTGACACCATGAGTCTGTGAGTGGGCCCAGCACTTCCCCTGTGAGTGTACTGCCCACCCAGTATTTGGGGTGTGACCTTGGCAGGTAGGGGTGGAAACAGATTTGGTGACCAAAACCTATGTGATTTAGGGGCTGCATTTTAAGAAAAAAAAAAACAACTACAGATAAAAATGAAATGAAAGTGAAAACTTACTTAGAATGGAAAAAGAGATGATGGAAAATTACAAATTTAAAGACAAATATCAGTGATGACAATTACAAATTATAAAATGATGACAATACACACACAAGACAAAAACCAGAAAAATAATATATTTTAAAAAATTCTTCACTGCATGATGTATCTCTGTAATATCTCTATAATACTTTTTTAATATAGTTTTTGGCTACATACTCTCTGTATGAAAATGATTGTGTAATATTTTCTCTAGAGAGAATAGATAGAAATTCATTCTTTTCCCTAGATTGGCTGGTTGAAATTTGGTCTACACTATTGATAGTTTAGAAAAGTTTCAGAGTTCCCTGGTGGCTCAGTGGGTTAAGGATCCAGTGTTTTCACTGCTGTGGCACAGGTTTAATCCCTGGCCTAGGAAATGCCATGTGGTGTGGGTGTGGCCAAAAAAAAAACAGATTTCTTATAGCTTCACCTCTCATTATTGGTAATGTCACATGAATTTTCAGGATTGCTGTCAAATTTAAGAAAACTTTAATTAAGCTTCTTTCACATATGAGCTGCTGCAATTTACTACAGTTTGAAACACTGCTATAGGCATGTGCCTGTAACATAGGAATTCTAATCAATTCTGTTTTACATGATTCTCACTGAAAAAGGAAAAAGGATATATAGTATAATTATAATTGTCTGTTCTACCTTTAACTGAGTCTATTCTTGCATCAGTGGACTTCTGCTTTGACTGGACATCGCTGAGAATTGACCCCATTGCTTACAATTTTATACGCCTAGTAATCAGAAGATTATCCTGCTGTAGCCTCTGTACATTTCAAGCCTTATGTGTCCTGCATCACCCACATATTTTAGGAGCTGGATACCTCGAGTGCATTCATGTCATGATGCTGAGAGAGTTTGTAGAACGGCAGTAGGCACATTCTTGGAAGCCATTCCTATACCAGCATGGCCAGAAATGATTTAACCTTGAGAGTGATGCAAACCACAGAAGTACATCCCAGTAAACCCAAACTAAATGCATTCCATCTCAAACTCCCTTAGCAGATACCAGAAAAGCCCTTGGCCACTCCAGAGCCACCAGTAACACAAAGAGAATCTTGACAGAGCAGAAGAGAAAATAGACAGTGACAGTTGTGGGAATATTACCGTTCAAACCCCTCAGCTTTGCAAACATTACAAAACCTAGAACTGCATGCATACACTCTAAAGGCCCCTCCCAGGATTCTTGAAAGCAACCTCGAAAGTGAGGGGCCAAAGTCGAAGCTTCACATACTTGCGGGGAATTGGCCTCTGGTGGATGATAACAATTTCATTCCCCTGCTTTCCTGAATGAAAAGAAAGCAGTTAAGTACCCTGTAGGCCTGCTGGACTTTCACATCACCCACAGCCCCTGGGACCTGCACGAGTGCCCTAGATTGCCTTACCGCTAGTTGCTGTGGTCCTTTCAATGACTGAAGTGACTTAGTTTTCCAAAACAAGCTTTGGGAGTTTTATCAAAATGTGGATCTTGTGGAGGAAAACATCTTACAGATGGCCTGGCCCACCAGATGTCCCACCACAGGAAAATGGCTGGGGACTGCTCTGCTCGTGGGAGGCCCGTATGTTGAGAGAAGTGAGAACTGCCCGATGGTGGTGGGGCCAAGATTAGACTCCTGAGCCATCCTCAGCCCAAAACTCTTTCCACTGAGACTCAGAGCAGAGACTCAGCTTTAAGGTGGCACTACCATTGTCCCTCCTTAGGCTGGTGACATACCACATGCACAGCTTTAAAATGGGTCTTATTTAGTGTATTGTGCCAGTGTTGTATAACTGTCCACCTGAAAGCCCTATGGCTTGAAACAACCATAATTTATTCTCATGGATCTGTGGGTTGGCTGGAGAGGCTCTGCTTCCTACTGGAGGATGAAGGGCCTAGGTTTGTTCCACACATTTCTCATTCTCTTGAACTAGAGGACTGGCCTAGGCATGCTCTTCCCAAGGTGATGGCAGAGGTACAAGATGAGAGCAGAAACATGTGAAACCTCTTAAGACTTAGGCTTGGAACTGGCACATGATGGCTTTCATCCACAAGCCATTGGCCAAAATCAAATTGCAGGACATAAAGGGTCCTCCACTCCTAAGGCTATGGCAAGAGTGTGAATGCAGGGAGGGGTGGCCGGAGCCAATAATTCAATCCACCACAGCTAGGAAGGAACACAGATGACAGATGGGCAAGACCAGCAGCCCACTGCAGAGAGGAGAGAATTGGGGAGTGCCGCAGACAACACAGCTTTAGCAGGGCATTTGGCAGGGGCCATGTGGACAGCTGGGTAGATTTATTGCTGAACCACTGTGCCCAAAGAACATTGACTAATGGATTGATGTCCATCTGGAAGAGGTTTGAAGTGGCATACCATTAGCTTCTCCTCTGCTCCACTGTTTTCATCCCCATCTTGGATGTAGGTATTAGAACCATGTTTTATCAGATTTGCAGGTGACATACAGCTGAGTAGTATGACTAATACGCTTTGACGGCAATTGCAAAATTCAAATTGGTATTAGCATGATGGATTTATGGCCCCCAAACAACAAGGATGAATAAATTTAAAAAGGAGCTAACATTTATTGAACACATAATACATGTCAGGCACTTGCTTTATTTAAACCTTGCAACAATGCTTTGGAGCAAAAAATAAGCTTTTTTTTAATTTAAAAAACTATATCCTAGAAGAAAAAGAACAAACTATACCTAATTAAGCAGAAGGGAGGAAATAAAAAATAATGTGGAAATTAAACAGAGAATAGAAAAACAATAGAGAGAATCAACAAAACCAAAGTTGGTTCTTCAAAAAGATCAGCAAAATTGACAAAGCTTTAGCTAGACTGATCAAGAAAAACAGGGGGAAAACTAGTCATTAAAATCAAGAATGAGGAGTTCCCATCATGGTACATGGAAACGTATCTGACCAGGAACCATGAGGTTGCCGGTTCTATCCCTGGCCTTGCTCAGTGTATTAAGGATCCAGCATTGCCGTGAGCTGTGGCTTAGGTCACAGATATTGCTCAGATCCTGCATTGCTGTAGGCCTACAGCTGTAGCTCTGATTGTACCCCAGCCTGGGAACTTCCCTGTGCTGCAGGTGAGGTCCTAAAAAGCAAAAAAAAAAAAAAAGAAAAAAAAAAGAAAAAGAAAAAGGAATGAGAGGACCTTACTGCTAGCTTTACAGAAATAAATATTATTATAAGTGAACACTGTAAACAACTTTACCCTGACAAATTAGATAACATAAGTGAAAACGACAAATTTCTTTAAAGACACAAATTACCAGAACTGATGCAAGAAGAAATAAAAAACCTGAATAGGCCTATAACAAGTAAAAAGATCAACCTAATAATTTAAAAATTTCCAATAAAGATAAGCAGCACAGGCGCAGAAAGATTCACTGATGAATGCTGCTGGATATTAAAGAAGAGTCAATACTATCCACAAATTTTTCATGATTAAAGATACAAAAATACTCAAAAAAATACTAGCAAACTTAAACCAGCAACATATAAAAAGAATTACATGCCATGAAAAAATACATTGTCCCAAGAATGCGAAGTTGGTTTACCTTCCGAAAATCAATTAATGTAATACACTATATTGATGGAATGAAAGTCAGAAACCATAAGATCAGGTCAACAAATGCAGAAAAAGTATTTGACAAAAATCAATACCATTTCATGATAAAAGCACTCAACAAGCTAGGAACAGAAGGGGACTTCCCCTATCTGCCAAAGAGCATCTCTGAAAAGCCCACAACTATCATCATACTAAATGGTGAAAGACTAAACACTTTTCCCTAAGATTAGGAACAAGATAGGTGTGCCCATTCTCATGACTTTTTTAAAACATGTACAGGAGGTTCTACTCAGGACAATTAAGTCAGAGAAAGAAATAAAAGGCATCAAGATTAGAAAGGAAAAAGTAAAACTCTATTTTCAGATGCATGGTCTCATTTATAGAAATGTTAAAGAATCCACTAAAACACTGTTAGAACTAATAAATGAGTTTAGCAATGTGGCAGAATACAGTATCAACATACCAAAATTGACTGTATTTTTATACACCAGCAATTCAAAATTGAATGCTTTAAAATTGGAATTAAGAAAATAATTCCATATATGATATAATCAAAAAGAATAAATATTTGGGTATAAATTTAACAAAAGACATACAAGACTTGTTGAAAGAAAATGAGGAAGAACTAAATAAATGGGAAGACATACCATGTTCATTTTTTGGGAGACTTAATAGTGTTAAGATGTCGATAGTCTTCTAATTAATCTACAGATTCAATGCGATCCCTATTAAAACGTCAGCTGCCAGTTTCTGCAGAAATTGAAGATCTGATCCTAAAATTCATGTAGAAATTTAAGAAGTCCAGAATAGTCCAAATAATCTTAAAAACAGAGAACAAAGTTAAAAGAATCACTCTTCCCAATTTGAAAACTTATGTCAATGCTACAGTAATCAATATTCTGGAGTACTGGCATAATGAGTGATGTATAAATCAATGGAATAGGATTGAGAGTCCAGAAATAAACTCTTGCATTATGATTGATTGATTTTTTAACGAGGCTGCCAAGTCCACTCAATGGGGAAAGAAGACTCTCTTCAGCAAATGGTGATAGGACAACTGAATACTCACATACCAAAGAATGAAGATGGACCCCTACCTCACTCCACAGACAGAAAATTGGGTCATAGACTTAAATGTATGAACAAAAACCATAAAAAGCAAAGCATAAGAGTAAATCTTCATGACTTAAGATTTGGCAACAGACTCTGAGATATGACACCAAAAGCATGAACAGAAAAAGAGAAAATAGATAGGTGAACTTCAGCAAAATTAAAAACTTTTGTCCTTTTAAAGACATTATCAAGAAAGTTTTAAAAAAGACACAGAATGTGATAAACCATTTTCAAATCATATCTGATATGAGATTTGTATCTATAATAAACAATACTTAGAACTCAATAATAAAAAAATAGCCCAATTTGAACACGTGCAAGGATTTGAATAGACATTTCCCCATAGGAGATACATGGCCAACAGTTACATGAAAAGATGCTCAAAATCATTAGTCACTAGAGATAGACAATTCAAAAATATAACCAGAAACTACTTCAAATCTACTAAGAAGGCATCATAAAACAAGGCACTTTGTATGGAATTACCTACTAAGAAATATCATTAAAAAAGGTAATTTGTGAGGAATTGAAGAAAGTGGAACTCTCATACATTGCTGGTGAGAAAGTATAACAGTGACGTTTTGGAAAACAGTTTGGCAGTTTCTCAAAAGGTAAAATGTAGAGTCATCATATAGCCCAGCAATTCCACTACAAGGCGTATGACCAAGGGAAATGAAAACTTGTATCCACACAAACACTTTTACACAGATGTTCACAGCAGCACTAGTCACGAGAGCTAAAAAGTGAGAACAACCCAAATGTCCATCAGTTGATGAAAGGATACACAAAGCTGGTACATCCATACAATGGAATATTATTTGACAATAAAAATGAATGAAGTAAGACAAAAAAAATGAATGAAGTACTGATACATGCTACTTGATCAAACTTCAAAGCATTATGCTAAGTGAAAGAAGCCAGACACAAAAGACCACACATTGCGTGATTCCATTTATAGGAAATGTCCAGAATAAGCAAATACATGTACAGAAAGAAAGTTAGGAATTGCTCAGGTCTAGGGCTTGGGAGTAGGTGGGGAATGCAAACTATTGTTAATACGTTTAGTTTTTGTTTTTTTTTATTAAGGGGGGACAAAAGCTGTCTAAAATTATGTTGTGGTAATGGTTACACAATCCTGTGAATATACTAAAAAAACAGAGGATTAAACACTGAGATGGGTAACTTATATGATATATAATATCATCACAATAAAGCTCTTTTAGAAAAAGTTGACTGCACAGGTGAATAAGAAAACTCTACCCTAGAAAAGTGCTTCTTTTACTTTAATGTGCATGCAGTTCCTCTGGGGACTTATTAAAATAAAATCAGGTTCTGACTCGTGGGTCTGGGAAAGAACTTATGATTCAGTGTTTCTAAAATCTGCCTGCAATACACCTAGAAGAGCAAAATCCTAAGACATTTAAATAGTTTTCTCAGGGCTAGACAGCTAGTAAATGAGGAAAGCCAGGATAGTTTGTGTGACAGCAGAATTCATAACTAGAGGTTAAGTGAAGAGTGGATTAGGTCTGGCTTCTCATCAATTGTGGTTAAAAAAAAAAACCACAAAAACAAAAAAAAAACATTCAGGGGCTTTATAACCATCACGTCAATGTATCAAGAACTCACCCCAGCCACTGAAACTCTGAATGGAGTCTTAAACTGAATTTATTGAATTAGGGAGTCCATCCTAATAAGGAATGGATAGTCTTGTGTACTCTGATCTGATCAGACCACCTCTGGAATTCCAGATTCAGATGTAAGAGCCACACTTAAAAGGAACATTAAAGGGAGTTCCCATTGTGGCTCAGCAGGTTAAGAATCCAAGTAGTATCCACGAGGAGGTGGATTCGATCCCTGGCCTCGCTCAGCGGGTTAAGGATCTGATGTTGCCTCAATCTCTGATGTAGGTCGCAGTTGCAGCTTTGGATCCGGCCTTGTAGGCCAGCAGCTACAGCTACAGCTCGACCACTTGCCCAGGAACGTTCATATGCCACAGATGCGCCCCTAAAAAACAAAATAAATAAATAAAAGGAACATTAGAAAGCCATAGTTGGTCTAGAAGCCAGAGTTTGTCTAGAGAAAGATAACCTGCATGGTGAGGGGATTAGAAATCTTGTCATAAGAAAAATAGATAAAGATTGGTGAGGTTTATACTCCAGAAGTAGGAGTTCCTGTAGTGGTGCAGCAGAAAACAAATCTGACTAGGAACCATGAGGTTTCGGGTTCAATCCCTGGTCTCGCTCAGTGGGTTAAGGATCTGGCATTGCCGTGAGCTCTGGTGTAGGTCGAAGACGTGGCCCAGATATGATGTTGCTGTGGTTGTGGTGTGTGATGACAGCTGTAGCTCCGATTGTGCCCCTAGCCTGAGAACCTCCATATGCCATGGGTGCGGCCCTAAAAAGCAAAATAAATAAATAAATAAACAAACTCCAAAAGTAAAGATTCAGGCAAGTTATAACATCTTTCAATAAAGGCTATTTTAAAAGAGAAAATGATGTTTTCTAAGTGATATAGAGGGCAGAACAAAGATTAATAAAGGAAGATTTTAGGGAAGACACTCCCATAAATTCAAAAGGTTATAAAATTCTAACAATTACAATATTCCTATATCATTCAGGGTTCAGAAACCAAGCACAAATTGGCAGGAAATTTTATTTTTCACATAATAGTCCAGAAATAGGTTTCAGGCACTCCACTATTGCACACTGTTTTTTCTATGTTGGGACATACTCTCTTTCAGTGGTGGCAAAATGGGAACTAGAAGCACCAGACTTAGATCCTATCAATGTAACATCCAAGAGAAGGAATGGGGCTGCAGCAGAACTCTCAGGTCTGACTTTCATTGAACAGCTTAAGTCACATGCTCATTTCTGAACCCATCGTTAAGGCCATAGTGTGAAACGGGATGATTCACCAGGCTTGGATCACATGCCAAGCACGAATGCTGAGAGCAGGGGTTGGTCCTGCCCAAACCACAAGGACTGAGACTAGAGAAGGGGCGGTTCTTCAGAGGAAAAATAGCCCGGGTACTTCCTCCTGAAGAAGAAAGTATAGAAGTTTGTCAGGAAAACCAGCAGATTTCCACAAACTGCCCACAGATTAAGGAAGCTCCTTTGGGAAGGATGGAAGGAGAGAGCTCTTCACCTCTAGAGACATCCAAGCCGAGGCTGAATGACCCCCACCACCCCTGCCCAGTAGGGGGCAGAGGAAGGGAGTCAACTCTTGGATGGTCACCTGTCTTCTAAGGACAGCAGTTCTCCACTGCAGTCATTCTTACTCTCAGGCACTCATTTCTGCCTCAAAATACCTTTCATCATAAGGAAGCCTCCTAATTCATATTGCACAGACTTTCACAGGATCTTTTGGAAACAGACTTTTGTCTTCCCTCCTAAACCAACCTTGTGGCCTGGCCTTGGTCTTCTGTCTTTGCCCTATAAAGACACTCTTTCCCAGGATACATTGGAAGGAGCCTCCAAAAGAGCATCATTATGTCTCCTATAGATTGGACTCTTCAGCAAGTTACCCCTTATTCAAGGAGAAGTGTTTTGTTTTGCAAGGAAAAAAAGGTCGCTCAAGCTAACTAAAGAGGTGTGTGTGTGTGTGTGTGTGTGTGTGTGTGTGTGTGTGTGTGTGTGTGTGTGTAGCAGGGCTGACACTGTGAGGATATGGCACTGCTTGGTGGGGGGTGTGGGACAGAAGTCACTGCCAGTAAGTAGGCTCCACAGAAGCTGGAAACCCCCTAAGTCCCCACAGTCAGGGTGGCCCCAAACTTCCGCAGCAGCAGTTCACCCAGCCTCACCCAGCACTCTGCCAGTATTTACCTGATTTACCACTGGCCATGTCTTTGGACTTTCATATTCCACCAACCCTCTTGCCTTTCACTGTCCAATCTTGAATCCTGGAAGAGGAAAATCATTCCACCAGCTCCTGTTTTGCTCCAGATGATATGCCAGCCTTTAACTAAATCTCATTGCCTTCCCAAATCCCCATGGCCTGCAGGGAAGTCACAGCCTGGCAGGCTGCCTTGAGTAGATCTGCAGACACCACCTTTGGAAAACGGTACTCACCTAACCCACACCCAGCATGTGTCATTCATATTCCTCCTCTGGCACCTGAGTATCTCAGAGAAGATTTGGGTGCCCAGCCTCATGTTCTCCATATAATGAAGCAACAGGCTGAAAGGCTGTAAACTGACTGAGCCATCAGGCAACATGGAATAACTGTCTTTCTGAATGACGGAGGCTGCAGCAACTGGGGTCAGTTGCTCATGGCTCTGAAGATGGTGCCAGGAGAGGGGTTCGGATTAAGGAAAAGGAAGCAATTCGCCAGAGCACAGGTGTCCTTGACACCCCTGGAATGTGGGAGAAGGCGGCTCCTTCCTATGTGCCCAAAAACTCTGCAGGACTGGGGGCTGCATGGACACACACTTGCCTGTTCCTAGGGAAGCCCTGCTACCACAAAAGAAGTTGGCACATGAGTCCTGAGAGCCCCCATTCAGAAACTGATCCCCCTCTGAACCTCAGATCCTCTTCCTTGCAGGTTTTTCAGAGTATTCACCAGGGAAGGGGCCAAACCTAGGGGACTAGGGTATCAGAAGGGACCAGGCCACCTGCCACTCAACTACCTGCTCCTTGCCAGGAATAAGGCTGAAGACATCTGACAATAAAAACATAAGCGGGCCCACCAGCCTTACCTGAGGACATCATTGCCATGAAAATACGCAGCCAGGGAGATGAGGGGAATTCAAAGAGATTGAAGGGTTGCAGGCACTGCAAAGGAATTGGACACAGTAATTAATGGAATCTTATAAAACAAATCTGAATTGATCGGTCAGTAAATGAGAGTATTGCCACCCAGACTGAAACCGATTTAAAGGAACATAAATTGAGTCAATAATAAATGTGGAAGGAGGCAGAAGTTGGGATAAAGTATCTAGTGTAGCATTATTGGAGTTGATGTTATTTATTATAGGGGATTAATAGTAATAAAAAAAAGCTCCCATGACAAAGCCTTTGAAAGAACCTACAATATAAAACTTAGATCTATAAGTAAGATCTGCTTAGGAACTTAATTGAAAATATTAAATAGGGGACAGCGATTTAATTAAATATAAAGATGATGATAAATTGCTGGGATTATATCTAGTCATGGGAGGAGGGCTCTTGAACAAAGGACCCTAGTGTGATCAGAGGATTGGGAGACATAGACATTTTTGTAAAGAGGAAGTTTGCAGAGCATCCTTTGTGAGCAGTCCTCCCACCCCTCCCCCATAGGGCTCTCTGTAGGATGCTGTACCAGGACCTCTTTACGTGTCCAAGGTCCACCCCTCCCAGGGAGAGAGAACCCCCTTTCCTGGCTGCCCAGCTCTCCTGGCATCAGCCCCAACCCTGAATATGCACATGGGCAGCTCTGCTCCGTGTCTGCATACACGGAGCAGACAATCCCAGAATCACCCTTGTTCTGCATGTAAACCAGGAGAAGGGGAAACTTCTGGGGCTGAGCAAGTGTGAGTCACCACTGATGGCTCTGATTAATAAGGGAGAAAATTCAGGATTGAGAGCTGTGATGCTGCTGAATTCCTGAGTCCAACCTCTCACCGCATCCCCCTCCGCTGCCTAGAACACTCCCTCACCTATGCTATACAGCATCTGCCTCCCCTGGGTTCACACCAGAGGGGCCACAGAGGAGCTCAGGCTCACATCGAGGGAGAATGACATAGTCGTCCTCACAGCTGGACAGGGAGTGATGGGCACATGAGAGCTCTCTATACACATTTCCCTCTCATGTATGTTTGCTCATTTCCATCATAATATAACTTTTTCTTATATAAAAATCCCCCATTCCATGCATTTTAATTGATACTTTTTTTTAAGGCTACACCTGAGGCATGTAGAAGTTCCCAAGCTAGGGTGGAATCAGAGCTGCAGCTGCAGCTGCAGTCTGCACCACAGCCACAACAACACTGGATCCAAGCCACCTACGTGACCTACCCCTCAGCTTGAGACAATGCTAGATCCTTAACCACTAAGCAAGGTCAGGGATCAAACCCGCATCCTCACAGACAGTATTTTAGGTTCTTAACCTGCTGAGCCACAACAGGAACTCCTTAATTTATTCTGACAAATATTCTAATAGTTTTGCTATTTATTATTAGGCTTCCCTTATTCATAATAATTACTCTGCATCTGTGCCTTCTTTATTTGAACAATTTTTGCTTTCTTGCCTATACCCACTTGTGTCTTTTTTCCCTCTTTTTGCCCCTCATTTGGGTTGGGGGAGTTCCCTACTTGGAGGGCATTACATTCACCTTCCTATTTCTAATTTCACATGTATCTTCCTAATTATTGTTCTCCCTTTATCACTCCACTTTGATTAAACATGGTCTCCTGATTCAAACTCCCAAGTTTATTTCTTACCACCTCTCCCGCCATTTATTTTAAACATTCTTTCCAGATACTGACTTATAATTTTGAATTAGATAAATTTTAAAAAGACATCAACCTCAAATGCTTTTCCCTCATACTCTCACTCTCTTCTTTCACACCGTGGTCCCCAGATGAGCAGTACTGGCATCGCCTAGGAACTTCTTGGAAATGGAAATTTGCAAGCCCACCCAAACCTACTGAATCAGGAACTCTGGGGAGAGGGCCACAAATTATACCTAACAAGCCCTCTAGGTGATTCTGATGCATGCACAGTTTTGAGAATTATTTTATTCACAATCTTCAAAAGTATGACTTAGATTGGCAATATTTCAAATTGTCAGAAGCCTCTTTCCCATTACCTTGGGGAGGTGTTTTCTCCACAGGTGGCATCCACTTGTTCCCAGCCCCAGGTGCAGCCCAGCTCTGGGACTCAGCATCCCTTGTGCAGAGGATGTGACAATGCCCTGGCTCCACACTTAGTGGGTCCTTTCTCAGGAAGTCACAGGAGATCGTGATTCATCAAGCAAGGGAATAAACTAAGAAAGAGAAAGAAATGAGATTTAGGACATGGGAACTGCTGGGATGAGAGTGAAGGGAGGTCATAGGCTGATAGTTGAATGTATGTGGAAAGCCTGGAGAGAAAATGGAAAGGGTGGAGGAAGCCAGATGTGACGTCCCCAAGCAAATGTGAAGCCAATAGCTGGTCTGGAAAAGAGCATCAGGAAATTGATAGACGCATGAAGTCAAAGCAACTAAAAAGTGAGGCAATTAGTCCATTCCCAACCCACCCAGAAAATGATAAACAATATGTTGTTAAAGAAAGGAAATGTAATCATAGAACAATAAGTTGCTTAATTGTCAATTATTTTTATAGTCATAGTATGGCAGGCACTGAATATTTATTTAATCAAATCTTATAGCATAAACAGATCGGGAAAATTGAGGAGTAAAAGTGTGTGTGAGAGAGAGAGAAAGGGATGAATCCTAATCATGAAATAACAAGTCAATAGATAATACTAGGAATTCCCATCATGGCTCAGAGGTAAAGAAACCAATTAGTATCCATGAGGAGTCGGGTTCAATTACAGGCCTCACTCAGTGGGTTAAAGACCTCATGTTGCTGCAAGCTGTGGTGCAAGTCAATGATGAGGCTCAGATATGGTGTTGCTGTGGCTGTGCTGTAGGCTGGCAGCTCATGCTCCAATTCAACCCCTAGCTTGAGAAATTCCATATGCTGAGGGTACAGCCCTGAAAAGACCAAAAAAAAAAGATAATGTTAAAGGTGAAAAATCACGAAACTGAAGCCAGGGAAGTGGAGTGGGACAAACATAAATTTAGACAGAAAAGAGCCCATGTTCAAATGACCTCCCAACCCCAACTAGTTGTATCTGTTATCTGTTTCTCTGTGATCAATTAATCACCAATCAAAATCCAATAATGCTGGGGACATGCTGAATACCTTACTATTCTTAATCAGAGAGGCTGGCTCAACCGAGGCCACGCAGGTAATAAATAACAGCCAACTCAGCTCTGTGGGCTCCAAAGTCTAAAGCTCTCAGACCTGCCACACACTTGTGAATGTGCCCCATGACTGACTGTTTAGCACCAGGCATTGTCTTTCTTTCCATCCCTACTTTTCCAGAGCTATCTCCAAGCATCCCAGGCCCTGGCACAGCCATCCTCACCATGTACCACCTTCACCACCACAGCAAGAAAAGGGGCTGTGGCATCTGGAGCCTCAAGACTGAGGTTGGAAGGGAGAGTATGCCCCTCCCCCCACCTCCCTTCCTGTGGGAAGCTCTGCCGCCTGATGCTCCTGTGAACAAACTCTTTCAAGGTCTCCACTGAAAAATCTCCTTTCATCTGTATCTTGGGTCTTACATGTGTCCAGCCAACACTGAACTGGGGACAGATCCCAGTCACAGCTCCTCTAAAGACAGGGGTTTTGTTCCAGAGCCTAACTTCTGCCTGACTCCCTCTTCCCAGGAGGTTCTTCAATTCTTCATAATCTCACCTACTCTTCCAAACACACGCTGATATGGCTGAGGGCTGTGGTGGGCCGGCTCCACAGCATATGCACACATGCACACACATGTATGCACATGCATGGCTGTCCCCTCAACCATCCCACCTGAGTCGTCCATCCATGGTCAAGTTCCAATATACTTAAACCTTGTCATTTAGGGACAGAAGGCAGCAGGAGGGCATGGGTGCCCCCACAGTTCAGAGCAATGCCCTGAAATTTCAAGAGATACGAATATTTAGCAACTGATGTCTATGCAATAGGAGATAAAACCTGATGATCTGCAAACAAGATGTACAAACTGGGAGCAATTTGCCAGAACTTTGTGCTGTGAAGGGGTAGAAGACACAAACTTTTCAACTAGCTAGACATTGCAGAACAGGGAAAAGAGGAGGGCCATTCCAAGCCTGGAGGGGTCTCACTCATGGAGCCATTCACAACCACTTCAGTCTTACTGAGCCTTGAAATATCCAGACTTGTTGAGTTGACCATTCCCTCAATGACCCATCAAGATAATGAAAATCCCCTTTCTGCGGCCTATTCCCTCAGGGCCCTGGCCTCTTTGTGGTCATTGGAAATCCCTGACCAATCAGACAAATTAATCTCTGATAAAAGATTAATGCAAGGATGACAAATGGATTTCATTTCTGTCGTCAACTGTGATTGATTGGTAACGCAACCTACAGTGTTCTCTTGAGGAGGACTGTGGCCAGAGCTTAGCTCAGCAAGCAAGAGTGCCAGGATCGATTCAGGATATCTGCCCTGAGTCCTCCAGGGACAAGGGTAGCATAGGTGCTCCTTGTCTGCCATCCAAGGACTAGCGCTTGCTCTAGGTTAATTTTTCCCTCCTTTCTGGGGTACATATCTGCATTTTGGTCTGGCCCTTGGGGGAAGGAAGACTTACTCCAGATAGCAAAAGACCTAAAACCCATGAGGAGCTATGTGGAAGAGGGGGCCCCCACTAGCCCTTTTGTGACCGCCCTCTTCTTGTGCCTAAAGGACATGACTTCGCCAGCAGCATCTCAAAAGGCCCTCAGCAATGCTCCAGCCCATAGTGAGGAGAGGGCTGAACAGCTATCAATTCCAGTTATTCTCATGGATACTAACTGGGTTCCTTACTGCTGATCCATGACAGGAACTCCAATTCCAGTTACTCTCAGTGAACATCATTAACTTGTACCCTCCAGGGCAGTGACAACCACCCACGTGTGGATAGGCTGAGCTGCCCATTAGTGGTTAGGCCCAGGTAACAATGAGCAGCCACCTACTCTAGACACTTGGGTCCTCAGGAAGAGGGTTGGAGTCTGGTCAGGCATTTCCAAAGTAGAGAGAAAGTGGATCGATCTTGTAAATAAACCCTGGGTGCTTTGAGGCCCTGCACATTTAGGTGCCACAGTAGTTCCAAAAGGAATGGGGGAGTCCTAGCTTCTGAGAGATTATTTTTGTTTGATTTCGTTTGCTTTTCCAGAGCTGCATAGGTGCCAGCTAAAGTGTTAAATACATAAGGGTCTGAAAAGTTAGGCAGACTCTGGAGATGTTGCATGGGACCCATGATTCTTAGAGACTAGATATGAGACCTAGGATGTCAGAGGAGAACCAAGCTGATTCGGGGGTGCTTCTGGGCTGACCCTGGGCTGTCTCCCTCCATAAAGAGTTCAGAAACTCCAGCCAGGCCCCACCTCCCCAACAAGCCATGGCCCTTCCATTCTGGGATCCACACTATTTGCAGAAGTCTCCAGCTCATGTGCAAGTCCCAGCTTGCCCAGCTAGTCCAAATAAAGCACATAGAGACCATGATGGCAGATTGGCTCATCATAAATTTGCACTGGGAACAGACTTCTGCAAATAGCAGGCATGAGCTAGCCCTGGCTCCAGAGGTGGGAGACTTCCATTAGAAATGTCTTCCCATGGGCAGAATTGTGTTGGAGGAACTCTTAATCACAATGATCTCAGATTCGACTGGAACACACTTCTTAGTTGGGTTTCCATAATATTCTCTCCCTTTTCCTTTTTGTTTTTCTTTTCTTTCTTTATGTAATTCTTTCTTTATGTAATTCTTTCTTTTTATCTGTCTTGCTTTTCTCTTTCTGCTTTCATTTTCCCTCTCATTCTACAAGTGTAGATGTCTACCAGACATGGGCCTGGGCGCTGGGGGTGCAGACATGAACAAGGCCTGATCCTTCTTCCAAGAGTTCCTGGGCTGGAAAGGAAGATGGTAAAGCTACCTACACAGAAGGACTTGGCAGCAGGGAAGCACAGGAGAAAGAGCACTCAAATTGGCAGAGAATTTAGCATTTGAATAGGAATTGGCAGGATTAATTGATGCTCATTAGGTAGGAAGTCAAGTAAGGACACTTCAGACAAAGACACTCCAAGAGGAGAAAGCACCTAGGCCTCAAAGAATATGCAATGTCTGGGAACATTCAGACAGCAAGGTTGCCCAAGTCAGTGAATAGCAACTTCAGGCCTACTGACCACTAGACACAGATGCCACAGTCTTGCATGGTCTTTCTTATCAGTCCCTATAACTGCATAAGGTCTAATTCATATAATAACTATTCCAAGTCATTCACTCCAGTTCTGCTGCTCTGACCAAACTCTAACTGATACACTAGAGGTCAGCAAACTTTTTATGTAAATATTTTATTTAACATGTATTATAAATAACTATACATATTCATTTTAATAGTAAGTATGTATATTCTTGCCTTGCAGGCCAAGGGGCAAACTGAGGGTATTACAAAGGAACTTATATATAAAAGAGAAAACAGATTTCCACAAATTTTTTACTAAATTCAAAATGTAGTAATAATCAAATATGATTTTTTCTGTAATACAAATATTTTACTTATGAGAAAAACAGAATTTTGGGGGACAAGATAATATTTCACTTACTAGTGATTCAAAGTTAGTGGTCCCTATCATCAAATAGACTTCAAATTTTCATTTACAAAAACAGTTCCTAGCTTGGGAGTCATACAAAGACAGGCAACAGGCCAGGTTTGGCCTGGGAGCTATCGTTTGCTGGTCCTGTGATGCAGCCTCCAAAGAGGAAGAACTTTCAGGGCTGAGGAGACAGAGAGCAGGCAAAGCTCTTAATGAAAACTCCAGAGAGATTTCGCCCAAGCAACTAAAGATGAGCTAAGTCTTATTAAAACTGAAACTCATTTTAAACCCAGCTCAATCTCTGGTTGGACTGAGATGATAGCCTTACCAAATAAAGCAAAGAAGGAATCCTTGCTAGTTGAAGATATCACCCAAAGCCTCTATAGTTCTGTTTTACTCAATGACCAACATGTAATGAAAATTACTGGATATGCAAAGAGACAAGAAAATGTGATTGATGATAAAATGAAAAATGAAACAATAGATAAATTAGAAGACTTTAAAATAGCTGTGTCTAGGAGTTCCCATCATGGCTCAGTGGTAATGAACATGACTACTATCCATGAGGATGCAGGATTGAACCCTGGCCCCACTCAGGGGGTTAAGGATCTGGTGTTGCGTGAGCTGTGGTGTAGGTCACAGACACAGCTTGGATCCAGCATTGCTGTGGCTGTGACGTAGCTCTGATTCAACCCCTAGCCTGGGAACTTACATATGCCACGGGTACAGCCCTAAAAATACAAAAACAGAAATAAAAATAAAATAAAATGGCTGTGTGTAGTGCATTAAAAAAAAAGTGAACATAACTGAAAAAATGATTAGTGAACTCAAAGAAAGATCAATAGAAAACATCCAAAGTAAATCAGAGAAAGATTTACTTGAGAAAAAGACCATTCTGGCTGCACAGTATGGGATGGATTGCTGACAACAAAAATTGAAGTCAGCATACCTTGAAGAGAAGAGTAGAGATTTGCTCTTTCAAGTCATCTGAAAGCAGCCAGGATGAGGCACAAACAGTCCCCAAAACATTCTTCTCCACCCCCTTAAGGAAAAAGGGACCTTATTCAAATTTACTTTCCCCCTTTTCAGCCTTACTCACCTGAATGTAAGTAAAATCAGAAGTCTCTTGGAAAAGCATCCCCATTATAGGGTCAAATCAGGTCTCTTCATTTCCCTTCAATAATGGTATTTCTATCTTGGCTGTGACTAGAGGAAGAGAGAAAGAAGAAAAACCTTAAGATTCTCCAGATTCCTGGCTCTTCCTTCGGCAAAGGAGGGAAGACTTCAGGCTCCAACCCAGCCTGCCGACTGTCTCTTCTGACTGGTTCCCAGAAGGTTAGCAGAGATTCTGCACCATCAATAACCTTCCTGGGAACCCAAAGGTTTCTAGCTGATCAGAAGTTATGAAACTAGTTTCCATTAAAACCAAATAATGAACTGGGGGTAAAGGTGGGGAGTGGGCAGCAGACTCCCCTTCAGAGGGAAAACTCTGTGAGATCCATTCATTCAGTTACATGAAACCTCTACTGTGTGCCAGGTACAGGTCTCGGCCTGGGAACGGAGCGGTAAACAAGACAGGCAAGGTTACTGCTCACAGAGCTACAGCCTTCTAATATATCAAAGGCACTCTAATAAGTGGACATTAAAAACAGGAAATTAAACCAGGATGATGTAACATAAAGTGGTAATTTGGGTGATCAGGGGAGGCTTCTCTGAGTTGGGGACATTTAAACTAAGATCTGAATGATAAGAAGGAGCCAGCAAGTGGAAACCTGGGTTAAGAGCATTTCAGGTAAAGAGAACAGCTCTGCAAGCATCCCAAAGTCTCCTGTGGTGGGAGGGCAGTGGGTGCTGGGAAGAGGGCTACAAAGTGAGGTGGGGGGAGTAGGAGGAAGCCTATTATGTCGGTTCTTTATCGTTCTGACACGGAGCTTTATTTTGTGTGGAATGGAAAGTCCCTGGGGATTTAAACTGCACAGAAGAAAACTCTGTGTGTTTCCTGCTATCCTTAGGCTTGATTTTTGTGGCACCAATTTTCTGGTTCTTCATAATCTCATCCCCCACCTCAATTCCTCTATACCCCAGCCTTAGCCAAAAGGCTCAGGCCAAAACTCTTGGAGTCATTCTCGACTCTTCTATTTCTCTCACACTCTACTTGAAACCTGAAGAAAACTCTAAAGGTTTTACCTTTGGTGTGTGTCGAATATGAGACACTTCCCACGACCCCTCTGCCACTATCCCCAACTAAGCCACTGTCATCTCACTCCTGGGTGATTGAAAGTGTCTGCTTCTGATACACCATGATGGTGTATTAAAAAGAAAGTATATATATGCAGGACTGAGTCACTTTGCTGTACAGCAGAAATTGGCACAGCATTGTAAATCAACTATAGTTAAATAAAAAAATTTGGAGTTCCTGTCGTGGCTCAGCAGTTAATGAACCTGACTAGCATCCATGAGGATGCAGGATGGATCCCTGGCCTCACTCAGGAGGTTAAGGATCCGGCATTGCTTTGAGCTGTGGTGTAGGTTGCAGACACAGCTCGAATCCCACATTGCTGTGGCTTTGGCATAAGCTGGTGGCTACAGCTCCAATCTGACCCTTAGCCTGGGAACCTCCATATGCCGCAGGTGTGGCCCTAAAAAAAAATTTTTAAAGAAACTATTTCTCCTTTCTCCCCTACAATCTCTTTGCTACACAGAGTGAGCCTCTTAAACATTTAAAGTCAACCACGTCAGATCACATCTCGGCTCACAGCCTGCATCTCATTCATGGTAAAATCCAAAGTTCTTACAAGTGCTCAGAAGGTCTCCCTGGCGCTGACCTCTGGTATCGATCACGACAATTTTTTTTTTTTTTGGCTGCATCCATGACATATGGAAATTCCTGGGCCAGGTAGTGAATTCAAGTCTCAGCTGCAACCTATGCCACAGCAATGGCCATGCCAGATCCTTAACCCACTATGCCACCAGCAGGAATTCCATGACAATCTTAATATTCATAGTATTTCTCTCAATCATTCAAGAAAGAAATAGTTTTGCAGCCACTAGGAAAACTGTTATGGAGTTTCCTCAAAAAACTAAAAATAGAGTTGTCATATGATCCAGCAATCCCAAGCCTGAGCATATACCCAGACAATACCCAATTCTAAAAGACACATGCACTTCTGTCTTCATTGTGGCACTAGTCACAATAGCCAAGACATGGAGACAACCTAACTGTTCATCAACAGATGACTGGCTAAAGAAGAGCTGGTATACACACACACACACACACACACACACACACACACACACAGTGGAATATAACTCAGCTGTTAAAAAGAGTGAAATAATGCTATTTCAGCAATATGGATGGGCCTAGAGATTGTCATACTAATTGAAGTAAGTCAGAAAGAGAAAGACAAATACCATATGATATCACATATATGGAACCTAAATATGACACAAATTAACCTTGCTACAAAACAGAAACAGACTCATAGACAGAGAACAGAAGTGTAGTTCCCAAGAGGGCTGGAGGTGGGGGAGGGAAAGAGGGGGAGTTTGGGGTTAGTAGATGCAAACTATTATATATAGATGGATAAACAACAAGGTCCTACTGTATAGCACAAGGAACTACATTCAATATCCTGTGATAAACCATAATGGAAAAGAATATGAAAAAGAATATATATGTTCTTATAAGAAATGAACATTTCCTCAGAAAAGAAAATCATGGACTTGGAGAAGAGACTTGTGGCTGCCTGATGGGAGGGGGAGGGAGTGGGAGGGATCGGGAGCTTGGGCTTATCAGACACAACTTAGAATAGATTTACAAGGAGATCCTGCTGAATAGCATTGAGAACTTTGTCTAGATACTCATGTTGCAACAGAAGAAAGGGTGGAGGAAAAAATGTAACTGTAATGTATACATGTAAGGATAACCTGACCCCCTTGCTGTACAGAGGGAAAATAAAAAAAAATTATTAAAAAAAAGAATATACATTTTGCTGTATAGCAGAAATTGTAAATCACTATACTTCAATAAAATTTAAAAGGAAATAAAGAGAGCAAGAAAGAAAAAGAAAGAACAAAGAAAAAGAAAGAAAGAAAGAAAGAAAGAAAGAAAGAAAGAAAGAAAGAAAGAAAGAAAGAAAGAAAGAAAGAAAGAAAGAAAGAAAGAAAGAAAGAAGAAAGAAAGAAGAAAGAAAGAAAGAAAAGAATTTTTTGAAAAGAAAAAAATTTGAGCCTTGGATGCTGAGCACTAATGTATTGTTTTGCTTCAATTGGACATGATGGACTGAACCCATGTGTCCTCCCCACCCCCAACAAAATGTCAAAAAAAAAAAAGGTAAATGCAGAATTAACCCACAAAGACCAGAAGAGCCAGAGAGAGATGACCACGGACAAGACACATTGAGAATATGCAATGCGGAAAGCTGAGGGACAAGGGCAGCCACATTGGCAGGCCAGCCAAGGGTGAAGGATGCTTGCCTGAAGGGAGAAAGCCAGGAGGCAAGCTGGTTCCTGCCACCCCGTCTGGAACTGCAAGGAGGGAGGCTGCTCCAAAGGCTTGGAGCAGACAGGCTGAACACAAGAGAAGGGGTTGAAGATCAGTGTAAGAGACAGTGAGATCCCCTCCCCCCGCCCCGGACCCCTTCCCTCTGCAAGAACAGCAACTGCACATGGACTGCTGATCTAATCCAACTTGTGATACAAGGAAATTGGAAAGATGTTTTTGGAAGTGTCTGTGTGATGGGAGTGGGAAGCAGGGGAATGAGAGGGAGAAGTCTTATTCCATGGTTGGAATTCAGCAGAAAAAAAAAGCAAAGACTAAAACTCAAAAGCCAGCAGTCTAAGGATGGAGGAAACGGCCAAAAGAGTTGAAAGTGGTCACCTCTGGGAAGTGTGAATTGTGACAAAGGAGGGATGGGACAGAAGCCCGCTGTTTCTGGGTTTAAGCTTTATATAACCATGTCTTTTAAAACCATGGCTGTATGTTACTTTTATAAAAACAAAAATTGAATTTCTGGCAGCTGTGTTGAGAATAGATTGGAGGAAGGCAAGCATGGAAGCAAGGAAACCCATTAAGTGGTCCAGGGGAGAGGTGGTGACTCCCAGGGCCGGCATGGCAGGAATGGAAGAGGAGAGAATGCAACATATCTGCAAAGTCTGAACACAGAGTCCACATGACTTCCTGAAGGACTGAATATAGGCGGTGAAGAAATGAGATGAACCAAATGTAATTTCTAGCCATGTGGCTGGAGCGACCTGGTTCAGGTGGGGTGGAGAAGACTGAGACCAGCGAGGTCTAGGGGCACAATATTTAAGGAGGTCCCGGCCCTCAGGGCCAGGTAGGTGCAGGTGGACCCCTCCAAGGGAGGCCTTTGAAACACTGTGCTGGCCCCACCCTTATCCCAGCCTCGATGTGCAGGTTCTGGTGCTCTATACGGACCAGGGAAATGAGTGGCAAAAGCATAAGGGTCACCATGGAGGACAGAGAAATTTCACCATGTTTTGTTTTGGACAAGTCATTATCGAGTCATCTCTTTGTTGTCCAGTGACATTGTCAAGAGGTTCAAGTCTGCAGCTGTGGGGGGCAGTCAGGTTACAGAGAATTCGGTCTCAGTATAGAGATGGTGCTTAAAGCCATGGGTGGGGACAGGGGCACCCAGAGAAAGGGTGAAAATACAGAAGAGGACAGACGGGAGCCATTCCATCATGTGACAAGGAGGAAGAGAGGCACCAACATGGTAGACAGAGAAGGAGCTGCTGGAGCTCAGGTCTGAGGGAACCCAGGAGAGGCTGGTGTTCCAGAAGCCAAAAAGAAAGCCTTTGCCAAGGACACCTGCATGCCTCATACCTGCAACCCTCTACAGAAATTATGCTGTGAACACAGAAATCTGTCTTGCCTCGGGCGAGGCCCTCGTGGAACCACCTGGAACTCAGATGGCCCATGCTCTTCTTCACCTCTGCTGTTGCCTCACTGTCCATTATCCCTCCCACTCCCAGGCCACCACCTGCCCCTGCAGCCTGCATTGCAGCCCCTCCTCCGGGACCTCACAAGCCAAGCAGTGACTCCTCTGCTTTCTAAGGATAGGGCTTTGGCCATCCTTTTAACAACTATTCGTGAAGGAGTTCCCGTTCGTGGTGCAGTAGTTAACGAATCCGACTAGGAACCATGAGGTTGCGGGTTCGATCCCTGGCCTTGCTCAGTGGGTTAAGGATCCGGCATTGCCGTGAGCTGTGATGCAGGTTGCAGATGCAGCTCGGATCCCACATTGCTGTGGTTCTGGCGTAGGCCGGCAGCTACAGCTCCGATTAGACCCCTAGCCTGGGAACCTCCATGTGCTGCGGGTGTGGCCCTAAAAAGACAAAAAACAAAAAACAACTGTTTGTGAAACCCCTAACACCAGGAATGGTGCTAAGCGCAGTGGATACAGAGGTAATTCTTCGCCTCAGGGACTCCTCTGTCGTGCAGTACCTCCTGCCCTGCTTCACCCCCTGCCAGGATCCACGTCCATCTGTTCACAAGGACCAGATGGACCCCAGCCTCCTTCTGTGAGTTGAATCTCTGATCCATGGAAGCAAGAAAGGTCACCGCCACATGTGGGCCAGACCGTTCTCTCCATAAACTCATCCCTCAGTAAACAATGAGTGTTGCCACCTCTCACGTGAGAGGCCAGAACAATGTATGCTCAAGTCTTTCCAGTCAATGCTGTTTCCACAAGCCTTTGGCTTCTGCGGGGAACATTTGGTTTAAAAGGAAATGGAATTTCCCCCTCAATATTCTTCTTGGATGACAGGTCTGTGATTGGAATCAAGGCATGAAAAATCATGCCCTGGTGGTTATTTCCATTAGAGGCTTTTGACTTTGCAGGGACACCTGGAGCACAGAGCACACAGCCTCTCCCACCTCCCACTTCCCACCCCCACAGCTCAGGCAGGTCATGGCCGGCTGCCCCTGGAGTGTCCTGGTACCTCAAAATCCTGTGCTGTCTTGTCAGGAGCTTGGCTGACTCATCTTTGTAAGAACCTGCCCCACGATCCCTCCTCCCCTCATTGTCCTGCAAGCCCTCGCTCTGGTCCAGCCTCCTTCCACTCCAGGGTGTGATGGGATTCCTGACATGCCCATGCACGCATGCCTAGTGTGTGCTTGCTTCTTTGCCTGCGATAAACCATCACAGGGAAGTACTAACTGTCATACATGGTAGGAAGGAAAAAACTTATTCACTGTCCAAACTTCAGGGTACCAAGCCCCAGGGGAGCCCCAGGGAAAGAAATGGAGACAAGACCTGGAAGCACAAAAGATGAGTACAGTGAGACCACATGCAAGGAACCTTTGAGAAAGGTGCTTTGAGAAATAGCACCTCAGAGGCAGCAGGTGCCTCACAATGGATTTGTATGCCTGTCCACACGGAATTCTGAGGGCAGCTGCCCACTTGTATCCCTCACACCCAGCGCAGGTCCAGGCACAAACAGGTGCACAGGGAGTGTTCGTTGATGATGAAAGGAAGGAAAAAGCAAGAGGAGCAGGGAGACAGCTTCTGGTCAGAGATTCGTGCCACTGTACTTAACTTGGGGCAGAGTCTGTAGAAAAGCAGTGTTGGCTGAGCAGGAAGGGAGGTCAAGGGAGCAGAGCCATCTGCAGCCAGAGCAGAAGCTGGCCTAAAGACAGGGAGGGGTGGGTGCTAACCAAGCAGTTCTCACAGGCCCACTCCTGCCCCAGGAGGGCTGGTGTGTGGATGCCGCAGGTGCATGGAGTGACTGCCTTTGTCTGCCCTCTGCGCAGAGCCCACCTGGACCACAGCCACATTGGGATGACATTGAGAATACTCTTCCCTTCATAGCATGTGATGAGCATGCCCAGGAACTGAGGATTTGCTTCCTGGAGTGAGGCCCAGAAGCCAGCGGATGGATGGAGAAGGTTGGCATCTTGGCCCTGGGCGAGGAGGGCTACCCACGTGGTTCACAGTCTGGCTGCCACCATCCCTGCAGGAGACCATTGCTGTCCTCCCGGAGCCTGATCCCCTGCCGCCAGTGTATAGCAGCTAATGGCCATCAGTGGGGGATGCTTCTAACCCACTGCCAGGAGCATGAGGACTCTGAACTCAGCATCTGGCCCCTGGAAATCAGGCCGGTGACTGTGCAAGTGAGCCCAGAGCATCTGCAGAGAGCAGCCGCCAGAGAGTAGTTCCTTGCAAGAGAGCCTCTCCCTGCGTCTCCCCGCTCTGTTTCCCTCAGGTCTTTAGCAGTGAGTCTGCTAAGTCTGGTGACTGTGGGCAGAGATCGATAGCCAGTGAATCCAGCCTGGAGATGAAGAATTGTTTCTCTGCAGAGGCTCTTGCTTCCTGGGAATGTCTGAGCCCCAAGTGCAGCTATAAACCTGCCATAAATTGGCCCATTTTTTTTCCTCTTCCTACGATTTTATGTAAAGAATTTTCTATCCAGTAAAGAAAACAAGTAACACTTTGCATTGTTCAAGAATTGTGTTTGGCAACAGAAATCCAGAAAAGAGGGACATAAACACAACTACATTGTCTATTAGTTAGTTGGTTAGTTAGTTTTGCTTACAGAAAGACTCCAGGAATAATTAACCAGGCTTTTTCAGCAGCTCCATGAATCCATTTAGGGACTCCATCTCCCTCTGGCTCTTGGTCTTGCTACCTCCAGGTGGGGCCCTGCTCCTCATATCTGCAAGCTGTCTCTGGAGCTCCAGCCATCCCAGCTGAATTCCAGGCAGGAAGATGAAAAAGAGTAAGGGCAAAACATGAGTGTTATGAATCCACCAGGTTGTAAATGCCTTTTTCTAGAAGCCTCACCTGACAATTTTCTTGAACATCTTTACATCAGAATTATATTGCATGACCAACCCATCGGCAAGGCAGGCAGGGATTTTTTTTTTTTTCTGGGCACATTGCTGTCCCAGTAAAATGGGATTTCTGATAATAAGGAGGGAGGGGAGAAAGGCCATGGAGTGGGCACCTGGCAGTCTCCACAAAGCAGGTCTGTACCTGCTTTGTCTCAGCCAGTTCACTGAAGGGTCTGGGCAATGGATTAGAAAGAGTTGGGGGAGGAGAAGGGAAAGGGGCAGAGCCCTCACCCAGAGCCCAGAGTCAGATGCCCAGCCTGGCTCCAACAGAAGTGAGTGAGTGTGTGTGTGTGTGTGTGTGTGTGTGTATTTGTGTGTTTTGCAGCCAACAATCACAGTTTGCTGGCACATAGGACTTTCATTGTCAAAACCAGGACTGTCCCAGGCAAACGGAGGCAGCTAGTTACCTTAAATATGCACATGTACGTGTGAGCCAGGTCTTATTAGACTAGAGATCCCAGACCAGTGCTCCTTAAGGTGTTGTCCAAGGATGCCTGAAGGCTCTCAAAACCTCTTAGGGAATCTGTGATGTCAGGCTATTTTTCCAATAGACTAATGTATCATTTGCCTATTTTACTCTTTCTCTCACAGACGTACAAAGGAGTTTTCCAGAGGTTATATGATGTGTGACGCTGCAACAGATTGGATGAAAAAGCAAATATGAAAATATTTTCTATCTGTTAAAGGAAATAACCAGGCACCAAAGAGATTTTCCCTAAATGTAAAAGCATGCCACTCTTCTCATTATTTACTTTTGTTTTGAAAAATAGTGATTTTCATTGAAAATATGTTAACATACAGTGATTTATTAGTTATTTTAAATGAGTGGATACATAACTTTAAGGTCTTAATTTCTAATATGACAAATATTAATAGCTATAACCTATAGTTTAAAAAAATTTTTGGCATCTTCACTCATTTTGAAGAGTGTAAGGTGGTCCTGAGAATGAAGAGTTGGAGATGTGCTGTCCTAGGCTAGACTAATAAAGGTGGAATTGAAAAATGGGAACAAGATGAAGGCAGACCCTCACAGACTCTGAGGCCAGAAGCCAGCAGTGTCCGGAGGCTCCGCAGCCATGGGTGTGAATGATGTTCTGGTGCAGTGCCGTGGGCAACATGCCCCACGGAAAGAGGTTGGCAACTATTCACCACTAGTCACTGTTGAGGTAAGTACAGAAATCAAGAAAAGCTTCTAGAAAGTTCCATGGCAACTTGATAGAGTATGTCTATTGAAACTAATAATAAGAAAAGCTGGGCTTGTATTTCGTATGTCTTCTCTCTTTCATTTTATTTTTCTGGCAATTTATTTTTACCCTACTTTACAAAAGTATTACATGATGCATTGGAAATTTTCAAAGCGTGGCCCTTTCATGCCTGAGAGGAATCTTAAGGGATAACTATTGGCTTTCCAAGCCAAAAGGGAGACAAAGTATTAGATAGAAAATTTTGTACTTCAAGGGAAATTGTGAATTGTTGAGAGCACACTCTTGCTGCTGACCTGATTCTAGCCTTTCGCTGAGGTATTTTACAATTTCAGATAGCACAGATAACTAATAGCAATGCAAAGTAATTTCTGCCTAGAGACACACAAAACTTCTGTCGGGCAGCTGGCTTCCCTCCCTCATTGTTACTGAGGACAGATTCACCTCCCTTTACTCATTCGTAGCCATATTCCTGATTTGTAATTATGCCGCTTCTTCGGATTTCTCTTTGAACTGGTAGCATCTCACTGGTATCCTCATTAGTGAGTTACAGAAAATTACTAATACGTGTTCATTAAAAAGTAATATGATCCTTTACATTATTCACATGCCCCAGAGTTGGTGATGCTCTGCTCTTGGACCCCGCCACTGATGTGACTCAGTTGTCTTCTCAGAGTAACTTCCATTCGCAGCCTGCTGTCTGCTGGTATCTGTACCCTCTCCTCTGTCTACTGTTTCAAGCTCACAGCTGTTCTTTCTTTCTAGTTTGGGCTTCCTCATTATCATCTTTGTGAAGTAGAAAGGGCACGCACGCACGCACGCACGCACACACATGCGTGCGTGCACACACACACAAACACACACACACACACAAAGAGAGACCAAAAGGGAACTGAATAAATGAGGGCAGAGGGGTCATTCTGTGTGCGCTTTCATATCTGCATGCCTGGAAATAACAAATGCCCAATAATCACCAAACACCTATTTTGTTTTTGTGAGCAAAACCACACCTCTATGAGCTCATGGCTCCATGCGTGTCCCTGGAAGCCAGCCCCAAGGTCTCCATGCCAGAACCCATTTCCAGACTCGTTGCTAAGTCCCTGGCAGAAGAAGGCCTTTATCAAGAGGATCCAGATTCTGCGGGAGGGTTTCATAAGCCCAACCTCAGCTGCAGAGGAGTGAAGTTCAGTAACCAGGTTCAATCCTCTGCCCAGCACAGTGGGTGAAATATCTGCCTTTTCTCAGTTCCAGCTTAGGTCACGACTATGATTAGATCTGATCCCTGGCCCAGGAACTTCATATGCCTCAGGGGTGCCAAAAAGAAAAGAAAAAAAAATTGTTTTTAATTAAAAAACATTTTTAAAAAATATATGGAATGGTGCTATCATCACCACAATCTAATTTTAAAAGCTTTCCATCACCCCCCAAAACCTTGCACCCATGGGCAGATAATCCCATGCTCAAAGCAAACACTGCTCTTTCTGTCTGCAGATTTACTGTTTCTGGACATTTCATGTAAGTGGAATTGTACCATATACATCACGGTTTTGAGTTTCATCCAGCACAGCATGTATCCATACTTCATTCCTTTATAGCCAACTTGTATTCTATTGTATGGGTATGTCACATTTTGTTTATCCATTTACCAGTTGGTGGCATTCTAATTGTTTCCACCTTTGGGCTATCAGCATTGCTAGGAACGTTTGTATACAAGTCTTTGTGTGGGTTTATGTTTTCATTTCTATGGGGTGAATACGTAGGAGTGGAATTTCTGGGTCATAAGGTAAATGCATATTTAACTTTTTGAGAAAGCATCAAATTGTTTTCCAAAGTAGCTGTACATTTTACATTTTACAGTTTTCACTAGCAATGTAGGAGAGTTCCAGTTGCTCCACATCTTTGCCAGTGCTTGTCACTGCCTGCCTTTTTTGATTGTAGGCATTTGCAGGTCAGAATTTGAATCTTGAGCCACAGTAAGTGAAGGCAAGTCACAGTTGTGGCTGATCCATCCTAGGCAGCAGTTCCTGCCACAGGGCATGTTGGATTCTTGTCTTTCTTGAGGCCTGATTATTCTATTGCTTTTGGAGTCTGTATATTACCCCCATGTCTTTTCAATAAAATGTTTTTGGAAAAAGTTAAGTTAGACTGCATGGGGTTCTTTCACTTTCAACAACCCATATTTAAGGGCCACACCTGCAGATATGGATGTTCCCAGGCTAGGGGTTGAATCAGAGCTGCAGCTCTCAGCCTACACCACAGCCACAGCCATGCCAGATTTGAGCCACATCTGTGACCTGTGCTGCAGCTTGCTGCGACACCGGATCCTTAACCCATTGAGCGAGGCCAGGGATCAAACCCACATCCACATGGATACTAGTCAGGTTCTTAACCTGCTGAGCCACAGCGGGAACTCTGCAACAACACCTATTTAAATTGTATACTTCCCATTGTGTGCCATTCCTGATGCCCGTTGGAGCCAACATTGCCTGTTGGAATGAGCCCAGCAGGCATCAGGGTGTCAGGATTTGTTCCTTCAGCAGTAAGGAGGATGGTGCCATCTCCAGGTCTCCAAGCACCTAGGTGGCAAGCAGCCCACTCATTCAGGCTACAGCCCACCTTTCTGGACCTGTTACAGGTTCAGCTGAGTTAAAGTTAGAGTCTCTCCAGGGAACAGCATCAAATGGTGAGAAGGGCCAGTAGCTTTCAAGAAGGGAAGGGCTGGAGTTCCTGCCATGGCTCGGTGGAAACAAATCTGTCTGGTATCCATGAGGACACAGCTTTTATCCTCAGTGGGTTAAAGATCCAGCATTGCCCTGAGCTGTGGTGTAGGTCACAGACATGGCTCGGATCCTTCATTGCTGTGGTTGTGGCATAGGCTGGCAGCTGCAGCTCTGATTTGACCCCTAGCCTGGGAACTTCCATATACTGTGGGTGCAGCCTTAAAAAGATATTTTTAAAAAGGGGGGAAGGGAAGGGTCAAATTTTTGAGAAATTTGATGAAGATGGAGAGTATCAGAAAATGTATCCAGGTGCACTTGAAAAACTTCTTCTGGGTGACCAGAGTGCAGTCTTTAAAAGCATAGAGAGCTGTGTGATCTGGGGTGAGTTTCTCAACCTCTCTGAGCTGCATTCCACAGGGCTCTTGTGAGGCTTGGTGATAAGAAGAGCACTAGAATGCTGTCTGGCTCGTGGTTGACACTTTCCCCAATGTTGTCATTGTGCAAACATTTACTGAGCAAATGTGAGGTAAAACAGCCTTGCCCCAATCTTGCTTTGGGAAAGGCACTTCAGCATCATGGTTCAGAAAATGAACTTCCACACTAGATGTTATCAAGCAAGTCATACTGTGCCTGCTGGGTGCAGGCAGGCAAGTCACCCCATCTGGCTCAGCTTCAGTTTCTCCAGCCCTAAAATGATGCCCATGACAGTGCTTCACTCACTCAGAGTGTTGGAAGTTCACGTGAGACAGTGAAGAGAGAGCCCTGAGCCTGGATCCTGGGATCCTGGTACCTAAGAAGCATTCACCAGCATTGGCAGTTTTTATAGCTGCTCTTCCTTGCATTTCTGACCTTTTCTGGCCCTGGGAGCTGCCCTCGCAGCTGCTGATGTGGAGCCATCTCGGGGAGGAGCCTGTGCTCTGTCTGGGGTGGGCCACGGGGGCCTGGAGGACATGAGGGAGGGCTTGAGGGCTCAGAGCCATGCCCTCATTACCCCCATCAAGCCCTTGGCCATGGGAGCCCGCCGCCACCCAGGCTGGAAGGCTCCCAGCTGGCCAGCCCCTCCGCCTGCCAAGGACACTGCTGACCCCAGCCCAGGTCAGATGTGTGCTGGGTCACCTGAGCTGTCCAGCCCCTCCCGGCCCAGAACAACAGGTGGATGTAGTCGGTAACTTGAGCCTACCTTCCGAGGGCCTGAGAGATTGAGAGAGGACAGACAACTCTTTCTTCAGACAACCACAAGGGCAATAAACAAGTTTTCAGGGAGACCATGGCCAGCTCAAGCTTCTGCAGGGCCGGCTGTCAGGCTACTGGTTGTCCAGGACTGTGGCTTTTTGTAACAACACCAGCAGCAGCAGCAACCAGCCCCATTTGTGAACACCCCGTGGGTGCAGACCCTGGGCCAGGTGTTTCCCTGCTCCTTCTCATGCCCCCCTCTCCAGCCCATGGGGAAGTGAGTCATAATAGCACCGGAGTCAGTCTAGGCATTGAGCCCCGGGATCTTGACCTTGAGCAAGTCAATTAACTTCTCAGAGCCTCCATTTTTTCATCAGTAAAATAGGATGTAATACCTGTTTGCTATGGTTTGGGGGAATTAGATGAGACAATGGAAGGAACACTGGAAGCCCAGAGGCCAGCACAGAGTAAGCCCTCAGTACATGGCAGCCAAATATATTATCAGAACAGTGCCCCCTCTTTAAGTATGAGGACAAGGAAGCCCATTCGGCCAGAATCTAAAGGGATGTGGCCCACTTGTGCTCCCACCCCCCACCCTGTGTACTCACAGCTCCTTCTGCATGTTTGCCCTATAACTCTGCTAGTGCACAGACTGGAGAGCAGGAAGCCCCAGGCTTGGGGTTCCAGTCGGAAGGGATGGAAATCACCAGCTAAGCTGGGGGCGGCATCATCTACAGCTTCTTATTACCCAAATTCCTCTGCCCCCCAACCTGAACATTCTTCAGAAAGGGCCAGAGATGGACACCCAGGCTAACTTGCTCCAAACACAGACTCTAATCAATTCACAGAGAGCCACTGACTGCCTGTCTGTGGCCAGACTCTGGGACAAAGGGCAAAGGATAAACACGAGTGAGAACCCTCATTTGAGGGCCAAGATGAGCATCCCCAGAGAGAAGCCCTCAGTGAGTTTGCTTGTACATGTGCCTCTCACAGGTGTCATGGGCCAGACAGCACATCCTCAAAGCTCTGGAACGGGTCCGAGTGACCACAATTCCCAAAAAAGACATAATTATTTTGCTTATTGCTTCATCCCAACAGAGTTTTAACCAGTATAAATGCATTTATAAAAAAGATGTTTTGGAGTTCCTGTTGTGGCTCAGTGGTTAGCAAATCTGACTAGGAATCATGGGATTGTGGGTTCGATCCCTGGCCTTGCTCAGTGGGTTAATGATCCGGCGTTGCCGTGAGCTGTGGCGTAGGTTGCAGACGCGGCTCGGATCCTGCGTTGCTGTGGCTCTGGCACAGGCCGGCGGCTACAGCTCCAATTGGACCCCTAGCCTGGGAACCTCCATATGCCGCGTGAGTGGCCCTAGAAGAAAGCAAAAAGACAAAAAAAAAAGATGTTTGACTCAAGTTTATACATTTTTTTCCAAACAAACAATCTTATACATGATGTTTAGGTTATAATTGTAAGTCTGTAAAGTTCTGTTTAAACCATAAGATGTCAGCAATACTATATTTTCTATGAAAAAATATTTATGTTAGAAACCATTAAACATGTACAGTTCAATTAAACACAAGATAATGTCTACCTGCCTCCAAGACTTCTTCTTTCCTCCACTCAAGACACATGATTAAGGCCCCCATGAGGGTCCTGCTTGGTGGAGCCAGCAAGACAAGCTTGTCTCTTGTGTTCCAGCATTCAGTCAGCATCTGGCATCCCTCTGGAGACTGTCATTGGCCAGGGAGGGAGGGAAGACCTAAGTTGGTCCAATTAGACTGAAGGAAGAGTCTTTCATCCTGTAGCTGGAAGAGAAGTTTCCTCCCTCTCTTGCTGAACATGAACTCGGAACAGGTGTCCCAGTGGCCACTGGCAGACATTGTGCCAGCACAGGTGAGTCTGCTGAGAACAGAGCAGCAACAGAGGAGCCCAGAGCCAGAGGAGTCAGGGACACCAAGCCTGGGTTTCACTGCTGCCACAGGAGCCTGCCTCTAGACTTCCTGTTTTGCAGGATTGCAAATTCCTCTGTTGAATTAGAAGGACTTTTCTACCCTTCGAAGCAGAAAGGCATCCTTGTGGGGGCAGGAGGTGTGTCTAGAAATCAATGAAAAGGGAAGGACTCTCTTGAGATAATGAGCAAAAAGTGGAAAGAAAAGAGTGGAAGAAAATACAGGCTTAATGAAGAAGTCTCTGCTTAAGCAAGAAAGACACTTCCCCACATGGATTATTTGACCAGAGAGTCATGAGGAAAGATGAAAAGGAGGGCTTGACTTGGGCCCCAGTCTCAGAGGGAGAAAGATGGTTAAAGTAGAAAGTGATTTCTCTACAGCTGGAACTGCACAACCAGCCTAGAGCAGCTTGGGTCCCCAGTAATTCAAGGAAAAAGAGTAGGGGCAGGGGAAAGTCACATGGGAGAGGTCCTAAGGGGACATGCAATCAGCAGCCCAGGGTCACAAGCCCACACTGAGCTCAGGTTCCCAGGAAACAGGCACACTTCTAGGGTCTCTGAGCAATTTTACACCTAAAACTTTTATCAGTAGCTGCGTCATCTGCCAGGGGCCTTCTCCCAGCCCCTGATATACATGAGAGAGCTCTTTGTACCTTTCTGTCCATTCACAAAAAGATGTTCTTAACTCTTCCCATGGCAAATGAGAAGGAAAAATGTCTTCAAGCAATTTGCTCTTGAGAAATCCTGCAGTGCACATCTGGTGTTTTGCCTGCCTTGCATCCATTTCTCCTGGCTCTGTTAACACAGTGGCCTGAGGCAGTGGGGTTTGTAGTAGGTCTCAGCTCACTCCAAGTCTAATGGTGAGTGTACTCGCTGATGAGAGCATGGCATCTCCCTGCTGACAGTAATTCAATGGTGGGCTGGCGACCCCAACCCAGCCAGTCTAAACAATGAAATGGGACTGTTTACGGTGGGAAATGGGGAGGCAGGATGCTTTACCTGCATCTTGGAGGTACTGGAACCATTTTGGGGGCTTGTGAGAAGAACCTGCCTAAAAATGAAGCAAACATAGAGAAAAGCAGGGTGAGAGACAGACTGTGTCTTGATTATATCATTTGAGCCCCATGTCTCAAGTCAGGGTCCAGGACTTTTCACTTACATGAGCAAGGGATACATTCTCTATTTTCGCTTGACCACTTAAGCTGGTTTTTCTATCACTTGTAACTGATGGAGTTTGGGTTGATAACACAACTCAATCTTAAAAAAGAATGATTTTCCTCCTCTCTTATTATTTAGTTCTTGGCCTTATATGAAAGACCTACTCACCCCCAAAGCAAGAGAAGTAAAAACAAAAATAAACAAATGGGACCTAATGAAACCTATAAGCTTTTGCACAGCAAAGGAAACCATAAAAAAAAAATGAAAAGACAACATATGGAGAGGGAGGAAATATTTGCAAATGATGCAACTAACAAGGGCTTAATCTCCAAAATATACAAACAACTCATACAACTCAACAGCAAAAATCAAACAACCCATTCGAAAAATGGGCAGAAGACCTAAATAGACATTTCTCCAAAAAGACATAGGGATGGTCAGCAGGCACAAGAATAAATGCTGATTATTAGAGAAATGCAAATCAAAACTACAATGAGGTACCACCTCACACCAGTCAGAATGGCTGTCATTAATAAATCTACAAATAACACTGATTATTAGAGAAATGCAAATCAAAACTACAATGAGGTACCACCTCACACCAGTAAGAATGGCTGTCATTAATAAATCTACAAATAGCAAATGCTGGCGAGAACATAGAGAGACGGGAACCCTCTTACACTATTGGTGGGAATATAAATTGGTACAACCACTATGGAAAACAGTATGGAGGTTTCTCAGAAAACTAAATATAGAACTACAATATGATCCAGCAATCCCACTCCTGAGCATATATCCAGACAAAACTACAATTCAAAAATATACGTGTACCCCTATGTTCTTAACAGCACAATTCACAAGAGCCGAGACATGGAAATAACCTAAATGTCCATCAACAGATGAATGGATTAATTGGAGTTCCCATTGTGGCTTAGCGGTTAACGAACCCGACTAGTATCCATGAGGACACGGCCTCAATCCCTGGCCTCACTAAGTGGGTTAAGGATCTGGTGTTGCTGTGACTATGGTGTGGGCTGGTGGCTACAGCTCCAGTTCAGCCCCTAGCCTGGGAACCTCCACATGCTACAAGTGCAGCCCTAAAAAGACAAAAAAATAAAAAAATAAAAAGAAAGAAAAAAACAGATGAATGGATTAAGAAGACGTGCTACATATACACAGTGGAATACTACTCAGTCATAAAAAAGAACAAAATAATGCCATTTGCAGCAACATGGATGCAACTAGAGATTCTCATGTTAAGTGAAGTCAGAAAGATAAATACCATATGATATCATTTAAATGTGGAATCTAAAAATGGCAGAAACAAACCTATCTACAGAACAGAAACAGACTCAGAGACACCGAGAACAGACTTGTGGTTGCCAAGAGGGAGGGGAAAGGGAGTGGGATGGACTGGGAGTTTGGGGTTAGTAGATGCAAACTGTTACATTTAGAATGGATAAGTAAGGAGGTCCTACTGTACAGAACAGAGAAATGTGTCCAATCTCTTGGGACAGAACATGATAGGGGATGATATGAACAAATGTCACTTTTCTGGAGAGCAGAAAATGGAACAACATTGTAAATCAACTATACTTTACAAAAAAAACCTAGGTTATCCTTAATGTCCATCAAATTCTTGCTGAGTGATCTTGAACAAGTCATATCCATCTGTCTTCATGAAATCAGGGCATGGGACCTGACCTCCCAGGTCCTTTCCTGCTCTGAAATTGTGTGCTTCTATAAGTGGTGTCTTAGCAACCTTCACATGCAGATTTAGACACTAAACTATTTTCTTCAAGGGTGTGGATTCAAAACTTTCAAATAAGACTTTGAATATTTTAGTCAGATTTCAGAGGGGGAAAACCACCAAGGTCCCTTTGCTTTAGCAAAACACAGAACCACAATCATGGTGGAGATGTGTCATCTACTAGTTTCTGGTGCCTGAAAACCTCCACTCCCCCTGCCCTTTCTAATAAGTACTGCCTTCCTGTAGCTGTAGCCAGTTTATTTCATTCAGCCTTTTAACCCACACACCCTTTCAGAAGTAGGAGAAGTATAACAGTTTAACAATCTTCAGAGGTTTAAAAACAGAACTGTAGTTGCTTTGTTCATAGACTCTAAGGACCCAATTCAAAGCCCCTCAGGAACTATCTGTCACCTCAGAAGCCAAGTCAGACACCTGCCCACTAGCTCCCATCCCTCTTCCTACTCCTGCCTACTTGAGCAGCCTAAGTGCATCACTTAATCTTCCTGCCCTCTCAGTTTCTTCATCTGTAAATTGGGAATGATAGTGGTACATTCCTCCAAGTGTGGCTGGGAGGAATAGTGCCCAGCATGCAGTTAGCACTGTATAAATGTTCACTCTCATCTTCATCCTTGTCCTTGTCCTTCTGGATAGACTCCTCAGTGCCAGATGGCTGGGTGAGCGAATGGGCTAAAGCATGAAATATTCAAAAATATTTCACATTGTGTCAGTTATCAGTAAATACGTACTGAAGTTCCCATTGTGGCTCAGCAGGTTAAGGACCCAGTGTTGTCTCTGTGAGGATTCTAGTTGGATCCCTGGCCTCGCTCAGTGGGTTAAAGATCTGGTGCTGCCACAAGCTGTGGCATAGGTCACAGATGCGGATTGGATCTAGTATTGCCGTGGCTGTGGTGTAGGCCAGCAGCTGCAGCTCTGATTCAGCTCCTATCCTGGGAACTCCATATGTTGCAGGTATGGCCATAAAAAGAAAAAAAAAAGAAGAAAAAAAATATTTATTAATGATGGTGTCCTAGAGATATAAAAGTAGCCATTCAGAAGGGACGGAACACACAGCCCACTCCCTTCCTTCTAGTCCTGCCAATTCCTGAGTCCCCTACAAATCCCTTCTTTTTGGAGATTTTGCTGTTGGCCTTCAGGACCCAGGATGTCTAGTTAATGATGATCTGCAACTCTTAGAGTAAATGTGCTCTTCTGAGTATCTAATATGAACCGCTCTCGATACAACTGCAGACTCATTCCCCAATTATGTCTATTTTAGCTAAAAGATACCCAGAGTGACCAGCTGACCCCAGAACTCAATTCCCCGTGGGCACTCGGAAATAACAGGATTTGGGAACCAATTCTCCTCAAATGATCTTAAATGAAACCAATCGATGACTCAGAAAGACCATTTATTGAGCATAATAGGAGTTAGTTTAGACCAGAGCCCCAGTCGAGGGCATCACTCAAAGAGCTCCCTCCCAGAAGATGCCCACTCTGAGGCCCCAAAAGGCTGCTGGCTGGCTTCAGAACTAGAATAAAGTGGGCCAGCTGATCGAGAGGTATAACCCCCCACCACCACCCCAGATGGCTTGCGGAGTGCAGTGAAAGCAGGTTGAGGAGGCCAATAGGGCTGAGTTGCCACTCTAGCAGGATTTGTGTGCTATCTGAGTGACTTTGGGCAAATTTTAATTTCTCTGAGCCTCAGTTTCTTCCCTTATAAAGTGGGGCCATTGTACCCTCCCCAGGGAGGCTGTGACAACGGATTGAGATCATATATGCCAAATACCTGCCTCATCAACAGATAGTCCAAAGCTGCTGTTTTGAGAGTCCTTCCTTCTCTTGGATTATGTGCTTGGAGTCAGCAGGTGGATCCACTCCCACTCCCCCACAGGGATGGATAAATTCTAAAAGTCATGATTTTCCCCAGATTCTGCCATCTCCTGCCCTAACTTCATGGCCATCCCCCCACTGAAAAACCTTCACCGTATTTCACCCCAAATTAGAGCTTATTAACCTTCTAAAGATCAGAAATATTTGAGAATCAAATGAAAACTAACCTCCTTGTCCCTATAAAAGTGACCAGGCTTTTGCATGTGAGTCAGACTCCATGAAGCCCCTCGGCAGGCCTCCTGGGGCCCCATGTACCCCGAGATGAAGAGCTCTGCTTTAACTGACCTGCAGTAGCCTCTGGCCTTCCCGTCTGTGCTTGGCCAGTGCTCCTGTTGGCCACGCGTTCTCGAATCATCCCTGAAGGGGCAGGATAACTGTCCCTCACTTCACAGTTTACAAGGTGCCACAGAAGAAAGTGACATGTTCTCATGTGAACGGCCACAGAGAGCTAATTCCACCTCCTCTTCAGCCCCCTTTGAGTGGCATCTGCCTTAAAAAAAAAAAATGCTTTCCTGGCTCGGCCCTCAAAACCCTAGGGCCCCTAACAGGACCCAGGCCTGCAGAGGGTCCACATCCCACCCCTCCCCCACCCCCAGCTCGCCCCATCCTTGAACCTCGTCCAGCTCTAAGGCCCGCCCCTGCGTGTTCCCAGGCTCCCTTCCCGAGTGCCACCTGTCCCGGGGCTTCACTCACAAGTGCCGCTGTCCTGCAAAGCTCCTCTGGACTCAGCCCCTGGGGCAGGAGGGAAGAATGAAGACACCCAAGTTGAAAGATATCAAGCTTCAGAAGCAAGCTTTAAACAGACTTGATAGCAGAAAGTTTCAAAGGCACTCGCTGAAGTCCTTGTAAAACTCCCGCCACCCCTCCTGTGAGCTGGCAGTTCCAGCCTCTTTGAGAGTGCTCGCAGCCACCTCCTTGTTGAGCCACCAGCCCTGGTCCCGCAAAGGAAACAAAGTGCCTTTTGTACTTAAGATTTGCAACAGAAAGAGATGGGTCGGTCGGGGGCTGTGGACCCTCCCAACCCAAAGCATTAATATCTCACAGCATCACTGAGCCAGAAATCTTCTATTATCTCCCCTCAGGAATGGATGGCACTGGGGATTGGAAGGGAGCTAAGTCCTAGGCCTCATCATGCAGATGAGGAAACTGAAGCTCAGTCAAATCAGCTTGTTTCCCCAGACCCCTCGGGGAGTGAGTGACTGAACTGGATATTGTCCAGAGCTCTTGCATCATCAGTATGTGGGACAGTGCACAGTCCCTCAAAGGGTGACTAGGATATGAATTGTGGAGCCTGTTCCTCAGTGGCCAATGTTTGGGCAAACTTAACAGTGTTGACAAAAACTAGGGCTATTGAGGAGTTCCCGTCTCGGCTCAATGGTTAACGAACCTGATTAGCATCCATGAGGACACGGGTTTGATCCCTGGCCTCGCTCAATGGCTTAAGGATCCAGCATTGCTGTGATCTGTGGTGTAGGTTGCAGACACAGCTCAGACCACGTGTTGCTGTGCCTGTGGTGTAGGCTGGTGGCTACAGCTCCAATTAGACCCCTAGCCTGGGAACCACCCTATGCTGCAGGTGCAGCCCTAAAAAAAGACCAAAAAAAAAAAAAAAAAACTAGGGCTATTGAAAAACTGAACATAAATGGTCACAGGATTAAACAGAGCTGCAAAATGTATGTGAGTGGGAATCCGCTAGGGCTGCTATAACAAAATACCAGAGACTGGGCAAGGTGGGCAGGGGTATAAACAACAGAAACTTATTTTCTCACTGTTTTGGAGGCTGGAAGTCCAATGTCAAAGTGCAGGCAGGGTTGGTTTCTCCTGAGCCTTCTGGCTTTGGGTTGCAGGTGGCTGCCTTTCTGTCGCGTGGCCTTCCCTCTGTGCAGGTGCATGCCTAATGTCTCTTGTGAAGACACCAATCCCACTAGACTGGGGCCCACCATAATGACCTCATTTTAGCTCAACTACCTCTTTACAGATTCCATCTCCACATCTAGTCATATTTGTGGTGTGAGGGGTTAGGACTTCAGCATGTGCTGAAAGCACTGACCTCCCGTAAAGTCTTGCTTCTGTACTTTTTATTTTTCTTTTTTGACCACCCTGTGGCATATGGAGTTCCCGGGCCAGGGATTGAATCCAACTGGGAGTTGCAACTATGCCACAGCTGCAGCAATGCTGGATCCATAAACCACTGTGCCGGGCCAGGGATTGAACTCACATCCCTGCTGCTGCAGAGACACCATAGATCCCACTGTACAACAGCAGGAATTCCTGTGCTTTATTTTGCCAAGGCAGTTTTCTCTTTTAAAATATATTATTATGAATCAAACTATGCCTCCTTCCCCAAATTTATACAATGAAGTCCTTATCCCCAGGGATAGGACCCTGGATGGTGCTGAAACCCCTAAGTGCAGGGCTTCCTTGGCTCTCCGCCAGTTGTCCTATGGATTGGCTTGTGGCCAGAGAGAATTTAGAATCATCAAGAAGCAGTGTGAGCTTAGAGCCAGCAAACCAGGTCCCAGGGAGCTGGGGAGACTTGGTGTCACCTAGGGTTGCTGTTGTTCAGTTGTCTCTTCAGTAAAACAGGGCCAGTTTGTCCTGACATCATACAGAGAAGCAGGGAGATCAAATAAGATACAGCAAAGACATGGCAGGACATGGGGAACCGAAACTATACCAAATAAATGAAAGTCATTTAAGCTTAAGTCTCTTTTTTCCTTCCAAGTAAACTAACGCATCTCTCACAAAAAGATGGCATTTCCAAAGGCACAGCTATGGATGTGGTGTTTCTTAATGGCTTATGTCTGACAGGCCCCTGTGTTACCAGCTCTCTTTGAGAGGCTGCGAGGCAACTTGTGCTGAGCCCAGGATGAGCTCTGAAGGGCAGTGCTTTGTTCCAATGAACAGCACACATAAATGGCTCATTCACTACTGGGCCAGAGAACTCAGGGTAGGCCAAGCACTGCACATGCAGAGGTATAGGTGGGGCCTGAGCTGGGTCTGAGCAAGGTTGGGGAGAAGGCCAGGCACTGGCATTCCCAGAAGACAGGATGCAGGTGGAAGTTAGCTATGGTGAGGTCAGGGCTGTAGAAGCCACACAGTGTGGTGAGCAGGGTCCAGTCCCTAGAACTGGGCTTAAACCCAGCTACAGGACTTTGGGAAAATTGCCTAGCCTCATTTGTGCCTCCGTATACTCATCTGTGAAATGGGGTCAGTTATGGTGCCCACTATGTAAGTTTGTTAGGGGTTTAAATGAGTTCATGTATAAAGACTCCTCAGAGGATTTCCTGGCATGTGGTCAGTAACCAGGGAGCAATAGCCATTCTGATGTGTCCTGTTCTTTCATCAAGTCTTGACTGAGCATCTGGTAGGTGCCAGCACTCTGCTGGGTGCCAAGAACATAAAACCTTGCCCTCCAGAAGTACACAGCATGCATAGTTGTGAAAAATGTTTAAACCATTTTCTAAATAATCTCACAGAAATAAAGCCCAACAAGTTGTGGAAAACAGGAAGAGCCTGTGAACTGGCCTAAGGAGAATGAAGGGATGGGGTGCTCAGAAAAACATCTCTAAGAAGGTATTACCTGGTCCAATCATAGAAGAAGAGTAAGAATGTCTTGGGAAAGGGGTGAGGGCAGGAGAGCACCACGTGCTGAGGGATGGGGGTGATGTGGTCCCCATGGCAACCATGGCAGTCTTGGGTGGAAGAGCCAAAGTCTAAGAACAGATGACAAGAAACACATCCCATCTGAGAAGCCTGTGGGAGCCAGTGCCAAGGGCTTGGACTTGACCCCAAGTGGGTCAAGGTGGAACTGGAGAGGAGAACACTAGAGGCAAAGTCTCCTGGCAGCCAACTGGCCTGGGAGCCATAGTGATGGGGGTGCAGAGACAGCAGGGCTGCTGGGAATGCTCAGCAGGGGACCTGACGCTTCATGACTGGGTGACTGCTGGAAAAAGGGGAGAGGTGACCAGGTCCATGGTGGGTCTTCTGAAAGGGAGGTGGTCAGAGGAGGACAAGGAGGCACACAGGGGATCAATTTGAGGAATGGAGCTGTGAGGCCAGAATGTGGAAGGAGAAGAAGAAAAGCAGAAGCCTTTCCCAGAGTCAGAGGAGGTGCACATGCCCAGGTGTGAATAGACCAGGCAGGGTCCACCAGGAAGCCAAGAAGCAGAGGTCAGAGGGTCGCCCAGAGAGCTCAAAGCCCTCCCAGATGGCAGGAGCTAGGACCAGGACAAGGCAGGATGTGTGGGACTGGCCACAGGAGGGCAGTAGAGCAGCCACGGGTGTGGGTCAGGGACCCCAGGTGAAAAGGGAAAGATATCGCCAGGAAACAATAGCCAGTATGGGTCACCCTTTGGACGATTTGAGAGATAGGGGCAAGAGAATGGTGTGACAAGGACTCTAGGAGAATTACTTTTTAAATAGAAGAAGCATGAAGCAGAAGCCAATAGAGGCAGACGTGGAGAAACAAGAGGGAAAGTGTTGCCTGAAGGACCCGGTCCCCAGGAGGTCAGAGGGTATGTGTGCCAGCCTGGGCACCCTTGGGGGTAAGTGACAGAAAACCTGAGCTACCCTGACCTAAGAAGCAGAGAATTTGTCAGCTCACGTAACTGAAACATTCCAAGGTAGTCTGCCTTCTGGCACAACCGGATATGGGGATTCAAGCAGGATCTGGTTTCTCCCCTCCAGCTCCTGCCCCTGATTCCTCACTGTCCACCCCATTCTCAAACAGAATCACCTTTTTTATCTCTTGTTGTAAAAAACAGGGATATAATTCACCTATGAAATTTACCCTTTAGAAGTGTACAAGTACACTGTAAAATTATTGTAACAATATTCACAAGATTGCGTGAATCTTAGATCACCACTATCTAATTCCAGGACATTTTCTTCACCTTTCCACCAAAAACCTGTCCCCACTAGCAGTCACTTCACCTTTCCCCCTACCCTCTGCCCCTGGAGACCACTAGTCTTCTCTCCTTTTCCATGTGTTTGCCCATTCTGGTCATTGTGTATAAGAGAAATGATAAAATATGCAGACTGATGTGTCTGGTTTCTTTCACTTATAGTTTTTTTCACCCATGTTGTGTGTATTAGTACTTCATTTTTTAATGCCTAAATAATATTCCATTGTAATGGATATACCACAGCTTGTTTATCCATTCATCTGTTGGTGGATATTTGAGTTGTTCCCACTTTTTGACTCTTATGAGTAATGCTACTATGAACATCCAAGTTTTTATATGGACATATTTTTTAAATTTTTTTAATTGAGTTAGTTAACTGCAATGTTATATTAGTTTCAGATATACAATATAATGATTCAATATTTTAAAAAATTATACATTTAGGTTATTATAAAATATTGGCTATATTCCCTATGCTGTGCAATTATCTTTGTAGTTTTTTAATATATATAGTACTACTCTTTATTTATTTATTTATTTATTTTGTCTTTTTGCCATTTCTTGGGCTGCTCCCGCAGCATATGGAGATTCCCAGGCTAGGGGTCAAATCAGAGCTGTAGCCACCAGCCTATGCCAGAGCCACAGCAACACAGGATCCGAGCTGTGTCTGTGACCTACACCACAGCTCACAGCAATGCCAGATCCTTAACCCACTGAGCAAGGCCAGGGATCGAACCCGCAACCTCATGGTTCCTAGTCGGATTCGTTAACCACTGAGCCATGATGGAAACTCCTATTTATTTATTCATTCATTCATTTATTTTGCTTTTTTAGGGACATACCTATGGCATATGGAGGTTACCAGGCTAGGGGTCAAATCAGAGCTATAGCTGCTGGCCTACACCACAGCCACAGCAATGTGGGATCTGAGCCGTGTCTGTGACCATAGCTCATGGCAATGCCAGATCCTTAACCCACTGAGCAAGGCCAGGGATCAAACCTGTGTCCTCATGGATGCTAGTCAGATTCTTTAACTGCTGAGCCACAATGGGAACTCCTATTTATTTTATATACAGTAGTTTGTACCTCTTAATTCCCTACCCCTATCATGTCCTTCCCCCTTCTCTATTCCTGCTGGTAATTACTAGTTTGTTCTCTATATCTGTAAGTCTGTTTCTTTTTTGTTATATTCACTAGTTGGCTTTATTTTTTAGATTCCACATATAGGTGATGTAATATAGTATTTGTTCTTCTCTGACTTATTTCACTAAGCATAATACCTCCAAGTCTATCCATATGGTTGCAAATGGCAAAATTTTATTCTTTTTATGGCTGAATAATATTCCACACCTTCTTTATCCATTCATCTGTTGATGTACACTTAGGTGGCTTCCATATCATAGCTGTTGTAAATAGTACTGCTATGAACATTGGGGTGCATATATCTTTTCAAATTACTCTTTTCATTTTTTTCAGATATATACCCAGGAGTGAAATTTCTGGGTCATATGGTAGTTTATTTTTAGTTTTTTGAGAAACCTCCATGCTGTTTCCCACAGTGGCTATCAATTTACATTCCTACCAAGTGTTTTGTGGCTTATCATGTGATCTGTCCTGGAGAATGTTCCATATGTACTTGAAAAGAATGTGTATTCTGCTGCTTTTTAAGTTAATTTGATCTAATGTGTCCTTTAAGGCCAGAATTCCTTATTGATTTTCTGTCTAGATGTGTCCATTGATATAAGTGGAGTGTTAAAGCCCCCTAATATTAGAGTGTTACTGTCAATTACTCCATTTATGTCTGTTAATATTTGTCTTATGTATTTAGGTGTTCCTATGTTGAGTGCATATATATTTATAATTGTTTCTTCTTAAATCTCTTGATTATTGAGTAATATTCTTCCTCTCTTGTAACAGGCTTTGTTTTAAAGTCTACTTTGTTTGATATAAATAGTGTTAGCCTGGCTTTCTTTTGAGTTCCATTTGCATAGAATACCGTTTTTCCATTCCCCCCCATTTTCAGTCTGTGTGCATTTTTAGATCTGAAGTGAATCTCTTGTGGGCAGCATATATTTGGTCTGATTTTTGTATCCGTTCAGCCAATCTATGTCTTTTGATTGGAGCATTTAGTTCATTTACATTTAAAGTAATTACTAATATATATGTTCTCATTGCCATTTTGTCCATTGTTTTAGGGATTTTTTTTAGGCCTTTTTTGTTCCTTTCTTCAAATTTTAGTGTGCCTAATGCTGTTTCAGAGGTCTTTTAAACTATCCTCATTTCTTTTCCTTCCTTTTTTCTTTTTTTTCTTTTTCTGTTCAGTATCAGTGATCTCCACTACTCTGTCTTCCAACTCTTTCATCCATATTGTTTAATCTATTGTTGATTCCTTCTAGTGTATTTTTAATTTCAGTTATTGTATTCTTCATCTTTGATCATTCTTTATATTTTCTAACTCTTTGTTAAAACGTCTAACTTCCTATTCTGTGCATCCATTCTTTCCTTAAGTTCTTTGATTACCTTTTAAATCACTACCCTGAACTATTTCTTGGGTAGATTGCCCATCTCCACTTTTACTTCCTCTTCTGGGGTTTTATCTTATTCCTTCACTTGGAATATGTTCCTCTGTCACCTCATTTTACCTAAGTTGCTGTTTTTATTTTTATGTGTCTGGTAGATTGGTTAAATTTCTCAGCCTTGAGGAAGTGGCCTTTTGTAAGAGATGTCCTATGTGTCCTAATAGTACACACTTTTCTTGTCACCACAACTATATGCTCAAGGGGTGCCCCCTGTTGGGCTGTGTGGATACTTCTGTTGTGGCAAGCTGATTACTGTGGGCAGTCTGGCAGGCTTGGATGGCCTCTGGTACAAATAGTTGCCAGGCCCTGCCTTTTGAAGGGGCTGCTGGCTACTGGTAGGTGAGGCTGGATCATGAGGTGGCTGACTGAAGAACCCCAGGGAACCCCGGGGATAGTGCTGATTCACTGGTGGGTGGAGTCAAGGTCAAAGAGACCACAGGGTTATTGCCAACCCACTGGTGGGTAAAGCCAGGTTCCAGGGCTATTTACAGGCAGGCAGAGCTTGGTCCTGGGGTCTAGTTGCGGGACCCAGGGGTCCCAGAGCTGGTGTCAGATCACTTACGGATAAGACCAGTTCCTGACACAGTTGGCTGCAGGGTCCATTGTGTTCCAAAGCTTGAGTTGGCCTGCTAGTGGGTAGAGCCAGGGAACAGCCAGTCTTAGGGCAGGATCTTGTCTGCTAGTGAGTAGGTCAGGCCTGCCAGATGCAGCTTTGTGGTTATCTTGAGGCTTATATCTGCCTACTCATAGGTGAAGCTGGTCCCAAGGATAGAGCATGCTCACTGGTGGACAGGGCTGAGGTCCTGGACATTCTGAAGCTGGTGTCTACCCACTGGTGGGTGGAGCTGGGTCCTGGGGTCTCAGGCTGAAGGGCCCTTGGAGTCCTCGGTCTAGTGCCTACATATTGGTGTTTGGGATGGGCCCAGGGCCCTCTGGTGGGTAAGGTTGTATCCAGGGGCACCTGTGGGTTCAGGGGATCTTTACTTTTTTTTTAGGGCCACATCTGTGGCATATGGAAGTTCCCAGGCTAGGAGTTGAATCGGAGCTTCAGCTGCCAGCCTATACCACAGCCACAGCAATGCTGGATCCAAGCAACATCTGTGATCTATGCCACAGCTTGCAGCAAAACTTGTTCCCTAACCCACTGAGTGCAGTGATTGGACCTGCATCCTCACCACACTGTGTCTGGTTCTTAACCTGCTGAGCCACAGTGGGAACTCCTCAGTGTATCTTAAGTCAGCCTGTCTGCTGATAAATGGAGCTATGTCCATGCCCAGTTGGTTGCCTGACCTAAAGCATCCCAGCACTGATACCTATAGACTGTTGGGCTAGGGCAGGGCTAGGTCTTGGGGCTAATAACCTAGAGGGAGGACTCCACGATGCTGTTTGCCAGCACATGTCTATGTGACAGAATGAACTCCCCAAAATAATGGTTGCCTGTGTCTATGTCCCCAAGGTGAGACAAGATCAGCAAGTAAGTCCGACTCAGGGGGCCTTTCAATAACTACTTCTGCCCTGGTCCCAGAGCATGTGAGATTTTGTGTATGCCCTTTAAGAGTCTCATCTCTATTTCCCCCCATTCCTGTGGGACTCCCAAAAGTGAGCTCCGTGGCCTTCAAAACCAAATGCTCTGGGGGCTCACCTTCCTACTGCAGGACACCTGGGCTGGGCAGGAGCCCTGATATAGGGTTTGGATCTCTCACTCCTCAGGAGAATCTGCGCAATTATAATTATTCTTCTGTGTATAGATGACTCTGCCCCTCTAACCCATCTCATTGTGGTTCCTTCTTTATACCTTTTTCATCAATGGTTAATTCTGAAAACAGTTTTAATTTTGGTTGTGCCCATGATAGCAGGTGAGCTCAGAGTGTTTCTACTCCACCATCGTGGCCAAGCTCCCTTCCTGAGGAATGTAAACATATGATTTTAATTATCTTGTATATGTACCTATGAGTAAAATTGTTGGGTAATGTGATAACACTATGTTTAACTTTTTGAGGAATTTTTTCCACAGCAGCTACACCATTTTGTTTTTATTTTTATTTTTCTGGCCATACCCATGGCATGCAGAAGTTCCTGGGGCCAGGGATCAAACCCATGTCACAGCAGTGACCTGAGCCACAGTAGTGACAATACTAGATCCTTAACCCACTAGGCCACCAGGGAACTCTGCAGCTGCACCATTTAAAATTCCCACTGGCAATGTATGAGTGTTCCAATTCCTCCACATCCTCATCAACACTTATCTATCTTTTTTATTATAGCCACCTAGTGGTTGTGAGTCATATCTCACTGTAGGTTTGATTTCCATTTCCGTAATGACTAATGATGTTGAGCATCTTTCCATATGCTCACTGATCATCATGTATCTTTTTGGGAAAATGTATGTTGAAATCTCTGGCCCATTATTTAATTGGGTTGTCCTTTTTTTCTCTCTCTCTCTTTTTTGGCCACATCCACAGCATTTGGAAGTTCCCCAGCCAGGGATTGAATCTGAGCTGGAGCTGTGACCTATGCCACAACTGCAGCAACCCCAGACCCTTAATCCACTGTGCTGGGCTAGGTATCAAACTGGTTCCTCCAGAGAGACAAGCCAGATCATTAACCCACTGCACCGCAGCAGAAACTCTGTGTCGTCCTTTTTATTACTGAGTTGTAAGAATTCTTTAAGCATTCCAGATATAAATGTCTTATGAAATACATGATTTGAAAATATTTCTCCCATTTTGTGAGTTGCAAAAAAAGTTGCATTCTTGATAATGTCTTTGACAACATAAACATTTTTCTTTTTGAGGAAGTCCAATTTATCCATTTTTTCTTTCATTGCTCATGTTTTAAGTGTCATATCTAAGAAACCCAACCCAAAGTCATAAGATTTACACCTATGTTTTTTCCTAAGGGTTTTTTGGTTTTGGTTTTTTTGTTTGTTTGTTTGTTTTTGCTTTTTAGGGCCACACCTGTGGCATATGGAAGTTCCCAGGCTAGGGGGTGAATCGGAGCTGTAGCTGCTGGCCTACACCACAGGCATAATAACTCAGGCTCCGAGCCATGTCTGTGACTTACACCACAGCTCATGGTAATGCTGGATCCTTAACCTATTGAACTGGGCCAGGGATTGAACCCACATCCTCATGGATCCTAGTCGGGTTCCTTAACCACTGAGCCACAAAGTGAACTCCCTAAAGTTTTTATAGTTTTAGTTCTTACATTTAGACATATGATATATCTTAAGTTAATTTTCATTTACGGTGTGAGGCAAGTATCCAACTTCATTCTTTTGCATATAGACAGCCACTTGTCCCAGCACCATTTGCTGAAGACTATTCTTTGCTCATTACATTGTCTTGGCATCCTTGTCAAAAATCAATTAATCATAGATGTATGGGTTTATTTTTGGACTCTCAATGATGTAGTTTGTGAGCCCTTTTTAAAAAACAGAGTGGGGTTTGTGGTCCTTGAAGAGATAGGAACACCATTTTCAAAATGATTTAAAGACTCCACCCTACACATCTATTTAAAACAATTTTTTTTCATCTTTTTAGGGCCACACCCATGGCACATGGAGGTTCCCAGGCTAGGGGTCAAATCAGAGCTGTAGCCACCGGCCTACACCACAGCCACAGCAATGCCAGATCCTAGTCACATCTACAACCTACATCACAGCTCATGGCAATGCCGGATCCTTAACCCACTGAGCGAGGTCAGGAATCAAACCTGTGTCTTCATGGACACTAGTCAGATTCATTTCCACTGAGCCATGACGGGAACTCCTTAAATATTTTTTGACCTGTCAAGTTGTCCATCACTGGATGTTCCCAAAGGAAACCTTGGGCCAGCCCAGTTCATAATGCCCACTGTGCATGCTCCCCCCCTGCATCTACATATAGTCTGCCTCAGCTCACAGCACCCCATTTCTTAGATGAGAAAACTGGCTCAGAGAGATGAAGATGACCCCCGACTTGTGACATCCCACAAGTCGTGCTCACACCCTTTTATCTGATGTCCAGAGCATTCCTACAGCCTCCCAACACCCCTCACGCAGGAAGCATTTGTTCCCTGTACCCAGCAAACACTTGTACAACCTCTGCTTAAACACTTCCACTGATGCAGGACTTCTGCTTTTCCTTTTCCTTCTCACATCCATGATTTTCATTATGAAATAGGTCAAACAAAGAGAAAAGCACTGTTGATACCTGTAACATAACAAATACCCATGTGCCCACCCCGGGAGTGAATAAAGGTTAACATTTTTCTATGGTTGCTTCAGATTTTTTTTAAAGATAGTAAACTATTACAGATGTATTAATGATTTATATGAATCCCTCTCCAATTATCTCTTTCCACAGAGGAATCACTGTCCTCAAGTAACAGCACATTCTACTCATTCTTTAAACTTTTGTCACACATGTATATACCTGTGAATAATACATATTGCTTTGAATGCTTGACTATCATATTACAATATCATTCCAACCCTATGTTATTCACTTAGTCTTGTGTTGTAGATGTTTATCCATACAGTTCCCTGAAGATTTAGTTCATTCATTGTAACTGATGTATTGAATTCCATGATTCTATGGAGGAGTTAGATACCATGATTTGTACAACCATCCTGACCACGGACGTTTCCTAGTTTGTAATTTCTCAAACTCTGCCGTAATAAACAACCTCTCCGTGATCTGAGGTGGGTCGTGGGGCATGTGCATTTCACTTTTATTAGATGTTACCAAATTGCTCTGTAAATATATTATGACAGTTTATAGCCCCACCAGTCAGCTATGAGCAGTCCATTTACCCAGAGAAAAGCATGACATTGCCAACCACACTAGTCCCGAATATGAAAGGGGGGATTCACTGCTCATCTCAATAGCACAGTCTCTCTTCCCTGCTGACTCTTCAAGGAACTACCTTATAGTGATAAACCACTGCCTCACTTCCCCCCCTGCCCCACACTGTTCTCCTCACACCGCAAGATCAGACTATGGCCATCTACGATCTTCCAGAGCATTTCCCCAAGTGCTCCTATCCAATCGGATACTTCCTAATAAGAACTGGGTTTTTTTAACCCAAATTTAAATTTTAGATGCAGAGCGGCTGTGTGTAGATTTGGGAAGAGCATGTTTATATTGGAGGCAAACAACTTGCAAAACTATCTTCTAACATAGCTTAGAGAGTCCCAAAAATCATATTTGATTTGGGTTATCTCGTTGCTAATAGTCAAAAACCTTTTCTTGTGCTCAGAAATTATTTGCGGCAGAGCCTCCATGCCTGCCCACTTGCATTTTGCACAAGCATGCCATCTTAATAAATCTATTTATTTAGATTTATTAAGATCACTTTGTCTCTCACTGAATTCCTTCTGTGCGGAGACATGAAGAACCTGAACCTCAGTGAGTCCAGACTCAGGAAAGAAGATGACCAGACCAGTGAACGCCAGCTTTGTAAACAACGCACTCTTGCCTCTACCCTGATCCTTAACTTTGACCCTATTTTTCACTCCCCAAACTATAAAACCACCTCCTAGTCTCCCCTAAGGTGGGGAGGCACAGTCTTTAAGGCATTACCTGCTGTGACCCTCCTTTGTCTGGCAAAGCAATAAAGCTATTTTCCCCTTCTTCACCCCCCGCCAAAAAAAAGGAAAGAAAAGAAAAGAAATTATTTGCCAGTCCCCAAAGTCCATCTTTTTAACATGCACTGCCTCTATTTTTTTATCTAAGATATTCGATCCAATTATCCAGGCATATTATTCTCCCAGAAATGATGGAACAAAGGCTAAAGAGCTGTATCATGATTGAAATCACCATCAGCCTCATCAATAAGTAACACAGACTGAGTGTTTGCAGTTAGGCTGGGCAGCATTGATGTTATATGTAAAATACTTAATTGTCTACACTCCTAGGGGCTGATTAATCCAATCAGATGGCAGCTGTCAACAGCTTGGTACAGCCAGACGGTGCAAATCAGCTAAAGAGAAAGCAGGGCCTGGGCTCCCAGTCACTACTCCTCTGCCAGACTCTTGCCTTATGTGGGCCACAAGCATTAGGGCTGGAGGACTGTGTAGAGGACGAAGTCAGGACATCATGCCAACACAGTGTCTTACCAGAACCCCACAAAGAGGCTCACAAAGAGGAAGGAAAGGGCCGCTGCTCTAAATCCATGCCATGTGCTCCTCAGACTATAGCCTGCCCCTCTTCCATTAGCTACTGTTTTGCAGATTGAGGATCTCTGAGATGTAGAATAAATTCTTTTGGTGGTGAGGGTGACAGTGAAGGTGGTGGGAGTGGTGGAGATAGTGGGGTGGTAGGAGTAGAAGTGGAGATGATAATGGCGGTGGGGGTGGAGGTAATGGTGGTGGTGCTAGAAGTGGAGGTGGTGGCTTCTTGAAAGAAATGTGGCAATTAGACGTGCCTCGTTGAGAAGGAACCAGTCCAAGGGAAAAGTAGAAAGTGCATCCATCTGTGCAGAAATCTATGTGACACAGATGGCAGTCTACCTGAAGAGCTGTTGAGTTCAGTTAAAAGAAGAAACTGAAATGACTTTCTCATGAGCATTAACTGGACACCATTCAGATGAGATAGAAAGCCATTCAGAAGATGTGGGAAGCCCACTTTGCCAAAAGCAGCTTCAGGATGTGTTCTTGGCTTGTCTCGAAGGTCAAGGAGGTGGTGAGCTCATAATGCCACCTCCTGGTTCTACTCCCAGCTCTGGGAAGGCCCAGATCCTGGGGGCCAAGGGCCTCCTGGCCATTCCCCTCCCAGCTGTCTCACTCCCAACAGGCTTTGTCTTCAACTTTCTTCTCACACTGAGGTGGACAGCTGGACAGACAGGGAGGCCATGGTTGTGGGCTTCATGACTTCCTCACCTCCATGACCTAGGGGCACATCAGAATCAGCAGATCAGAGCTCCCCAAGAGTTCACAAAGTGCACGCCTGGAGATATCCGTTTTCATAGGCCCCATATTCTTCCTGCCAGGGTAGTCTCATGGGCCCTCTGGAGCCCAAACTTCAGGTCCCTGGCCCTTCCATCAGGAGGGTCCAGGCAGAGGCTGTGGTCTGGAGAAGGCTGGGGGAGCAGCTCCCTGCCAGCCCTTCCCAGTGGCTGAAGCATGAAGTTTGCCAGCCAGGGAGTTCCCTTCCAAGGAAAGGTCACAAGGCAGTTTTTTCTGTGAAGCAGACCCACAGGTTTTTCATATGGTCCACTTGTGAAATAATAAATATATAAATATTTAATGTAATAATAAGTAATATATTAATATTTAATATAATAAATAAATTTATATAAATATATATATTTGTCTCTGCCCCCAGTATCTGCTAATATTTCATCTTTGAGCCTGCTTCTCAACAAAGACTCCTTCTAGTGTCCTGGGTATATAGGAGGATAGGTGTGCCAGTGAGGTGACTCACTCTGGGTGGGCTCCAGAGGGCACTGGTTACCAGAAAGACCAAGCCATGATTAGAAGCATAGAACTTTCAGGCCCACCCTCCATCCTCCACAGAGGGGAGAGGAGCTGGAAAATGTGTTCACAATCCATCATGGCAGAGTGATGAACCCCTGTAAACATCCTAAAAGCATGGGATTGGGGGAGCTTCCAGGTTGGATCCAGGAGGGTGATGCACCCCAGCTCCACAGAGATAGAAGCTCCTGGGCTGGGGACACTTCCAGAACTCACTCTGTGTTTCTCTTCATCTGACTCTTCATCTGTACCCATCATGGTTTGTAACAAATTGGCAGCAGTAAGTGAACTGTTTTCCTGGGTTCTGTGAGCCTCTCTAACAAATTTTTTTTTTTTTTGGTCTTTTTGCCATTTCTTGGGCCGCTCCCGCGGCATATGGAGTTTCCCAGGCTAGGGGTCTAATTGGAGCTGTAGCTGCTGGCCTGCACCAGAGCCACAGCAACGCAGGATCTGAGCCACGTCTGCGACCTATACCACAGCTCACGGCAACGCCGGATCGTTAACCCACTGAGCAAGGGCAGGGATCGAACCCGCAACCTCATGGTTCCTAGTCGGATTCGTTAACCACTGCGCCACAACGGGAACTCTAACAAATTATTAAACCTGGGGAGGGGTCATGGGAACCTCCCGTTTGCAGCCAAATCAGACAGAAGTGTGCATAACCGGGGACCCAGGCCTTCTGATTGATGTCTGAAGTAGAGGACAGCCTTGTGGGACTGAGCCCTTAACCTGCAGGGTCTACACCAGCTCCAGGTCGTTAGCATCAGAACTGCTTGCGTGGAAAACCCACACGCTTGGCATTGGTTTGAATGTTGTGAGTGCCGTCCGCCTATTTCTAAATTCAACATGACCTTGACCACGCTGGGGTGTTCTGTTGTCTAATTTGCTACACATCTGCCCAGAGGAGATCCCAGTTCCTAGTGCCTCCCTGGGCTGTGAGGGGAGGACCCCGGGGCTGGACACAGCCTCTGTCACACCCCCCACGGTGGGGGTGGCCACAGTTCCAACTTCCAGCAGGGGTCCCACAGCTGCCCAGAGGAGTCAGATAACAACCTGGAAGTACAGGGAAGTTAATTAGGGTCTTTGGGGGTGAGCTTTCACCAGCAAGAGGTAAAAGACCAGGAGGAGCAGATAGATGAATTCCTTGGCCTTTCAACCACATGCACATACTGTTTCAAGGGAAGACATTCCATTAATTCTCTAGGGAAGGGGATAGGGAACTGTGTGCCTGAGGAAATGAGCTCTGTTTCTTGAGACTCTGGCCAGCCTGGTATCACACTCTCCTGAGTGTTCCTTCCTTTTCACCAGCTCACGGCCCCGTCCCCCTCACGCTTGCTGCCCTGGGAGGGCAACCCACCCACCCTCCTCTCAGAAAGTGTCCGCACATGACTTTGCCTCAGACTCTGTTTTCTAGAGCAACTACCTAAAATCATCTCCCTTCCTTCCAGTGGTATAGGTAACAGGTTTAGGGGGACATTGAGCTGGAAGATCACTGCCTAGGTCGATATGCAAGTGATATGAAGGCTGAGTTTGGGAAGAGACATTGCAGGGGCAAAAGGTGGTGATGATGAGAGAACTATTGTGCAGCTGGCATCACAGGCCTCAGCCTTTGATTGGGATTCCAGCCTGGGAGGCAATAGAGCCATTAATGGAAATAGAGGCTGGGAGTGAGCATGGGTTACATGCTTCAGGGTAGACAGACATGCATCCTGGCCCAGGCTCTGCCATTTACAAGCTGTGTGACCTTGGGTGTGTTGCTTGTCATCACTGGGCTCGTTTCTTTCATCTCTAAGGTGGAGTCACCAATAGGATTCCAGTAGGATAGTGATGACCCCTATCCTACTTAAGAGGATGAAATGATGTAATTTGCAGCATAGACCTGGGCCATAGATGGAGCTTGATAAATTAACATTTTATGTTATCTCTGATGCTTTGTCCCAGCCACTGAGTTTCCTCAACTCCACAGAGTGGCCAGGGCTGCATTATGATCACTAAGGTGCCTCTCAGGTCCATCCGGGGCTAGACAGACCCCCAACCCTTCTGGGGAATACTGGCTGATGAAACAAAGATGTTGAAAGCCCCCAGGTCTGTGGAGACAGCTCCCTCAGAGCTCTGCCAGCCCTGGCCCTGCCCACCCAGGTCCCCCTCCACCCCCACCCCCCACAGTGTGGAGAGAGGGGGAGGGGGCCGAACCCAGGCTTCGCCACTGTGATTCATATGACCCCCACAACTGATTCTCCTGGGGAGCCTGCTGGAAACGCAGGCTCCAGCCTTGCCTTTGACCAATGGATCAGACTCAGGATGGACCTGGCACCTGAACATGAATGTGCCCCCCCCCCCCCCGACCCAGTGATCGCAGTGATGGTGCTGCCTGCTAACACCTGAGAACCACTGTCAGGACCCGAGACCCTGGGGCCCTGACCAAATGTGACTTCTTCCTCTGAAGGCTCTCCTTCCACCAGGAGCCTGACCAGAAGTGTCTGCCTGTCTTCCCCACCCACCGCCCGCTGCCCAGCACTCACCCTCTCTTAACTGTCTCCAGGCAGTTCTTTGTCTCTCTCTGTCACCCTCCATGTCCCTCTTCCTCTGTCTCTCTAATTCTCTGCGTCCCTCTAGTGCCTCCCTGCCTCTGTCCTCCACTCCCTTCTCCCTGCCTCCCCCCTCCCATTCCTCCATCGCTCTCTTGGCCCCTCTGTTCCTGTTGTTCTCTTTTTGTGTTTCTGTGTCTCTTTGTCGCTCCGTCCTCTTTTTCTCCCCTTGTCTCTGTCTCTCTTGCTGTCTCTCTGTCCTTCTATTTCTCTCACAGTCTGCCACTTTCGCTCTGAATACCTTTCCTCTTATGTATCTTTCTGCCTTTCTGTGGCTCTTTCTTCCTTTCCCTGTCCCTCTGTTTCTGTCTGAGTGTCTCTTTGTCTCTCTCTACATCTGTCTCTCCCTCTGAGTATCTCTGTCTCTCTGTGTTTCTGTCCCTCTGTCTCTGTGTCTCTCAGGATCTCTCTGTCTCTCTGTGTTTCTGTTCCTCTGCCTCTGTGTCTCTCTGTGTCTCCATATCTCTGTCCCTCTGTCTCTGAGTGTTTCTTTGTATCTCTGTATCTCTGACCCGCTGTCTCTGTCTGAGTGTCTCTGTGTCTCTGTGGATCTGGTCTCTGTCCCTCTCTGTCCCCTGCCTCTCCCTCTGTCTCTTCCCCTGCCCGCTCCCCCCTGGAGGCCTGCAGGCTGGTAGCAGAGCAGATGGCTGTCAGGCCTTGGCCCGAGGCCCGTGTCATCACAGAGGCTCCTCCCTCCATGGCAGTTTTTCAGCAACCACCTGGGGAGTGCAAACTGTCCTGCCACAAACAGGTCGCTGTCACCACCCCAGCCCTGGGCCCAGCCTGCCTCGGGTAACCCTGCGCGAGGCCAAGTTCCCAGATCTGCTTGCGCAATGGCAGCTCCAGAGCCAGAGGCCCGGCCTGCAGGGTGGTGTTGGGGTAGGGGGGGACTTGCACCCAGGAGGCTTTTCCAAGGCTCTTCCGAGAGGCAGAATGGAAAGCTTGGGGTCCCCCATGGACCCTGGCCCACTGCAACCTCTCACAGAGGCATGGTCAAAGTTTCTACCTGGGCCCCCTCCCTTAGCAGGAGACATGGGGAAGAAGGCAGGCTGGGTGGCATGCCCTAAAGCCCCTGCCTGATTTCTCCCAGACCTGCAGAATGGGGTAAAAATTAGCCTTGCACTGCTGACCCAAGGCCAGCTCTATCTGCAGAGCATCACTGTCTGGTGAGAAGCCAGGGCCCCCACACCACTGTTGCCCATCCAGTATCTACCCCCTTCATCTCTGGAGAAGAAGCCAAGGCAACTGAGAAAACCTGAGCCCTGAGTGGGGGAAAGGGAGAAGGGTCAGAACACCCCTCACTTTCTGTGTGTCACACAGGGGGACTGCAGCTGCATCCAGAACAGCCGCCTCAGGCAGAACTCAACACACCCATTGTCCAGATGAAGTAACCAAGGCCCAAAGAGGGGACATGACTCCTCCTAGGTGGCATAGCACTGGGGGTGGGGGGACCCAAAATCGCCTCATCGCACATGTGCACATACATGGAACTGCCTGTCATGTGCAGGAAACAGCTGATCTAGGAAAACAGATGAATGGCATGGCCCACGCAGCAGAGTCCCCCACGAACACAGTACATGCACCCCCTCCCTGTGGTCCCTGAGGTCCCATGGCAAGGTGCTCCTCCCAGGCAATGTGCAAAGACCCTCCCTGTCGACAGGGGAAGTGGCCTTGCCCCAGGCTCAGGGCCCCGCCTGCACTGCTTTTGCACCAGCACCACCACGCCCAGCGTGTGCTGGGCTGGCTCTGCACTGCCTCACCTTGTCTCTTACCCAAGGCAGCAGGCACGTTGGCCACTGGGTTCCAGATGGGGAGGCTGGGACTCTGACTTGATGGGCCATGCCTGACTAGAGCTCCCTAGGTCTGAAGGGGCCTTTTGAGCATGAAAATAAAAACACCCAGCAGGGCTGCCCACCCTGGACCCAGGGAAGTGAAGAGGAGGCAAGAGAGGCCCTCCTGGACTGAATGGACCCTGCAGGTGTACAGGTGTCAGAGACCAGAGCAGGCCCTGCGCGTGCCGGACTCTAGAGGGAAGGTCTGGGTTTTGCAGGTTTTGTGCATCCAGAAGGTCCCTGCTGCTGCAGCAGCCTAGAGGCAGCTGGGCCTGTGCTCTGCCCGTCCCTGTCCCCAGCAGCACCCCCCAACCCTGGGCCTCCTGGCTGGAGGGAGGACAGGATGGCAGGATGCAGTGGGAGAAGGCCCAGCTCATGTTCCCTCCCTTCCTGGCAGGGATTACGTGGTGAGCAAGGACAGCTGAGCTGGCAGGTGGGCCGGCTGTGCCGAGAGGAGGGTGGGGGAGGAAGGGTGGCAGAGGGAACTGGGCCCAGAGTGGCCACTCTTTCCACACATGCCCCTTCCCAGCCCAGCATGTCAGGGCTGAGCCACTGGGCCCAGGACTGATCTCCAGGCACCTGCCTTCCTGCTACCCAAACCAATTCTGCAAGGCAGGCAAGGCCAAGGCCAAGGGAGTAGTTTCCCAACAGACAGACAGACTGACTCCAGAGAGAAGACCCACTGGTTTGTAGGAAGCAGCAGGGCTCAACTCTGTGTAATTCTAGAATCTCTAATTAGCACTTGCCATCCCCACCCAGCCTCTGTCATGCTTCCTATCCCACAGTTCTGCAGCTGTTGGAAGGCATCTGCCAGGGGAATGGCAGGGCCCCCTCACCCTGAGATGCCACTAGAGCCCCTGGTTGCCTGGACCACCGACCTAACCATTTGGGAACACTAGCTTTGGGACAGAGATGGACAATCAGTGGTCCTTAGAGATTCATCACAACACTGACATCAAACCATGACAACTGAATGTGGATCCAGAAAGGGCCAGGAATGATGTGTCCATAGAAAACTGCACATCCCGGGTGTCAGAGGGGCCTGGAGCCAGGGCTCATGGAGACCTGGCCGAAGCCCTAACAGGTGGGAGGTAAAGCTGAGCTCTCCTCCCTGGGGCTGTACTGGATTTTCACACGACCCCACCCCCAGGAGAAGATCTTGGATTAGAAAAGGAAAAGCAAGGCAAAGCTGGACCCTGAACTTGCTGTGGTCTGGCCTGAGGCTGCTTGCAGGCCTGAGCCTTCATCCTGGCAGAGGGTCCAGGGCTAGGTATCTTCCAGGAGGAACTTGGATCTGGCACAGTCACCAAGGGATGCTCCAATTCTGCGTCAAACAGATACAATCTGGCACCAAACTCCAACAGCTGTGCATGCCCCCATGACCTCCTTCTCACTGAGAACCACGTGAGCCATTTGACTTGGTGGTTCCTGACCACATGTGCAACTTCAGGCAACACTGTCCAGAAATTAACTGTCAAATAGCATGCTCCTCAATTGTCCCGGACTGATTTGCTTCAAGCTCTGAGGCTCTGTGTTAGCAAGCGTTTTCAACGCAGTCCTGTTGGTCAGGTTTTATTCATGTTGAGCCCCATCTGAGCCCCTGTTCCTCATCTCCAAAATGCAGATAACTCCCTCAAAAGTTGTTGGGATAATTAAGTAAGATTAGTGAAAACACTTAGCATAGGGTCTAGCATGGAGTGGATATTCAATACACATTTCTTTCCTTCCTTCCTTCCCTCCTTCCTCTATCCCTCCCTCCCTCTCCTTCCCTGCTTCTCCCCCATCTCTCCCCCTGTCTCTTTCCCCTTCCCTCCTTCCTTCTTTCCTTTTCTTCTTCTTCTTCGTTCTTGTCTTTCTTCTTTCTCTTTCTTCTTCTTCTTTCTTCTTTCGTTCTTCTTTCTTTCTTTCTTTCTTCTTTCCTTCTTTCCTTTCTTTCTCTGTCTCTTTCTTTCTTTCTTTCTTTCTTTCTTTTCTTTCTTTCTTTCTTTTCTTTCTTCTTTCTTTCTTTCTTTCTTTTCTTTCTTCTTTCTTTCTTTCTTTCTTCCTTTCTTTCTTTCTTTCTTTCTTTCTTTCTTTCATCTTCCCCCCAAAGCAGAGTTAAAGACCTTAGCTGATCCTCCTTCAGCTCCCTCTCTTCTTCTTTTGCATCCATACTCTTTCTGCTGCTCTTCTCAGGACCCAGTTTCCTCCATCAGTAGATCTTCACACTGTCTTCTAGGTCAACAACAAGAGAGAGACTCATTGATCTCTAAGTCCCCACAGCATCAGACACAATGCAAAGCCTGGTTCTGGGTGGAAGGAGGAAACAGGTAATGGGATGGGGATGGATGAATAAATGAATGAGGGAATGGAGGGGACACCCCAGAGAGGAGGGGTGGATGGATGGGGTTGATAGATGGATTGAGAAGTCATGTCCAGGTGGAGATGGAGGCATGGGAGAACAAAAGGTGAGACAGGCGAGGGAGCACGTGACTAGTGGACAGGTAGAGTGTTGACTAGATATGAAAGAGTGAGTGAGGGGATGGATTGGCGGATGGATAAACAGATGGACAGAGCCATGTGCCATGACTGGATTTGGACTGAGGCAGGAAAGTGGAAGGAACTCACTTCACTGCTTTCACCACAAATCCATGTTTTCACCATCTCCTTCTGCTCTCAAACTACAAAGATGTGGGGAGGGGGAGGGAGGAAGTGGCTGACAGCAGTGGGGCTGGGTACTGCCTTCATTCCAGCTTTACCAAGCCCTTAATTAGTGAGTCCTGCCCTAGACTCCAAGCAACACAGGACTGGATAAGGGCTGAGGGCATGTGTGTCCCTCCCTGGCCATTGCCCCCAGTCTCACCCTCAGAAGATTCTACCCGGAAGGGGGATCAACTGTGTTCACCGAACGTGGATTGTCCTCAGGCTGGATGCCAGGGTCTGGAAGCCTACTGATTTCATTTTCCAGTCCGAGGGTCCACATGGAGTCACTATGTTGCCCTCACTAAGTCCTGAGCTCTTGAGGTTAGCAACCCTATCCTCATGACTGCCTCATTCCAATGATCAAGTTCCTGACACAGAGATGGCATAGGGAAGAAAAAAAAAACAAAACTGTGGCTAAATAAAATGGATAATGAGTCTCATACACCACTGACTGTCGTCTGGGGCAAACCATCTTGGAATGTATCGGAAAACAACAGTGAACCTTGATCTAGGACACTGAGTTTGAATCCCAGCTCCACCACTTCACAACTGTGTGGCTTGGCCCAAGTGCCTGCCCCTCTCTGAACCTCCATCTCCATATCCTGAGACATTGGATTACTAGTGGATGCCACTCAACTATTTCCTGAGGCTGTGAGGACCACACTGGGAGTGGGCTTCTAATCTGGTCCTTCTGAAGATCCCCCACTTTGGGAACTTGGGAGCCAAGCCCCAACGCTGAGCATCCATCCTGCTCCCGGAGGGCAGAGTGGGCCTGTGAGGAGGGGACGAGCAGACGCAGGAGGTAAGCACGCTCCACTTTCAGGCTCCTGTAACCGGGGATGCACCTAATCGCCCTGACCTCAATCTTTCTCTGTGAATTATGGAAAAAGAGTTCTCTGAAAATGAGGCATATGCAAAAAGTTCCACCAGGCTCCCCCCCCTCCCCTGATTTCATCCTCCCCAACTTAATAAGGACCATGGCTTATTAGCTGTTCCCTTCCAGCTCGCTTGTCCTGTGCCTGCACACGTGAGACTAAAAATACCCATGGCTCCTATTAGAGGCTCTGCCCCAGGGGCAGGCAAGGCTGGATCTGCTCTGACACTGCAAACTGGATCCCCTGTGCCCCCTGGGATCCAGGCCACCGGGTCTGTCCTGCTTGGGGTAGACAGGCACCAGCCCCTTCCCCACACTCCCCAGAGGTCTCCAATAATGCTAGAAAGTCTGTTATGATTTCCTGTGTGTTTTTGTTCAGATACTCCAAAGCCTTTTTCTGGGTACCTCCTCATCACCCCATCAGACACCAGCATGCATGGGGGCTCATTCCCAGGGGCACGTGTCACTGGGAACATGGCCCTGGGTCCCACAAGTGACTGGCCCAAGTCTCAGCTGCCCCTGGAAAAGACATCTGTGCCCTTTCTACTAAAACAGGCAGGATAGCAAGTGTGTGAAGTTTAGTAAAAGCACCGGGCCCATCTAGATGGCGGTGCCGGCGCGCTGGAGAAACCACGTGAATGGATTTCTTGCTCCTCTGTTTCCTTGTTAATAAACAGAAAGGCATCAGCCATAAAGGCATCAGCCAGCTCCCGGGCTGGAGCGAGCACAGCGTGAGTTCATGGAAGTAAAACTGCAGAACTTGACACAGAAGTAGGTGACCGCGGGTGGACTAATGCTGGAGCTCCAGGTAGGTGTGAGGACGCCCTGCTCCCATCAGAGAGAGAGGCGGATCGAGGAATATGCAAGGGGCATTTCGATAGCTCGGCAATAAACACTTGGTGAAGCTGAAGAGGTAATCTCTCCATGGGCTTTCATGTGCCACTGGATACCTCTCTTGGCATGGCCTGAGATATTTTGGAAGTGGTGGTGAGAGACAAATTGATTTTCATCATATCCATCCACGGGAAAAGGCCAAGCATGCCAGTGAGTATAAAGACTCCAAAATTCAAAACTACCTGGAACTTGGACGTGGTTCTTCCCACAGGTGGGCATCATTATAGACAAGAAGACGGGGGCGTAATGAGCGACGGACGGGGAAAAATAGGGACAGGCAAGGAGGGTGTCACGGGCAGAAACACTGACACAGGGAAAGGCTGACCAGCCATCGGGGAGAGACACACTGGCAAGGTGGAGAACAGAAACTGTTTCACAGAAATGTCACGGCTCTGGCTCCTGGTTGGGTGGGGTGGGGGCGGCTGCGTGGGACCGAGCAGCACTGTCGGAACCAAACTCTCCCCCAAATCCGTGCTCCAGATGGTTCCATCAGCAGCGGGGGAGGTGGCTTTAGAGCAGCTTGTCCTCATTTAACCTCCTTCTCCTCCATCCCCCAAAGATCCCAGAAAAACACAGAAAAGCAAATGCCGTAAATCTCTGGAGGGCCAGTACCCCTCCAGGCTGAAGGGAGAGGTACCTGCTGGTTGGTAGCAGTTATCCTGCCCCATTCAATTCAAACATGTATTGAGTACCTCTTGTATGCATGACACACTGTGGGGGTGGAGGGCAGTGACCTCAGGAATAAGGAAGACCATGACCTGGCCCTCAAAGACCTTCAAATGGTCCCAGCATGAACATGACCTCACCACAGAATTTTCTATGAATAAGAAAGATCTAGGTAGTTTGGAGAAGTAATCTTTTCTCAAACTAATATTTAAATGTTATGCCATTCCATTCCAGTAGGAAAAAGAACTAAGGATACAAACCTTAAATATCACACGCACGCGCGCACACACACACACACACACACGACACATACATTTATGTAGAAAATATTGCTCAATCTCAGTGGTGATTAGAAAATGAAAATTAGAAAAACTTACCATGTATCGATTATATTATGACAAAGATTCAGGCAATGGGAGTATCGATGTTTGTGAAAGTCTGTGGGGAGGTGGACACACACAGCTGGTGAGATTGTAAACAAGCACAATTGCTCTGGAAAGTTTGACATTATATCTATCTCAAGCCTTAAAATAGTTGTAACCTTTGACTCAGTAATTCCACTACCTGGAATCTACTCTAAAAAGATAATCAGAAAATGTGGTCAAAGGTATAAGCACACAGATATTTATCAGCATATTATTTATGAAAGTGGAAAAATGCAAAACAAGCTAAAAGTTCAACAAGAAGAAAATAGAAAAATGGATTATGGCACCTTGGTATAGTGGGTGATAAAGCAACCTTTTAAAAAGGGTTTTGAATATTTTTAGTAAACTATTCATTTACATGAGTTGAGACCCAAAAAAATCATAAGACCAAAGTCTGTATGGAGTGATCCTGATTTTATTTTTTAAATAAATATATACACATAAATATGTACATGTATGCGTGCACATAAATTTATTATATATGTTATAATACTTATATGTTGTAGTTGAAAGAAATGCTAGATAACAAAAGGTTTAAAAGCAGTTCTCCCTAGATGATGGAATTGGGTGGTTTTATTTTCTTCTTTACACAGTATCTGAATTTCTTAAATTTTCAATAATGAGCATGAGTTTGGACGGTGATGTTTCACTGACTCCCTGTGGAGCCCCACGGACCCTGCTCGCTGGGTGTCTCTGCAGTGGCTGAACAGTGATAGAGAATGGTGACACATGAGGGTGGGCGTCACCTTCTCCACGAGGGGATCATGGATGCCTGCAGTTTCTTCTGTCCCTCTGCTCAACTGTGGAAGCACATCCGTGAGGACCGCTCCCCCCCCCCCCCCCCGCTTAAAGCAGGACCCAGCTAGGGGTCTGACCAGTTATGCTACAGCTTTAACTAAGCCATCCCTAAGCACTTTACCTCATTTCGTCTCATCTCAGCAACACCCTCACCCATCTGACAGATGAGGAAAACTGAAGCTCGGAGAGGTCAAGTACCTTGCCCACAATCACCCTGCTGGGAAGTAGTCTGGAAACATATATTTTCTTAGCATCACTGCTCCACTAGGAATTGCCAGCTTTTCCCAATTTGATGAACATGGACCAGAGCCAGGAGACTCTTCCAGGTCCTATTAACGGTTAGGATGGTTACAGAGAGAGGCATTCTCTAGGAGCGCCAGAACTAGGGTGACCATGAAGGGTGGACGTGAGGGCCAGTGTCAGGCCTTGAAGGATGGCTGGACTGTATTTGCCAGGGAGGTCTAAAGAGGTCTCCCAGGAAGAAGGGGGAGCAGGAACTAAGCCTCAGAAGTGGAAGGGAGCCAATATAGGCTGCTCAAGACTCCAACAGCTGTCAAAAAGTTTTCTGGGAAAGCTGTCTGGTCACCAGGTAACAGCTTGCCCATCTCAGGGGAGGAGAGGACATTAAGAGATGGGGATTTGGTCTGCCCCACCCTCTGCGTGCCCCTCCCCCACTGTGCCAATGGAGAAGAGCATGCTGTGTTTGCAGGTTGCCTGCTGAGAGCCTTTCTTGTGTTGGCTTGCCTGTCAGATCACTAAGAGGAGAGGGGAAACTTGCCTCTTGGAATCTCCAGAGAGGTAAGAGTTAGGATTGGTGGTCCCTGAGGAACTGCTATTTCTGAGAAAAAGCAATAATGTGAATCAGAGTACAGCTCATTCTGGGAGGGCAAGCCCCCCCGCTTTTGACCACCCACCACCACCAAGATAGCAAAGTCAGCGCAGGGCTCAGAACCCTTCAACTGATGAATCCCCTTTTCAAGCAAAGGGGTGGAAGCAGTGTGTGTGACAGCTCGACCTGTCTGGGTATTAAATGTGATGAAGGATAAAGGCAAAAAATAGCCCTTTGATGGCTCTTCGTCTTTTGGCGTGCTGAAATTTCCAGCTCTGTGATTAAAATAATTATTTCTTCCCTAGAATGGAGATCTCCCCTGTCTTATCAGATCTTAAAACAAGATGCAGGTTAGTTACTTGGGTCAGAATACAGAGGTCCTTGTGTAGTGGGGAGGGGGCAGGGTCCTCCCAGAACAAAGGGAAGGCAACATGCAACACCGGCATTTGAGCCTGCCAGTACAGATCTGCAGCAATGTATCATAGCCTGTATCCATGAGCACAGGCATATCTATGTCCCGGCTTAGGGGTTAAGGAACCTGACTGGCATCCATGAGGAAGCAGGTTTTATCCCTGGCCTTGCTCAGTGGGTTAAGGATCTGGCGTTGCTGTGAGCTGTGGTGTGGGTCACAGACATGGCTCTGATCCCGCGTTGCTGTGTCCCTGGCATAGGCTGGTGGCTACAGCTCCAACCGGACCCCCAGGCTGGGAACTTCCACATGTTGTGCGTGTGGCCCTAAAAAGAGAGAAAGACAGACAGACAGATAGACAGACAGAAAGAAATTATAAAATACCTTATAAGAGGGACAAGGAGTTTAGAAGCAGCGGGAAACATAAAGGGGTATATAAGGCCACGCCCCGGCGGCCTTTAGCTATGAATCTGCTGAGCCAGGGCCGGCACAAATAAAGCTGCTTCCTGGCAAAAAAAAAAAAGGCCTTGGTGTCCTGTCTCCCTGTACGTAAGTCCTGCAACATTTCAACCCCATGTTGTTCAAGATGGCAGCAGGGAGGAGATACTAGGATGTGGAGCAAAGCTTGGAAGCAGAAAAGTCAGAAGTGCTTGGGGAGCATGGCCGTGGCCATGACTGCAGCATGTGGGGGTTGGCAGAGAAAGAGGAAAGCAGGGATCTGTAGAAGGAGGCTGGACCAGGGTGTGAATCACAGGCTTGAACATCTGTTTTTTGTCCCACTGGTCATGGGAACCACCAGAGGAAGGGTTTAAACAGAGGGATAGGCCCTCTGGCTGATAGCTCACAGCCTCAGTCTTCACTCGTACCCCCCTTCCCCTTTCCAGATACATCCAAATGCCCTCATCCACCTCACCTTCCTGCGGTGACTGCCTCTCGGTTCAAAACAGGCAGTGAGGATGGGAGGAATGGGTCGCCAGAGGCCAGGGATGGGAGGAGCAGAGGGGGGAGGGGGACATCTTTCTGCCCATGCTCCTGGCAGGGAGCAGCTCTGCAGGCCCCAAGAAGCCAGCTGTTGGACTGAGGGCCATGGGTGGGAGCCTCTGCAGAGGGGCTCCAGGTTTTGGGCAGCATGTGGATCCAGGAGCAGATGTAAATACTCTGGGGGGAGCCATCAAGGTGACTCAGCTCTTATTTTCATGGGTTTGTTCCAAAGCTGTGTTCTCACAGCATTTGTTTGTCCCCCAAGAAACATACATCAAGGTGAAGGGACACTCTGGGGTGTCACAACTGGGAAGGTGTCACCCCCTGGCATGTAGTAGCTAGATTCCAGGGATGCTGTAAATATACTACAGCGTACAAGACCTCCCCTACAGCAGAGTTTTCCAGCCCAAATGTCCAAGGGAAAAGAAGCCTTGCCCCAAAGGATCTGTTTTCAGGTATCCTAGAGAGGCAGGGAGTCCCAAACCATCTTCCTATAGCTCTGGCTGGCACCCCCATCCAGGTCATCATCCCTGCCTCCAGAGGCAGCCCAGGGAGGGGCTCCAGGATGAGCAGTGAGAGAATTACTAAGAGTGGCACTCTCAGCAGGGGAGTAAGGGGGGTGGGAATGCTAATGTCTGGCAAAGGGCCTTCAGCTCCCCATCCTCCCCACTCAGCCTCATTCACGTGCTGCACAGGAGCATCTGTTGGGACCTGTACTCTCAAAGGACTCAGCCCCAGGGCTGGGGTGACACTGGGACCAGAGAGGTGCCTAGGCAATCCTCATGGCCCTTGAAGCTTCAAATAGTGAAGCCATAGTTCTTTCCCAGTCATCTAGAGAGCAGGGCTTAGCCAGCCCCCTAGCAGGGTGTGTGTGTGTGTGTTGTAAGTGGGCTTACATTTGGTGTTTACACGCACACATGCAGACAGGACAGGGACAGACAGGGCTCTGTGCAGGAGGAAACTACCTTGGGTGTCACCACTTTTATTGGTCCTTCAGGTAATTCTCTTGGGACTCCAGTCAACACTACTGGCAGCCGGTGACCCTTCTTTTCATCAGATGCCCAATGGGCAAGGGGGCTGCGGTGATGCAACAAGATGACAGCTTTTATGGGTGACCAAATTGTGAGCCACAGTCAGCAGGAAAAGCCCTTCAGAGTCTGAGGGTTCAGTTGTGTGACCCCCAGGTCCATCCCTGACTTGTCACTTCATCTGCCCCTTCCCTCACCCTTAGAATGAGGTAAGATTGACAACTTACCACCCGCCCACTTACAATGTACCAAGCACTGTTACAGCAGTCCCCTGACGATTATGCCCCTGAGAAAATGCAGGGGAGGTGGCTTGTCCAAGGTCACAAGGGCAGCAAGTGTTGAACTCAGGCCTGTGTCATACAGTCTGCTCCCAAGGGGTTGGGGAGCTCGGGGTGGTGGTGGGGGGCATATTGCAAGGCAGGGTCCCTAAACTTCACAGCAAGGAGGGTCCCAGAGCAAAGGCCTCGGAAAAACGCGTCATTTCTTAATGGTAGAACCTCAAGGTAGGGGACTGGCCCCAGCAGGGTGGGCCCACCGTGCCAAGGGCTACCAAGCAGATGCGCTGTAAACACTGCAGAGTCCCAGAGCCAAAGGCCGTGCTGCTGCTGGCTGGGCAGGCCAGGCCTCGCTAAAAATAGACGGGCCCTCAGGTCCAGCTCACTGACCGCCAGGGAGGCAAGCTGCTCCCTGCACCCCAGCCTCCTCCTCTCCCCCTCCCCCTTCCCCACGGGGCAGGAGCCAGGCTTCTAGAAGTTACAGAGATGTTAAGACTTTCACTTCAGGCCAGAGAGGACTGTTAAGCTGGCGCCCAGTGGGCAAGTTCCAAGTTCTGATGGGGCCATAATGGGGGAGGGGGATCTGACCCCCACCCCCACCCATGTCCCCCTAATGGAGGGAGCTGTCAACTTCCAATCCCACCCGGGGAAGGTGTGGAGTCAAGGCCAAAACTTGGCCAATTTCTCCACCCCTTGCAACTGAATCTGCAGACCCCTTGCCGGTTCCCTTTTCCTGCATTGACTCCTCCTGATGACAGCACTGTGCGATCTCTGTATCTTCTGTGGCTTTCGGAGATCTGCTGCTGGCGTCTCAGGAAGGCCCAGGGGATCGCGTGATGGGGCAGCGCCCAGCCGGCTGGAGAGCAGCTCCTGGGCCGGGACGCGCGCTCCGGGAGGGAAGCCGGGGGGCACAGGGAGGGAGGCACTTCCGCGACGGCCTTGGCGGGGAATTGCCTTACAAAGGTGACTTAGAGCCGCTTCATTTCGGTAGCGCCCCCTCGGGCGGGCCCTAATGGCGAGTTTGGCAGAGTCAGCAAAACGCGGAGCCGCGGCAGGGCGGCGGGGAGCGCCCTCTCCCGCGCCCTCGCCATCTCCCGCGCCGGGCAGCGGCGCGCACGGGCCATTTGCAGCGCAGGCAGCCTCGCGAGCGGCCGCGGCGCGCCAGCCGGAGCGGGCAGCACCATGGAGCTGAAGAAGGACAGCAACGCCGTGTCCATCGACATGCTGCTGATCGTGCACTCGGAGAAGCGGCGCGCCGCACAGGGCGCGCACTCGGACCGACAGACGGACCCGGGCGCGCCGCCGCAGCGCAGAGGAGGTAACGCGCGCTCGGCCTGGGCCCGGGCCCCGGGTCCCTCGACCTCCTCGCCCCAGGGTCTGCCCGCCGGGGGGCGCCCCACGTGCCCCTGAACGAGGTCAGCGAGGCCGACCTGCTCCCTAAGGCTGCCTGCGCCTCCGCTCAGCAGCTCTGGCGTCCCGTGGCAACGCGCAGCCCGGTGATTGCCCCGGCTTGACTCCCTGGTGCAGGCCTGCGGTGCTCCTGTCAGCCCCGGGAGCCAGTTTCCTCCTAGTCACTCTTTGAAGGGTGCAAATCAGGTTGGAAGATGCCCTGGAGGAAAGAGACCAGAGCCTCAGGCCTGAGTCCTGCGTGGCGGAGGCCTGATCCCCACAGGCCACATTGCAGGGCACCGGGAACCCAGGGGGATCGTGTGCTGAGTCAGACCTTGAGATGGGGTACTCCCTTGGTGTCCTTGCACAGTGGACCTCGGTGTCCCCTTTCTTGAGCCTTCCCCCAGCCTCCTACAGTAGAAGGTGTGCAAGGTGTAAAAGGCACACAAGCTTGGGTATGATTAGGCTTGAAATCTGCTCTCTCCCCACTTTGGCTACTTGTCCTACAGACTTTCTGGCAAGGTGTAGACTGGTAAAATAAAGTGATTGTTCATAGAGTGATTGTGGAAAGCAGGACTCTGGCTTCTGTACTCTCTAGAGATCAGGACACAACATGAAGAGTGCAGAGATGGATACTAATGGAGATTAAATAAGCCCCTCATACATCCGGAAAGCACTAGATCCTGGGTCTCTGAGGAAGCCCTCAGGAGCCCTTGAGGAGGCAGGTGTGAGAGGGCACTAGACAGACTGTGCCCTGGTTCTTTGGGGGTGTAGCTTGCCAACCCTCAAGATAAAATGACTTCTGCCTCCTGCCTCCCTTCCAGCTCCAGCGCTCCTTGAAGTCTGTCCCTGTCCTTTCTGTCCCCACAGCCCCTGTGCACACTGAACATCCACCTTCCACCTGCCCAGCTAAAGCAGGGGTGCCAAGGATGGCTTTGCCCTCACCAGCCACACAGGCCACAGCTGCCCTGTAACTCCTGCTGAGAGGCAGGTGGCAGAAAGAAAAAGATTCTGGAGAGCCGAAAACGTTGACAGGCACCCCAGTCTCCGGAGGGATTGAGGGCCCAGGAATTGTTTAGGTTAGTCAAGTCTTTAATTCTCAGAGCTACCCCTGGGAGAAGGGGCAATGGCCCACTGAGGGTATTTGTAATGAGGAAATTGGCAGAGGCTATTGGCCTTCCTTGATGGAAATACAGCTGCTCCTACTACACACACTGCAGTCCAGGAGGCCAGAGATACCATGAGGTCCAGCTCCAGGTCAGCCCTCGAGCCCCCGCCTCCCTCTCTGCCTCTGATCACATCTCTCTGAGAGGCTGTGACACTAGAATGAGAGGGTGGGGAACGCAGAGAAGGCCCAGAGATGCCAGGAGTCAGGGCTGCTCTAAGAGGTATCCAGCACAAACCCTACATGATTTTAGACCCATGCACTTCACACTCATGACCGTAACTCAGAGAAGGAAGACCCCTGTTTGCTAAGCCCCCTCTGCTGATGTTTTCTTGATGGATATTTCTTCCAGACACTATGGTGGCAGAGAGATCCATGTCACTTATTCACCATAAGATAGCTCTGCACTGGAGCAGAGGGAGAGTCCATGGCCTCTGAGGCCTGCTGGGCAGCAGTGATGTTCAGGAGACTCTGGCTCAGCAAGCCCATGGGCCCAACCCTGGGGACACAGCTAAGGAGGTGAAATGCTGAATAAGATTAACTTATTCCAAAGCCTCCTGTTGGGGCACGAAGATCCAAAGCACACCTCACCCACTTCCAGGTGTCCCCTCCTGTCTTCTGCCTGCTCCAGGCCCCCCGCTGGGCAGGGGATCTTCCCCAGCTCTGCAGAGGAGGAGTTCCTGGCACACAACTGGTATACGTTCCTGATCGCCTCAGAAAAGAGCAAAGCTAGGTTACTGTCACATGCAGAGGACTGACAGAGGGTGGCTTTCTGCCATGTCCTTGTGGCAGAAAAGAGAGGGGCAAGGAGGCAAGGAGCATGTGCACCAGGGATTTGGGCCACATGTGTTCCCCTGGAGTGGAATAGGTAGCCTAAAGCTGCCTGCACCAGGTCTGAAAGAGCTTTGATGCCTTAGGTGTTACCCCCAAAGTCAATGGGACGTGTGTGCATTCCACCTCTGGGTATCGGTGAAGGTTCCCAGACACTGGCCATGGAGGGCTCTGCAGAAAAGTAGTATGTCAGGAAAGGTCTGGGGGTTGGGGGCGCTACTCAGAGTGGTGGAAAGGGCTAGAGAACCAGACCGAAGGCTGAGCTTCCAGGAACATGGCCATAAGCTGCACAGCAGAGCTGATCTGGTGAAGAAGCCTCCACTGCCACCAAGGAGCCCTAGATGCTCCTTCCGTGCCAAGAGCTTCATTTTATTGCAGTTGCTTGCACTGCCAGAATGTATGCCAGTTGTGTGCCAGGAACTCGACCTTGCAGCCACCACTTCCAGCCGCCGCCAGAAAGAGAGAGAGAGCTTCCATTCCCTTCCCTGTTGCTTCACCAGGTCCCTAGACAGAACAGGACGAAGGCACATCTCAGGGGTCATGCTTCGGCCACACAGGCCCCTGCTCTAGCTGCAAGGGAGGCTGGGAGAGCAAGCCACCATCACTTTTGGTTCCGTAAGGATCTATCAGTTCCGATCTTTGTCCACTCCCTGCCCCATATCAAGACTCTAAAAGTGGGAGAGTCACCACATACAGGAGTTGGCAGGCAAAATGAATGGCAAATATCTTCACAATAATGATTCTCTATTTATGTGGTGGAGATGTGGGAGTGACAAAGGGCCATCTCCACTGTGAAAATCCTCCCTGGATGATCCTGATAATGAACCCAGCACCCTTGAAAATGACCTTTGTAATATCTTTTTTTTTTTTTTTAATGTTGCCAATGCGGAGGGTTGTGCTCATTCTTACAAGTGCATCTCATTCATGGGCAGCCTCCTTCAGATCCCAAAGGCACTAAGTTCCACCAACCCCACGTTAGCCAGGATCTGTTTGCATCTAAGGCATTACTCACTTGGCCTGCATCTCTCCACCTCGGAGATGCTCATGCTGGTCCTTGTTACTTCACAGGACTCCAAGGCATCGGAAACGGAATCCGGAGATGGCAGAAATTAGAAGGAAGTGACCTACATGGTAAATTATCTCATTTTCATGTTATTTTCTTTCCTATCGCTGGAATTCCACACATTGAAGAATGCCTAGAAGCATTGGGTTTCACTTGTTTGAAGACTAGTCTAGACATCTAACCACTCAGATAGTGGTTGCTCATGACAGCCAAGCCTCTGGGGCCGCTGTGACACTGGAAAATTTTCCTTGGCATCAAGTCCCCCAGTTTCCTGGAGGCTCTCGGGTGTTGGGGTGGGTAGTGCTGTAAACCTGAGCACCCAGTTGTTCTCTGGCTGAGCTATAAAGAAGAACTTGGCATCATTTGGGATGGTGGGTTTGGGTGTGTTCCCATGGGAGGTGGGGCTTCTCAGGTCATGAGAGCATCCATCTTTTGAAAATATTTCTGAACAGAGGAGACAGCAGCCTGCCTTGGGTGGTATTACTCCAGGCCTGGGGAGATGCCAGTCAAGGGTTCTGTGGCTCCTGGCCTGGGATCCAGAATACAATAAGATCTGAGAGAAATCGGTTTCCAAAGCCTCCTCTTTATGGTGCCAGGCGTCTGTTGCCCTGCAGGCCCAGGATTTCTCTGGCAATGCCATGCATGGACCATTCTACTAGGCCCTCTTCTGTGCCCTCCTGAGATTCCTAAGCCTCCCATGGAACTGCGCTGTGGGCTTGTGGGAATTCTAGTAAGAATCAGGGCCCGGTGAGGGGCTCAGTCAGACATCAAAGGCTAGTGGGAAGGACGCACCCCACGTGACCTTCCACAAATGGGGAAATAGACTCCAGCTGAACAAGAACAAGCAGCTTTGCCCTACCATCCTCCTGACAGTAACAAAAAGGGAGGATGAACTTGTAAAAGTAAATCCATTCATTCATTCCCTCGGTAAAGGGCTGCGGTTTACTTTGTGCCAGGAAGGGTTCCCGTTCACCCTGGAGGTAAGGAGCTTGCCTGTGTTCCCCCCACCCCACCCCTGGAGCATTCTCAAGACACTCCTCCCCAGGGAACCACCCTTAGAGTCCTGGCTGCTGAGCATGCCTAGGTGGGATGGCTTCCTCAACCTTTGGGCCCCACATGGGAGATGCACCAGTTCTAGCTCTGTGGAAGGAGATGCCAAAGTGAGCGAAGCTGTGCTGTGGGCTCCTAAGAATTACAATGAACTTCAGACCTCCAGAGACCTGTCAGCCACTGAAGCACCTAGCCGCCCATGCAGGCAGGCATGCTTGGCTAGTGGGAGGGCTGGTGGGCCATGTGGAAGGAGAAAGACAGAGCGTCTTCCTTTGCGGCTGCTCTTACTTTGCCTGAGTTGTCTGAAATTCATCTGATAGCTCCTCAGGCATGTTATGACATCAGGAGAGGATTGAAATATACCGAATTCATCCTCATTTTACCATCTTCATGGTTCCTGGTTTGGGGGAAGCTTAGTGGAAAAACTATAACAAAACACAGAGAAGACATGGTGGCTAGTACAAGACTTACAGGACTCTTCTTAAAGACATGAAGTAGGTCTTCGAACATTGTGGCAGCCAATAAAGAGATTGATTAAAATCGTTCTTACAAAACCACCAAAGAACTGAGAGTTTCTGGTAAATGTGGGGTTGGAGAGAGGCTGCACAGAGGCATTGAGCCTGGCAAAGATGACTGTCCCAGCCCTCCACCAACATATGTATTTTAAAATTTACTTCAAAGTAAAATTCTTAAAATGTTTTCAAGTGGCATGCTTGCATGCATGCAATTAAAGTTAGAATTAAATTGTTTTCTAATGGTGAAGTCCAAGGTACATACTTGTCTTGCTGGTGCTTAAGGCACACAGCCCCAGGAACCAGCAGGCTGCCCAGCCCTGGAAACGGGATGGCTTTCATCTGAGAAGGAAGGAGATGATGGCTTGTGCTTGGTGGAGTGTGCACAAATGTGGCTGAACATGGGGTTGGTCCAAAAGGGCACATGTCCCCCCTCTTGCTGCCCTGTGCACTCCTTGGGCTGGGGCATTGGCAGGGTTGGGGGGAGTCTGAGTGCTCCAGACTTTTCCAAGCAGCAGGTGTTGAGGCCTAGCCACCAGCTTGCCCAGCAACGGGCTTCCCCTGCTGTGATTGGCTGCTTTCCTTGGTCCTGGCTGAAGTCTGCCTAGCAGCACAGGGACCAGCGCCTCACTGCTACAGGGAAACTAATTGTGCAGCCCTGACTATAAATATCCCACAGCAGCTATGCCAGCCAATCATCCTCCTTGAGGATTCCCTTCTCAGATCCTATTTCCTCCACCGGCCAGCCGAGCAGAGATGCGGCCAGCTGTGCCCGCAGGAGGCAGCCTCCCTGCCCTCGCCTAGGGCTGGCCTGGAGCTCCTGCCCAGCACACTGCATCACTCTGGGCTGGCACAGGCAGTGGTCCTGGCCCTTGGCTGACTGACCAGTCTCAGGCTCAGGGAGCTAAGGGTCCTGACTGGCCTGCTCAGAGGAGAAGGGTGGAACAGGCGGGCTTCCCAAGGCAAGACCCTGCCAGGTAGATCGCAAATCCAGCCCAGCTCCATGACCCATCCACCCACCTTGATGGCTTCTGCCTGGGCCCAGGCATGGGAAACGCTGAGTGTCAGATGTGCTTGAGTACACGAGGAATGTCATATGAATGGAACCAGATCAGACCAGCCTCCCAGAGGCATCCTTGCACCAGGTCCAGGCACTGATCCCAGGGGTCACATCCAGTAGCAGGTACAGCCTTTCTGCAGCCCAGCAGGGAGGTCAGTGGAGAAGATGGCAAGCCAGGTGGTAGTGGCCCTTCCCTAGCCCTGCCCCCATCCCTCTGAAGCAGAGGTTCAAGGGTAGTCTCAGCAAGACCAGGCCACTGCAGCAGCTGGAAAGGAAGAGGTGTAGGGAAGATGTGTGCTTCCCATAGAGGGGCAGGTAAGCCTAGGGGCTCCTCTTCCAAGAGCTGACTCCACTAGGCTCTTGTGTCCCGAGGACATGAATGTCCCCAGTATGTGGAATTCCCGTCATGGCGCAGTGGAAACGAATCCAGCTAGGAACCATATGAGGTTGCAGGTTTGATCCCTGGCCTTGCTTAGTGGGTTTAGGACCTGGCGTTGCCATGAGCTGTAATGTAGGTCACAGACACAGCTCGGATCTGATGTTGCTGTAGCTGTGGTGTAGGCTGGCAGCTGTATTTCCAATTGGACCCTTAGCCTGGGAACCTCCATATGCCAAGGGTGGGGTCCTAAAGAGAAAGAAAGAAAAAAAAAATATATATATATATATATCCCTAGTGTGTGGACAGAGCGTTCACATGGTGGGTGCCCTGCCAATGTTTGTGAAACCGAACCAGACTGCAAGCACTCCATCTCCTAGGCTGGAGTAGGAAGCAGGCTACCCCCTACCATTCTTCTCAGAGGGAGGCAGGAGGCTGAGCTAGGTGTCAGGAGACCTGGGTTCAAGTCCCAGGTCTGATCCACCCTGGCCATGGGGTCTTCGGCAAAAAAAGTCCAAGCTGTGCACTCGTGATTGGGGTAGAACCTCCACAGAAAGTCATCCCTTTGCACTTTGGGGACTGGGCTTGGCTACAGCGGAGTCAGGAGTTGTGGTCACTTGGCCCATGGGAGACATCATCAGCTTCTCAAGAAGAAACCCAGCCTCTGCTACACCTGCTGAAACCAGGAGGCTATGTGTACGCAGACTCCCAGGGACTTGGCTCTGGTTTCATGTGTGCAGCTCTGCTGACTCCCAGATGTTCAGGTGGGGCTTAGCTGAGCCACCGCCACCCCCCACCCCTGCTGCCCTCTGCTCTGCCCTGGGAAAATTCCACCCCACCACGGGCCCAGTGGTCACTACAGGTCCCTCTGTCTTCCTTAAATAGGAAACCTGGTGGAGAAGCAGCACCTTCAGCAGACCCAGGTCATCACTTCCTATGACAACCAAGGTAAGGTTTCGCCACTACCTGTGACCTCTCCCCCAGCTCCTGTGTGCCTGGATCTGCTGTCCTGACCAGAGACGGCAGGTACAGAGTGTAGACTGTGGGAAGCAGGGTCCTCTCTGCCCTGTGGGTACAGGAGCACCTTCCCCTCCCCCACAGACCATGGGAAACCCTGAGAGGCGGCATGTGTCATGGGATAGAGAGATAAAGTCCTTGGGCCACAGAAGCTGCTGCTGTCATCATCATCACCCTGGCTGTCATCACTGTACCTAATGTTTGCTGAGTGCTAACCTCACGCCAGGCATCCTGCCAGGCCACGTACATGATCATTCACATGTGAATTAAGCTTCACAACAGTCCTGTTTGATTGATGAGTAAACTGAGGCTTAGAATAATTGTCTTTTGTCCAAGCTCATGTCACTAGCAAGGGTCGGAGCTGGGGCAGTCTGTCCCCCAACCCCAACCACCACCAAGGCCTCAACTGCTACTCCTCACACAGCTCTGCGTCTGCAGCCACCCTGGAAACCTGCCTCCCCCTGCCGGCTGGGCGTGTTCACGCCTTCCCTCCTCCTGAGTCACAGTGGTTCCCGGGGCCCCTCCTTCTGGGACTGAGCCTTCTGGAGCCTTCTACCCAGGGGCGAGTTTAACTCAGCCCCGGGGAGTGAGAGGGCCTTTCTTTAAGAATCCTCACTTTAGAAATATTGACTGTCATTAAAAAAAAGAAAAGAATCCTCTCTTTGCCAGTACGGGTTCTGGGTGCTCCAGGAAGACTGGCAAGGGCGTGCCTGTGCTGACCGTGAAGTGGACTGGACCTGAGAGCACGACGGGGTAGAGACAGGATGGCTCCATAGCTGTAGTTGGAAGAGAGGCCGGGGGAGACCCCCCCCCACTAACCTCCCCCCACCCCCACCTTGCTTCTCTGCTCTGCACTCAGTAGATTCAGGGCCTAGTGCCTGAGACCTCTCATAGCCTTGGCCCTGAGATGTCACCACTGTTGCTCTCAGCACGGATGTCCTAACCTATAAGGATTACAGCCAGGGCGGAGGAGGAGCCCTGGAAGATTCGGAGCGTCTCGAGGAATTGCTCCCTGAAATGCGGGCTAACCCACTGTCCCCATTGAGAAACACTGGCAGGGAGTGAGGAAGGGCCTGTCAGCAGGAGGTGGCCAACTCTCCTTGCAGTCTGGGTCAGTATCCCTTTAGGGCAGAATTCCTGGGGCAGTGGCCCCAGGGCCAACCCCAGAGCCCACTGAGCAGGCCCACCTCGACCAGCTACCCACCTGAACACCCCAAGCCCGGGGCCCTTCCTTTTTCCAAAATGGACTAGTAGCACACAGCTCACCCCAAACAAGAGTAAGCGACACCTCACTGAAGTGAAAGTGGATTCAAGACCACTTATCTTGCTTGGTTCTGGCCACACCCCCTGATGGGGTCCTGGTGTTTTCCCTGTTCGTGGGGGAGAAAGCTAAGACTGAGAATGCTGCTGTCCTCAAGTGGGATGCTCCTGCCAGACCTGGGGACAGTGGTGGGCGGGGACTGGGATGTGGCTTGCCCATCACCGGAGCCTCGCCTGGCACACCATACCCCAGCTCTCGTGGGCTACTTACATGCCAGCTTCCCGGCATCTGAGGCTTCCAGAGCGCAGGCAGGAAGGTGGTCTTGGCATCCTACCAGCAGGACGGGTCCTTTGTAAGTCAGGATGGGTGCAGAGGTCTTACAGGAGCCTGGACCACAGTGAGGGAGAGGCTGCCCCACTCTGGGGCTGAGCCAGAGTCCACACGGATGCTGGCCCATTCATTCCACAAAAAGAACACACAGCAAAGGCTTCTGTCCCCATGAAGCTGACACCTAGTGAGGGAGACAGAGGACTCTAACAGGAAAAATGCAAGGTGTCAGATCAGGCCAGGGAAGAAAATAAAGCAGGAAGCAGGCTGGGAGTACACAGAGGTGTGTATTAATTCCCCATGGCTGCTATAACACATTATATAAACTTGTGGCTTAACAGAATATATTCTCTTTAACAGTTCCTGATACCCCAAGTCCTAGACCCATCTCAATGGGCTAATCTGTTTCTCAGTGGGCAGGCAGGTTCCTTTTGGAGGCTCTGGGTGAGAAGCTTTTCCATGACTCTGCTGGCTTCCAGAGGCTGCTGGCACTTGACAAATTTGTGGCTGCGTCACTCCGGTCTCTGCTTCAGTTGTCACATTGCCTTCTCTCCGTTCAAAGAGGGAAATCTCCCTCTGTTTTCTCAGAATCCTGGTGATTTCCCCTGGGCCTACCCCGATAATCCAGGATAACCCTCCTATCACGAGAACCTTCACTCGCTCATATCTGCAACGTCCTCTCTGCTGTATAAGGTAACATTCACAGGTTCCCGGAATTAGGACATGGATATCTCCAAGGGCCATCAGGCAGCTACCACAGGGGACAATTTAAAATAGAGTGGTTAGGAAAGGCTGCCCTGAGAAGGTGACATTTGAGTAAGGGAGGCAGTGAAGGAGCGAGTCATGTGGCATCTGGGGAAGAGCTCCCAGCAGAGGGACACTGGGTGTGACAAATTTTATACAACAGGTGACACAAAGATCACTGGAACCTTTGGATCTTTTTGCAGAAGAGGGCTTTGGAAGATTCCTCTGAAATAGGTGTGTGGGTTGAAGGAGAGGGGAGTGATCACTGGAGCCCTAGTGACCCCAGGCCCCAAAAGTTATTCTTGAGGGGTCAGAGGTCCGTCGAGGCTCCCATTCTTCCTTTAGGGTCATCCACCCTCATCCCCGTGCAGACACGCTGTGCCTCCTTTGGCCATGCATGCGCTAGGGTCCAACTGCCGTGTTCCCAGACCTGGGACACCTCGGTTGGGCTCCATTCTGCAGAAAGAAGCACGGGTAGCCCTGGATCAGTCAGGGCTGCAGGAGGCGCCCTTCATCACACACCCTGAGCTCTGGTGCACTCGCTGTCACTCTGTAGCTAGAGCTGCTGAAGTTGCCTTCCCACTGCATCTGGCAGTACCTGGTGCGGGGTCTGCAGAGCTGGCCTGTCCCCTGTCATCATCCAGCTTGCTGTTCCTGGGAAGTCCTAGTTACACTTCCTGTGCAAACGCTGACTCCCACACTCTGGACAGAAACCACAGCACAGAGAAACCTCTGTTGAACACTCACCCAGGGGCTGTTTCATATTTATTTTTTGTTTGTTTGGGGATTTGTTGTTGTCTTAATTACAAAGGCTTTAGCCGAGGTTTTGTGACTCTTAGCTGCTGCAGGAAAAAACTCCAAGGCAAACCTCCGGGTTGCTAAAGGTGACAGCCAGTTACAGAGGGAGTGAAGGAGCACCTTAAGTCACTGATGGCAAATATCTGAGGTGAATCCCACAGCGGTCCCCCCAACATGTACACCCACACATGCACGCACATTCACACACGCCCATTCACATTCATACACACCCGCACACACCTGACAATCTTTGCTAATTGATAAGCACTCCAGGCAGCCACTTCCAATCAGTCAGAGTTAATGAACAACACAAGATCTGTTTGCCCTCTCTGCACTAGGTATTTGGAGCAGATTAGACCTGTAGACAAAGCCTGCTTCAAACCCACAGAGACCTGGAGAGAAGCTGTGGGGTGGGAGGACTCTTCTGATCAGGTATAAGGCAAGCCCAGGGCAGCCCCCCGTGGACACGCTTGGGCTCGCTTGCTGCATCTCCACGTCTGCGAGGGGAGAGAAGGGGAAAGAGAGATGGCAGCATCTGGGAAAAAGGTCTAGGAACCACTTCTCAGCAGAAAATCATCGCTGATGCGCTTTATACTAAGACAGCCAAAGCGGGAGCTTCAGAAAATGCTGTTTGGGTGACAACTGGTAGAACTGGGGAGAGCCAGCCAGGTGACCTCAAGTCCCAGGAAGGGCCTCCTTCGGGTTTGGTTGTGACTCAGATTAGTTTAGTGGTATCTGACTGTATGCAGGGTTTAGATCTCCCTAAATTTTGCTCCAAATGATGTTCCACTCTTTATCATGGAGATTGAGGAAATTAATGTTTCCCTTCAATTAAGACTTTTCCTGGGAGTTCCCATCGTGGCTCAGCGGTTAATGAACCCAACTAGCATCGATGAGGTTGCGGGTTCGATCCCCCGGCCTCGCTCAGTGGGTTAAGGATCAGGTGTTGCTTGAGCTGTGGTGTAGATCGCAGATGTGGCTCGGATCCTGCATTGCTGTGGCTCTGGCGTGGCTGGCAGCTACAGCTCCAATTAGACCCCTAGCCTGGGAACTTCCCATATGGCATGGGTGCGGCCCTAAAAAAAAATTTAAAAATTAAAAATTAAAAAAAAATACTTTTATTGGATAAGGGAACATTGTAGTTGGCAAACTCTTAGCACTTCACACTTTTAGGAAGCATGGAGCTGCACTATGAACCTGCTCACCTGGGGCCAGCCTGCCCAGGCCTGTCCTGGAGCAAGGAAGCCTCCCGGAAGTGGCTTTACACAGCTGGGAATGAGAGCGGGCAACACAGCCCCATGCCCATCAGGGAAGCCGGGAGCTTTGCTGTTTTCCCTAGGGGAATGATGCTCAGCAGCCCCCCTTTGAGCAGAGCCAGGAGTGGGTTCAGGAGGAAGTCAGCCCCTGCCCAAGAGGGGAGAGAGAAGAGGCAGTTCGGGAAGGAGGAAGAGAGAAATGGTGATGCGTGGCGTTTCCATCTGGGCCTGCGGTGAGTGTAAGGCAGGCTCAGCACCCACCCTCTGAAGGGCTTGGAGAGCATTTTGGTTTTTAGCTGGCTAGTTCTCTAACCAGAGAGACACGGCTGGATTGGGAGTGGTCGGAAATACCTGAACATCAGGAGAAATTTGGGGAAGAGGTGTGTTGTTGAGCCCAAGACCAATAGATGGGTGAGTTTTGCAGCTTCCTTCAGCTTCTGGAGATTGTTCTAGCCCAGCATTTTCCAAATTTTGTCTGATAAAGTAGTACCAGGGGGTTAAGGACCCAGCATTGTCACTACTGCACACTTGGGTCTCTGCTGTGGTGTGGGTTTGATCCCTGGCCCCAGAACTTCCAAAATGGTACTGGATCAAGTAGACTGTTTTGCTGCAATACTTCTCAGTGAATTGTGCATTGCAAGCTGCAAAAGGGGAGAGAGTGGGCCTGTTTCTCAAATCCTTTTTCCTCACAAGGCATCTAGCTGCAAAGCACAGCTTGGCACACACTGGGAGAACTTCGAGTGTTTCAAGGGGAGAAAGTGGAAAGGCAGGGATGAAAGTTCCTGGTGTGGCTCAGTGGATTAAGAACCTGACTAGTTTCTGTGAGGATGTAGGTTGAATCCTACCTCAAGCTGTAGCATAGGTCTCAGATGTGTCTCAGATCCCTTGTTGCTGTGGCTGTGGCATAGGCCGATAGCTGCAGCTCCGATTCAGCCCCTAGCCTGGGAACTTCCATATGCTGCAGGTGCAGCCCTAAGAAGAAAAAAAAAAAAGAAAAAGAAAGGAAAAGAAAGAAAGGCAGGGGTGAGCACAGACCCTCACCTTGGGCATCAGGGACGGACACACAGGCAGCATTTGCTGCCACTGAAGAAGGTACTGGCTCCTCTGATCAGATACAAATGATGCTTTGAATTCTGAAATGCTTACTATCTTGTCAAGTCACATGCTGATTTTCTCTGACAGTGCAACTGCTAGAAACTACACTCAAAATGAATGTTAACACCTTCAAAGTAATCCCTTGGAAGCCCCCATTGTACCTTTTGCCCCCTTTGTACCTGTTTGAGAGTGATCTTCTTCGGCATGCCAAGCAAGTTTATGAGCTATGAGAGAAAATCAGTATTGTTATTTTGTGCAGACACATTTAGCAGGCAAAGGGTTAATAAAAAGAGCTCTTAGAAAATCAGTAAGGAAAAAAAATAGCACATCAATGGGAAAATAGGTAATCCACAAAATAAGAATTTAAAATGGCAAATAAATATATGAAAAAATGTTACTTTGAAAATTAAACACAAAAAAACAATGTGTCTTTGTTGTTTAAATCATTGTTGATAAAAACAAAGGATTAATGACAGTCAAATGTCAGTAAGTGTATTAGTGATCTATTTTTACATTACAAACTACTTCAAAACTCAGTGGCTTAAAACAATTACCAGCTCACAGGTCTACAGGTTGGCTGGGCATTTCTTGGCTGGGCTTGTTCATGTGTGTGGTCAGATGGAGGGCTGGCTGGAGAGCAGCTGGTCTAGGGAGGCCCCACCTGAGATGGCTCTGCTCTGCTCCACGTGGTCTCTCATCCTCTAGGAGGCTAGCCCTGGCTCACTCACATGGCAGGTATGGCTGGAATCCCAAGAATGGCAGTGGAAGCTGCAAAGTCTTTTTAGGCCTCAGCTCAGAGCTTGTAGAGCATCCCTCCTGCCATATGCCAACTGGCCAAACCACATCATAAGGCCGGCCCAAATGCAGGGGAAGAAATAAAAGACCTCTTGTTGGGAGGAAGTCATCAAACACAGCAGGGATGAGCAAAATAGACATTCTCTTTCACTGTCAGGAAGATCATAAACTTAAAATCATTCATGAGAAAAGTTTGTCAGTATCTAAAAAAAGCCTTAAAAAATCTCTATACCCTTATATCCATGTTTAAGAATTTATCCAAGGAGTTCTCTGCAGTGCAGCAAGTTAAAGATCCAGAGTTAAGGACCTAAGCTGCTGCAGTGATGCAAGTTCTGTCCGTGGAAATTCCACATGCCATGGGTGTGGCCAAAAAAAAATTATTCAAAGGAACTGATTTTGAAAAGGTCTAAAATGATGTTATCAGAATGGTTTGGTCATCATATCATTGTTTATAATAGCAAAATAATTGGAAAAAGTTAAATAGCCAACAAAAAAGGATGGCTTATAATCTCTATAAGCAATTGCTTATAGTGATTATAAGCCATCTATAGAATAGGGTACTATGCAGGCTTTTAGAATGATGACGTGACTACATTCACTGACATATAAAAACTTAAGTGAAGAAAGCAGGTTACAAAACATGTTTATTATAATCCTGCTTTGCATTGTTAGCTTCTACTTTACATCTTTGTATATCATTCTGGTTTTTGTTTTGTCTTAATTCTGCTTTGGCTTTTCTGTTTGGTATTTTTAAATTTTATTTTAATTTAAGCTAACATAAAATAAAACTGGATTTGCTGGTGTGCGGTTCTATGAGTTTTAACACGTGCATAGATCCATGTCACAACCACCACAATCAACATATAGAGCAGCTCTGTCACACAGACACCTCTCCCCCGCCCCAAATTCTCTTGTGCAGACTCTTTGGAGTCACATCCTGCCATCCCTTCTAGGAGTTTGTTGGATATGGTTATACTACAAGCTGTTTATTTATCTGTTCACCCACCGAAGGACATTGAGGTTGTTTCCAGTTTGGGGAGATTATCAATAGAGCTTCTACAAACATTTGTGTATATGTTTTTGTGTGAACCTATATTTTCATTTCTCTGGGATTAAAAAAAAAAAAAAAGCCCATATATGAAGTCATAGTTGAGTTGAGTCATATATGAAGTACATGTTTTGTTTTCTAAGAAACTGCCAAACTATTTTCCAGGGTGGCTATATCATTTTACAATCCCACCAAGCATATGTGAGAGATATCATTTCTCCACAACCTTTTCAGCATATAGTATCATCACTGTTTTTTATTACTGCTCTTCCAATAGGTGTGATGTCTCGTTCCGCTTTCCATTTGCATTTTGCTGTTACTGACAGTGTTGAACATCTGTAAACTCTTATTTGGTGATAGACCTGTTCTTTTACCCATTTTTTAATTGGATTGTCTTTGAACTTTTGTAAAAAGTCTATTTGCCATGTTCGCATAAGTCTATTTCTTAACTCTATTATGCTCCGTTGGGCTGTGTATCTATCCCTTTGCCAAAATCACACTCTTGTGATTACTATAGCTTTTATGGTACATCTTAAAATCAGTTGGAGTCCTCCTACATTTTTTTTTTCATAATGAATTTGGTTATTCTAGTTGCTGTATAGTTCCATCTAAATTTTAGAATCATTCTGCCTGTATCTATAACTACAAAACTCCTCCAAGGAGTTTGACTGAAATTACATTAAACGTATAGATGAATTTTGGGAGAATGGCCAACTTGACAATATTCATCTTCCAGTTCATGAGCACAATATGTTTCCTCACTTATTTAAGTCTTGTTTAATTTGTTTGATCATATTTTTTTAGTTTTCAGCATAAAATTACTGCACTTTAGATTTAAACCTAAGTATTACATCTTTTGGAGCTATGGGAAACAGTAATTTTTAAATTCAATTTCTAATCATTTATTGTTAATGTAAATATAATTGATTTGGGGGTGCTAACCTTGTATTCTGTGACCATCCTAAATTTGCCTTTTCATTCTAGGAAGTAATTTTGTAGATTATTTTGGATTTTTCCATGTAGGCAGTCCTGTCATTTATGAATAGGAGAGTTTAATTTCTTCCTTTTTGGATCTATTTGACTTTTATTTCTTTCTCTTATTTTATTTCACTGGGTAGGATTTTGGGGACAGTGTTTATTACAAACAGCAACAGTGGCCATCCATGTCTTGCTCCTAATTCTAGGAGGAAAGTATTCCACTTTTCACCATTCAATATGCTATTAACTCTAGGTTTTTGGTAGATGCCCTTTTTCAGATTAAGAAGTTCCCTTCTATTCCTACTTTCTTGGGAGGTTTTATTGGATGGATGTTAAATTTTGTCAGATGCTTTTTTTGCATCTGTTTGTGTGATCATATGGGTTTTCTTCTTTAGTCTTCTAATATGGTGGATTACATTCATTGACCTTCAAATATTGAACCAGCCTTGCACTCTCCAAATAAACCACACTTGGTTGTGGTATGTTATTCTTTCACTGTGTTGCTGGATTTAATTTTCTAATATTTGTTGAGGATTTTGATGTTGATGTTTTAGGGGATATTGGTCTGTTGTATTCCTTCCTTATGCTGTCTTTGTCTGGTTTTGGTATCAGATTAATGCTGGTCTTATACAATAGGCATAAATTATTCGCCACTATTCTGTTTTCTGAAGGTTCTTGTGAAAAATTGCCATTGGTGTCAATTTTAAAATTTTGTGAGAATTCTCCAGTGAAACCATCTGGGACTGGCTTTTGTTCGCTTGTTGTTTTGTGTTTTTGGAAAATATTGAACTACGAATTTAGTTTTTAAAATACATATGGGAAAATTCAGGTTATCTAATCATTGAGTGAGTTTTGGTAGTTTGTAGCTTTCAAGGGATTGCTCCATTTCATTTAAATTGAAGAGTTTATCTGTGCAGAGCTGTTTATACTATTCTGTTATTACTCATTTAATATATATGGGGTCTGTAGTGACATCCCTAATTTCATTCATGATATTGTTATGTTGGTGTCTTAATTCTTGATTTGTGTTTTATCACTTTTTCAGTTGGTCACTCTGGTTAGAGGTTTCTCAATTGTACTGATCTTTTCAAAGAACCAGCTCTTGGTTTTGTTGATTATTCTGTCATTATTTCTTTAACTATTTATTCTGCCCCACACTATTTCCCCTCTCTTTCTGGGATCTCAGTGATATGAATGTTATATCTTTAGGTATTGTCCCGCATGTTCTTGAGGCCCTGTTCACTGTTTCTCTCTGTTGTTCTTGTTGAATAATGTCTATTGATCTATCTTCAAGCTCACTGACTCTTTCCTTTGTCATATCTATTTTGCTCTTGAGCATAGCCAGACAATATTTTAAACTACTATGTTTTTCAATTCTAAAATTTTTGTTTCTTCTTTACATCCTCTAAGTTTTATTGATACTTTGTATCTTTCCATTTATTTCAAGACTGTTTGCCTTCACTTGTTAAAGCATGGTTATCATGACTGTTTCAAAGTCTTTGTCTGATAACTCTAAAATTTGAGTCATCATGGGGTTAACATCTGTTGATTCTCTTTTCCTTTTTAAGTTGACATTTTCCAAGGTCTTTCAATAGTGAGTAATTTGGGACTGTAGCATTTGTGGTGCTCTACAGATATGCCCTGCATATGCACCCCCCCCCCCCCAGCAGCCAATCTAGCACTGGTCTACCCATAGTTTACTTCTCAAAGGCTGTGGAATGATGTGTAGGATGAGATCCAAGCATGCACAACATGGATGAGAGCCATTCATGCAGAAGTGACCATAGGAGTCCATCCATTACTTTATGGAAGTGCTTTCTTGAGCTCCCTCCTCTTGACAGCCCACTTCCCACTGCTCTGGCCCAAAAGCTAGGGCTTTAGTTTCCCTGCCCTTTCAGATACTTCTTACAACTGTGTCGGCATCCGGAACCAATTGGTGGAAAACAGAGAGAGAAAAAAATCAATGAGTATTTTCCCCCACACCCTTGGGAATCATAGCTTCACTGGACCCTTCTCAAAGACTTAGGTGCCTGCTGGGCCACCATACACTGCTGCACTGCTACCAGCAGAATTTGCCTGAGGGCCAAGTCAGGAGATAACAGAAAAAAAGGTGGAAAAAATAACGGGATTTCCCCCACTCTGACTCTTTTTTTTTTTTTGTCTTTTCTGTGGCCGCACCCATGGCATATGGAGGTTCCCAGGCTAGGGGTCTAATCAGAGCTGTAGCTGCTGACCTTCACCAGAGCTACAGCAACACGGGATCCAAGCCACGTCTGTGAACTACACCACAGCTCATGGCAACCCCGGATCCTTAACCCACTGAGCGAGGCCAGGGATTGAACTTGCAACCTCATGGTTCCTAGTCAGATTCATTAACCACGAGCCACGACGGAAACTCCCTGACTCTTAATTAGAGTTTTCCTCTCTCACTCCATAGACCAGAAGATAAGGCTTCTCTCAGAGCACTTTTTTTTTTCTGCATCCATTGTGCACTTTTAGGTTTAGACCTTCCTTTGAACCCAATCTAGTTAATACCACAGGGGGAGGGGAATGGTCAACTCTTGACAATTTGATGATGCTTTAAATTCCAATCTTCTGCCCCATTTGCCTTCTATCATTTACTTTCCAGAGTCCTCAAATAGTTGGCCCATGCATTCTCTCCAATGCTTCTCATTGCATTCAGTGGCAAAGACAAGGTTTACTTAGATGTTACTCTATCTTGCCCAGATCTGGAAACTCTCTGCTTATTTATTTATTTATTTATTATTTGTTTTCCTTTTTGGGACTGCACCTGCGGCATATGGACGTTCCCATGCTAGGGGTTGAATTGGAGCTACAGCTGCTGGCCTATACCACAGCCACAGCAATGCAAGATCTGAGCTGCATCTGCAAACTACATTGCAGCTCATGGCAACACTGGATCATTTAACCTTCTGAGCGAGGCCAAGAATTAAACCTGTGTCTTCATGGATACTAGTCAGATTCATTACCACTGAGCTACAATGGGAACTCCATTTTTGTTTGTTTGTTTTTTAAAATAAGAATTACTTGCATATTCAAAAGAAAGCTCTAAAACCAATTGTGTTTTCTTGTTCAAGCATCTGTCCTGAGATCCTGCACCCTTTCTGGCAGCCTCTGGCTGAGCATATCACCTCCTATTCCTTTGCAGGGACACAGCTGACTGTGGAGGTCCACCCTCGAGATGCCATGCCCCAGCTGCTCAAGAAGTTCTCCTTGGCTAAACGTACGTACGTACGTACAGGGCTGCTCATGTGTGGAGGGTTGGCAGGGAGGATTGAGGGCAGCTGCAAGGGCCAGAGCCCAGCCTGAGCACCTTCTGGGGGAAGGAGAGGAGTGGCCCGGTCTGCCTACTGGGAACAGGTGGAGTCATGGCAGCTTCATCCTGGAGCCCTCTTTTCTCCATACTCAGCAACCCCTTTTCTTGGGTCTCTGCCATTAGGTATTTGGAAAATTAGGTATGAGGTATAATGCATTTAGCTAAAGATGAATTTCATCACAAGAGTGGTGGTGTTTTTAGACACCATTTGATGACTGCCCAAAAAGTGGTATGCAGTGTGCTAAGCACTGTACATTCAGTAACTTTTTAACCTCTTCAATATACATTGGTATTATCCCCATCTCTTTGCTAAGCAAAGGCCCAGAGAAGTGAGCTAACTGCCTAAGTCACCCAGGTTCGAAGCAGGTCAGAACCTAGGTCCAAATGAGGCCTGCATTTTTTCCACTGTATTTGGCTTCCTTCCATGCAGTGGGCACAGGCCCTGACCCAGCTCTTGGTGTCTCCTCCTGTCCCCGCCTCTGCCCATCCTGTGGCTAAACAGGGGCCTTGGGGAAACAGCCAAAGCTGAAGTTCACTCCATGTCCACTCGGTGGGTCAAGGCAGCTCCTCCAGCCTCCTGGTCCTACAGCCCCAAGCAAGCAGCCAGGAGTTTAGGAGGACAGGCAGGTAGAGGGCAGGCCTTTGGAGTCAACTGGCTGGGTTCAGATCTCAGCTGTGTGACCTCAGGCAAGTGGCTTAACATCTCTTGAACTCAAGTTCCTCATTTCTAAAAAGAGGAAACTAATTCAAAGCCCCTTGTAGAATTTTGTGAGGTTAAAAGTTTACTAAAAGTACAAACTAGGCATGGTAACTACACAATAAATATGGCTACTATTTTGAACCACCACCACTCTACCAAAGAATGTAGATGGAAACAAATTTGGATGTAAGAAAGATAAGGCTAGGCATTCCCATTGTGGTGCAGTGAAAGCTAATCCAACTGGTATCCATGAGGATGTGGGTTTGATTCCTGGCCTCACTCAGTGGGTGGGGGATCCAGCGTTGCCATGAGCTGTGGTGTCGGTCACAGACACAGCTGGGATCCTGTGTTGTTGTGGTGGGCTGACAGCTGTAGCTCCAGTTCGACCCCTAGCCTGGGAACTTCCATGTGCCATGGGTGCAGCCCTAAAAAGCAAAAAAAAAAAAAAAAAAAAAAAAGCAAAAAAAAAAGAAAAGAAAAGAAAAAGAAAGAAGAAAAGAAAGATAAGGCTTGCTATTTCTCAGGATGGCTTATGTACATTTGTAACTTTCTGTTGTTGTATTTACAGCCCACAGTGGCCTTCAAGGGCAGAGAACAACTTTCCTTGGCATCTCCCTCCCTACTCCTGGTTCCATCAGGGACCCACATCTTCCTGACCTGGTTTCAAATCAGCAGGAAATTCTCTCCTGTTGTCTAGGGATCTAATAACAATTGGGGACCATTCTGCCTTAACAGTCCTGGATGTATTGGATTTGGTTGTCCTTGAACCTTCCCCTTCTCTTCTCCTCACTCTCATACCAGCCCATGGTCAGTTCTTGGCCTGGGATCATCTGGCATTGAGGTCCCTGGAGCTCAGGATCCCCAGCTGTGTTCCAAGATGGCAGAGCAGCTGCAGCAGGGCAGGTGCACAGGGCTCCAGGCAGACCCACTGAATAGTCCCAAGTATTAATGTCCCAGCAGATTTTCCCTCTGCTCACAGATTGCCCTTCTCTCTCTTGTCGTCCCCTGCCTGGCTCCAAGACCTCCTTCTCCCTCACCAGAAAGTCCAGGGAAAGCCCAGCAGCAATTCAGTGGTGGGTGGGGATGGGAGTAAAAGTGCTGGGAGCGGAGAGGGAAGAGGAGGGCTCAGAAGCAAGGACCACCACCCATAGAATCGTCTGTGCTTGCATTTCTATTTCTTCTGAAGCGTTTCTATTTTGACTTTGGGGACATTATAGGTTTACAAGGTGATAAAAATGGAAACACAAGACCCCGGCAGCCTGGAGGGAAAGATGCCCATGGTAAGTTGCAGGGCCCTTTGGGGGGCCATTCTCTGGGCCAGTCTGCAGTCATCTGGAAATGGCTCTCTGGAGCACTGTGATGAGAGTGGGGCCACCTCTGGGCTCAGGGGACAGGAGTGTCATGTTTGGCAAAGTCTGCCATGGACACAGGTGGAGACGTAAAAAGCTCACACACCAGATGTGGTCTCAAAGCTGAAGCATAAACCCCACCAATAATAAGGCAGCTCATTAGGGGAAATATATTAAAAACAGAATTCAGAATTGCTAACTTTAAATGGAATGCCAAGCATATGTAAGGTGGGAGGAATGAGAATCAGCAGGGTTGGGAAGCGGAAGAAACCCTGAATGGCTGATAGACAACCCCTGGGTTCAAATCCTGCTTTTGGTCCTCACTGACCTTCCCAGGGGGCCTAAAGTTCCTCCTCAGGAGACTAGATGGCATCTAAGATTCCATACAATTTGGTACTTCTTCCCATTGTTTTGCTTAAATTTAGACTATTTAGTTAATGTCACTGATATTGTAAATGTATTTATACAAAATCATGTTCGAATCTTATGTCATCTGCTCAGAAAGTAAATTTAATGAGGCATAAATCATTATGGATATTCTTAATGTTCAGATATTGTAAAATGGAACCCAGAAAGGGTAAAACTAATAATAGGGTTTTCAGTCCCCATTTTAGAAATGCCATCCTTCTTGGAAATGGGGGCAGGGAGGCCTCATTTGCAGAGCTGAAGCTTGTTAAATGTGCAAGTCCAATTCACATCCACTTAGGTCACCATGACAGCCCTTGTCAGAGGCTGGCAGGAGCCAGAGTCTGTGGGGGACAGAGCACCGAGAGGGAAGTAAGGTTGGCAGGGCCTACTGCTGTGTCCCCACTCCCTTTCGAGGGGCCGGCTAGATGAGGGCCTCTCCCAGACCACCCAGGATAGGCAATGGGGTGACCTGAGTGACGGGAGGCCAGAAACCCCAGCTGCAGCACCGGACATGTGAGCCACGATGGCACCAGGCTTCAAGGCTGCCTCAGGGTAGGACTGTCCAGGACAGAAGGCTGGGGGTGGGGGGGTCCAGGGAATGTCTTGGTCCTTGTAGAGGAGCAGAAAACGAAGAAATAAAATGCTCTCTTGCCAGGTGAGGCCATAGACTCACAGTAGGATGTGTGCAGCCTGCCTGCCCAGTGCTTGCCCTGCCCCCCACTTAGCAGAGGAACAGACTCAGATCCTGGATGTGTCAGAGGCTTTGGGTCAAAGGAACCAACCCCCTCCTGCCCCCCCACGGCCAAGACTACTGCCTGATGTTAACAGGGAGAAGTGGCCAAATCCAGTCTGGGGTTGAAGGAAGAAGAAGGCCTGGACCCCAACAGGAAGGGACCCACAGCAGTGGGGAAATGCAGAAGGATCCATTTGACTTGTTCCAGACAGCTGAACTTGACTGGAGGCTGGGCGCTCCTCTGTGGCCAGATGCCAACCAGCTCCCTAACCACCTGGCATGGCCTTGCACCCAATGCAGGTCCAGAGAGGGTTGTGGAGCAGCTCAGGCCAGAGCTGGTGATGACACACCAGCCCCACCCTCTCGCCACCTCTCTTGGGTCCATAGCACTCAGGACTCCCAGTCCTCGAGGGACGTGTGGGTCCGTGCAGGTGCAGCCCTGCACCAGGCACTTCCTCCCCTGCTCTGCGCTTGCCTGCGGAGGACTCCCACCTACACCCTCCCGGGAGCAGCGTGAGGCCGACCTTCCCCCCTGATCTGCCATCTCTTCCACTCTTCCAGGTGCCCCACAGAGGTCAGGGCCCGGGTTCACACCTCCCAGTGAGGGGGAGGGCAGCCTGACTAGACCTCAGGCCTCTGCAGCCCCGTCAGCCACTTTCCCAGGCCTGCTGTCACCTCCTATGGCCCCGTTGGCACCCCTCACTCAGCCAGTCCCCAGAGGCTCCTGACACAGCGGGCTGACACTTGATCCACTTGGGTCAAGGGATAAGTGCCTCTTTGGCTCCATCCTTCTCTCCGCCCCCCGTCCTCCCACCCAGCCTGCCTGATTTTGGTCAGCTTGGCTCAGGGGCCTTGAATAAGAAAGAGCCAGCCAGGAGTTCCCATTGTGGTTCCGACTAGGAACCATGAGGTTGCGGATTCGATCCCTGGCCTTGCCCAGTGGCTTAAGGATCTGGCGTTGCCGTGAGCTGTGGTGTGGGTTGCAGACGTGGCTCGGATCCCGCATTGCTGTGGCTCTGGTGTAGGCCAGCAGCTGAAGCTCCGATTAGACCCCTAGCCTGGGAACCTCCACATGCCGCAAGAGTGGCCCAAGAAATGGCAAAAAGACAAAAAAAAAAAAAAAAAAAGAGCCAGCCAGATCCCAGGCTCTTTTCTGGGCTGGGACAGGGGTTTGCTGCCCGTCCTTCCAATGCTTGGCCTGACCACTGGTCAGTTAGCCTCACAGCAGCTGCCTGGGGCTGGCTTGTGTCCAGGCTCCCTCTGAGAAAGGCTGGATGGAGTGGAGCGCTTCTGAGGCCCAGCCTCTCTCGGGCCCCATACACACAGCACCTTGAATGCCTGGTACCAGAACTTTCTTGGGGTGCAGGTGGTCCATAGGAGGAAGCCTATCTGGGTGACACATGCACCCACCGGATGGAGGCCGTGGTGGCCCAGCTCCGCCATGCCCCCTCCTACACCAGGACACCCTGCTGTGGCAGGTCCCCCACCGGACACCATGGCCAGGGCATCAGGGGCCAGCAGCATTGCCTGGAGGGGCCCCACAGAGCACTCATTCCTAGAAAAGCTAGCAAGGAATCCACAGGAAACCACGGGGTGGGAGAAGGGATCGGTCCTCCTGGGACTGCTGAGTTTATGGAGGTACAGTCACTCTCTTTACTGCTGACTTGGGGTCTGCTTCTGTTCCGATGAGGCTCCCAGAGGCCTAGAGGGGATGCCTCGCTTCCCAAGCCAGTTTGACCCAGCAACTCTTCTAGGAGATCTGGCTCTTGATTACACTGTTTCAATCTGGGGAACCGTGTTGAAGGTCAGGCTGTCATGGCTCCTCAGACAGGGACTGGGCTGGGCAGTCCTGGCAGCCAGACTCAGCCGCTGACCCAGCCTCCCTGTGTTTCCAGCCTACCCCTGGGATCGCTCCAGCCTGAAATCCATGCCCCTGGACCTGCGGCAGTTTGAGAAACTGGACGCCTATGCCTCACAGGTAGGAGAGTCAGCCCCTCTGCCTGCAAACCCCTACCCCCCAAGGTGGCTTGGAGTTCCCTGAGCCAGGGTGGCAAAGCCTCTCCCCAGACCCTTCCTGAGTGTATCCTGAGTCCCTTGGATAGATAGTCCAAAAGTCCTTTCAACAGCATGTGCATGGGGGACAGAAGGCCCAGGACAGAGGCCTTTTCATCCCTCACCCTACCCACAGTCCTGATGCTTTCACCCTGTCCACCACATTGGTGGGGCTCTTCTCGCCAGCCCTGTCCTGCCCTCCCCTGCCCATTTGGGCATTGCTGCTGCTGAGCCATGCAGGCCCTAGCCCCTGGAGGAAGGGCACGAGAGGATGGAGGAGGACCATGGATGTAGATTGTTCAGCACCCACGAGAACACAGCCATGCTCACCCCTGGAGCACCTAGGCTGCCAAGATCCCACACCTCTGGGCCTGGGCACATCTGGGATGGGTCTGGGGAGGGCCAGCTACAAGAGCCGAAACACTGGGGACACACTGGGGTCCTGAGAGCCAGGCAGAATCACCACAGAGAGTCTGCGTGGAGCAGTCAAGGAGCTGGACCCATTGCTAAAGTCAGAGCAAGCCATCCTGAGCCAGTAAGCAAGAGATCATCTGCAGTCCCAGAAAAACTGCCCTGGGCTTGGCACCGAGCAGGTACTCAGGAACCTTGTTTGTTGAACTGATGAGTGATGATAGGAGCTTGGATCAAGAGAGTCAGATTCAAGACAGGGACACCGCAGGGGGCCATCCAGCTGTCCTGGCAGGAGGAAGCATCCCTGGGTGAAGCAGGGACATTGAGACAGGAGCTGAGGCAGAGGGGGAGGACCCCAGCCCCAGCATGTGTTGGGAGGAGGGGCTCGCTGTCTCTGGACTGAGTCCTGGAGGGGGGTGGGGCAGGTCTTCAGCACGGGGATCAAGAGAACAAGAGCTCGTCGGGGAATGATGAGTCTGTTTGGGATGCTGTGGGCTCTAGCGCCTGGGGGACAGCCAGTCAAATGACAGCAGGGCAGTTAGGTAGCCGAGGCGGGAGCTGTATCCAGCCTAGAGCGATCTGGAACAGAAACCTGGATTCAGGAGCTGTCAGACTCAGCTGAGAGCTAAAGCCACAGGGTCAGTGTCATCTTGGGAAAGGCAGAAAGGGGGCCAAAGGGCCTGGAGCCACCTGAGGCTGGGAAAGACCAGGAAGAACAGCATTCTAGAGTTTGCAAGGAGAACAGGCAGAGTCCACAACAGGAGTCAGATGAGGTTAGGACAGGCTCCACGAGACGCTGGGGCAGCCAGGACAGGAAGGAGGAGGTGAGGACGCAGCCCAGTGAGGGCACTGCCTGAGGAAGGAGGAGTGGGCTCTGCAAAGGCTGGTGGTCTCGACCCAAGGCCAGTGGAAAGCCTGGTGGAGCAGGAGGGAAGTCCCATTGGTAAGGAAGGCTTGCCTGAGACTTGTTGAGTCTGAGGCCAAGTCACCTGAGAGAGCAAGGGAAGGGATCGGGAAGTCTGAGGGGGCGGGGGGGGGGGGGTCTGTCGTCATGGCCACCAGAAGGGATAGACAGGTAGCCTCTCAGAGAGCCATGGACAGCTGGAGTGAAATTGGGACCAAGAGACCAGAAACCACAGAACTGAAGTTGGGAATTAAGTCAGGAGTCAACCAGGCCAGAGTATGGTTCTAGGCCCTGGAAGAGGGAGGGACAAGGCCTGTGGTGTTGGAGCAGCTGGGTGAGGGGAGGTGGAGGAGGGGCCCAGGAGGGGCCTGCAGTCTCCCTGAGGTCAGAGGGGTGGGCCCTGGAGCTTCTGTGTGAGCATCCATGAGTCTTCTCCTTAGAGAGCAGGTCAGGAGGACCCTAGGGCAGGGGGTGACAGAGAAGTGGGCAATCATAGCAGAAGTAGGCACCCAGGTGCCCCCTGCTTCTCTAGAAAGAGTGGGCAGGGTCAGGGCTGCCTTTTCAGCAACACCAACCCTGTTTCCTCCTGAGGGCCTCTGCCAGAAATCCTAACTTGGGAGTTCCCTGGTGGCTCAGTGGGTTAAGGATCTGGAATTGTCACTGCTATGGAGTAGGTTAAATCCCTTGCCCAGGAACTTCCACATGATATGGGCATGGCCAAAAAGAAAAAGAAAACCTAACTTGTCCTTTTTTAAAAATTGTGGTAAAATAGATATATGAAATTTGCCATATTAATCATTTTTAAGTGTACAATTCAGTGGCTTTTTTTTTTTTGTCTTTTTGACATTTCTTGTGCCTCTCCTGCAACATATGGAGGTTCCCAGGCTAGAGGTCTAATCGGAGCTGTAGCCGCCGGCCTACACCACAGCCACAGCAACGCGGGATCTGAGCTACATCTGCGGCCCACACCACTGCTCACAGCAACGCCAGATCCTTAACACACTGAGTGAGGCCAGGGATCAAACCCACAACCTCATGTTTCCTAGTCGGATCCGTTAACCACTGTGCCATGACGGGAACTCCTCAGTGGCATTTTAAATTACATTCCCAACGTTGTACAACCATCACCACTAACTACTTCTAGGAACTTCATACCCATTAAGCAATAACTTTCCCTTCTCCCTCCTCCCAGCCCCTGGGATTAGCTCCTCATTTATTTGCAGTCACTATGACTTTGTCTATTCTAGGTATTTCATATAAGGGGAACTGTATGTTGTATCTTTTTGTGTCTGGCATGTTTCATTTAGCATCATATTTTCAAGGTTCATCCATGTACTAACATTCTTTTTTTTTTTTTTTTTCCATCTTCTAGGGCCACACCTGTGGCATAAGGAGGTTCCCAGGCTAGGAGTCAAATCGAGCTACAGCTGTTACCTACATCACAGCTCATAGCAACGCCGGATTCTTAACCCAATGAGCAGAGACCAGTGATCAAACCCACAGCCTCATGGACGCTAGTCAGTTTCGTTTCCACTGAGCCACAATGGGAACTCTATTTAATGGATGAATGATACTTCATTGCATGGATATACCACATTTTGTTTATCCATGCATTTGCGATGTACACTTGTGTTGTTTCTCCCTTTTGGCTGTTGTGAATACTGCCCCTGTGAACATTGATAAACAGACATCTTCATTCTTTAGGGTATATAACTAGGAGTGGAATTGCTGGGTCATAGGGTAGTTCCATGTTGAAATTTTTTTTTCTTGCCATATGGAAATGTTTGGGGAAACTGTTTTCCACAGCAGCTGCACCATTTTCCATTCCCACCAGCAATATACAGGGGTTCTCATGTCTTCACATTTTTGCCAATTTTTTTTTTTTTACAATTGGCTATTTTTTCACTGTTGCCATCCTAGTGGATGTGAAGTGGTATCTTACTCTGGTTTTGATTTGCATTTCTCTAGTGACTAATGTTATTAAGTATCTTTTCATGTACTTACTGGCCAATTATATATTTTGGGAGAAATGTATATCAAGTCCTTGTTGAGTTGTCTTTTTATTGTTGAATTATAGGGGTTCTTTATATTCTGAATATTAAACCCTTCTCATATATGATTTGCAAATAATTTCTTCCATTCTGTGTTATCTTTCCACTTTCTTAGTATTGTCCTTTGAGGCACAGAAGTTTTTTATTGCCATGAAGCCCAATGAAACTATTTTTTCTTTTATATCCCATTCATTTAATGTCATCTCTAAGAATCCATTGCTAAATCCAAGGTCATGGTGATTTAGCCCCTGCATTCTTCTAAGAGTTTATAATTTATGTTCTTATAGTTAGGTCACTGGTTATTTCTGAGTTAATTTTTGTGTATTGTATGATGTAGGGGTCCAGCTTTGTTCTTTTACGTACAGATATCCAGTTGATTAGCACCATTTTTTGTATGTGTGTCTTTTTAGGGCCTCACCCACAGCATATGTAGGTTCCCAGGCTGTGGGTCGAATCAGAGCTGTAGCTGCCAGTCTACACCACAGCCAGAGCAATGCCAGATCTGAGCTGCATCTGTGACCTACACCACAGCTCATGGCAACACCGGATACTTAACCCACTGAGCAAGGCCAGGGATCGAACCTGTGTCCTCATGGGTGCTAGTCGGATTCGTTTCCACTGAGCCATGACGGGAATGCCTAGCACCATTTGTTAGAGACTATTCTTTCCCCATTGAATGTACTTGACATCCTATTCAAAAATCACTTAGCCATAGATGCACAAGTTTATTTCTAGACTCTCAGTTCTGTTCTATTAGCCTATATGATTCTTATGTCAGCACCACACTATCTTGATTACTGTAGCTTTAAGTAAGTTTGATATCCAGAAACGTGTCTCTTCCCACTTTGTTCATCTTTTTTCAAAATTGTTTTGGCTATTTTGGGCCCCTTACAATTCCATATGAATTTGAAGATTGGTTTTCCATTTTTGCAAAAAGACTGCTGGACTTTTACAGGGATTGTGCTAAATCTGTAGATTGCTTTGGGTAGTATCGTCTATGACTAGGGGTTCCTACAGTGCCCAGATGCCCCCTGGCTGTCTTCAGGATCTACAGAGAGGAGATGTGGTGGCTCTAGGGCCAGTGGTTCAGCTGGTCAGCAGTGTCAGCCATCAAGGGTTGCCCTCAGCCCAGCCTTTGTCCCTGCGGGTCTCTCCTCCTTCTCTGCTGGAGGAAGAGCAGCTGTGGCTGCAGGTGGCAAGGCACTGGGCTTCCACAGCCCTGGTCCAGGCCCTGATGTAGCACACCCCTCCTCCCCCAGGTGATGGTCAAGAGCGGCCTGGATGAGCTGGTGAGTGACCTGCTCCAGGAGGCCCACAGTGACCTGGAGAGGGTCCGCGCCATCTGGATCTGGATCTGCCACCACATAGGTAGGCCTCCCAGTGGGGCCACTGGCTCTAGGACCCTGTCCCCAAAGGAGAATCTCTGGGCTCAACTCCATCACCAGTGTGTCTGGAGTGGGACAAAAGGTGGAGGAGAGGGGCTCCCAGATAGCCAGGCTGGATAACCAATGACTAACCAAGGAGGGTGGAGCTCACCGAGCACTACCATTCTCCATGGTGGGTGGACAGGGATCCCACACGGCCCTTTGCCCACAACCAGAACCAAGGCCTTCACCCAGTGGCAGCCTCCCCTTGGTCCTGGCTTCCTGGTCGACCTGCTCCCCAGAGATGAGAACCCAGGGCATCAGGTCATCTCCAAGAAGGAGGAGGTTGGAGACGCACCATAGCTGTTTGAAAAGTTATGGTCACACCCCAGGTTTCTTAAGGCACCAGAGCCAGGAAGGGTGGGCACCCCTCTCCCTGCCCTCTGGCCCCCAGACAGGTGACTTCAGCCACCATTCTCTGCCCACCACAGCCCTGGGGGTATGACCAGCTCAAGCCAAGCCCATGGGGGTTGCTAAAGTGATGTGGGATACTGCCCCACACAGCTGATGGAAGAGCTGGGTGGTGGGGTGGACGTCTAGCATCTTTCCTGTGACATAGCAACCAGCAGGGCTCCCCTACCTGCTGACACTGGGCTTTCCCTTTGTCCTCCTGGAGCAGCAGTTAGGGATGCAGCTTAGAGAATGAACTCACCTGACACAGGTGGGGCATCTGGACACAGGGCCTGAGCGGCCACCTTCTCCCACCCCAACCCCAGCAGCTCAGCCTGGGCCTTAAGGGGGTGGGATGGGAATCGGACCCTTTGGTAGGCTTCTTTGTTGCGCGCGCGTGCGCGCGTGCACACACACACACACACACACACGCTTCTCTATTTGGGATGAGCTTTCACAGTAGCTCAGTTTGCCCCCTGTAGGTCAGTGTGAGGCCCTGGCCTTCGTGGCTGTAGCAGGACTGGCAAGCAGCTTCAATAGACAAATGGGCAGAGCCCTCCACCCCAGTGCTGCCTTGATCCCCCCACCCCCCCAGCCCTTTCTTAGAGGCCTAAAGAGCCAGGTGGCCCTCTCTGCTCTTCCTCTCGCCATCATACAAAGAGGGGACATTTCCCAGATCCCACCTGGCCTGGGCCCTGCTTCCCTTCAGCTCAGAGTGGTTTCTCCCAGGCCTGAGGGAGGCCCACCCAGGTGATGCTGGTAGCACAGCTGAGGGTAGGGCGGTGTCTCAGGCAGTTGACTCCCGTCTCCTCTGCACCAACCTGTGGGCTCCCGGGACTTGCTTCCTCACCGCCTCCTCCTCTGCCCCCAGAGTATGACATTGAGGCCGCCCAGGAGAAGGACCGCCAGGCCTTCAAACCCACCACCATCCTGCAGACCCAGAAGACCAACTGTGACGGCTACGCTGGGCTCTTTGAGAGAATGTGCAGGTACAGCGGGGGCCTGGGCTGACCACCTGACCCAGCCCCTCCCCCTACCAAGCGCCCGGCGCCTTCACCCACATGCCAGGCCTGAAACCTGAGTTTGCAAACTCTGCTCCAAATCCAAGTGAGTCCTGAAAAGGTCAATTTCTCCCTTTTTAACACCAGCATAATTGACTTTGTACCATCTGCCGGGCTTCGCGATGCATTAACATAATGGCAGATGAAGGCACAGAGATAATTTGGTTATAAAAGGCCCTTTTTCCACCTTCTCCCATCTCTGCGCAGCTGAAGGTTAGAAGAATGGCAGATCTGGGAACGTGAGAACAGTGGCTGCGGACGCCAAGAGGCCTGTGAAAGGCTGTCCTCAGGGCTGGCACAGGGGCGCTCTTGGGGGAAACAAAAGATCCCCAACCTGAAAAGATTTGTCAGTTGGAAAAGCTGAATAACTAGGAAGCAGCTTCTGTCTGGGAGCTTCTGAGCTCCATGTCCTTTGCTCTGGGACTGAGCACCTGGCCAGGCCCTCCGGGGCTGGGGAGAGCAGGGAGGTGGCTGGTAAGGAAAGCATTTGTGTTGGAGCCCTCACTGCTGGTTCTAGGCAACCTAGAGACAGCCTCAAGGTGGGGGTGGCGGGATGGGGGCGTCCCATGGACCCCCACAACTTCCTGTGCCCCATCTCTGAGGTCTGCTGTGTTTCCCAGGAAGCACTCAGCCAGCCCTGGGAACCATTGCAAAGCCCCTCCCCAGGGGGAAGGTGGGCTGCACCCACTGTCCCTGCAGGCTTCTGAGAGTGGGGCTTCTCAGGCACCCAGAGGTCAGTCAGCCAGGACTGCAGGGGGCAATTCTTCTAAGCAAGTATGGCAATAAATACTTAAGGGTCCACGGGTGGGCAGTCCTGATGTGTCAGTGTTGTACAATGGCCACGGGACGACCTGCTTCTAGAGACATGCCAGCCAGATGGCCAGCCTCCCACCCCCCATCATTCCCACCAAGCACAGACATGCACCCGACCTTGCGCTGCTCCACCCCTCCTGCTCGCTCTCTGCTCTTCCCATCCCTCAACCTCCAAGGCCCACTTCTGAGACCAGAGCCCCAGAGGGGACCAGAGCAGGTCTATCAGATAGGTGTTACCTGTGCTCATTTCCTCTTATATGTCTTATATGTCCCACGTGTCTCAATAAGCCTTTGCCCCACCCCCTTTCCACTTCTATGAACACCCATCTCAGAATCCCACACACAGAAGGCCCTTGATGACAGGATACTCCTAACAGACTTGCACAAAATGGGCCTCCTTCTCTTTTTATTTTATTTTATCGGCCACACTCATGACATGTGGAAGTTCCGGGGCCAGGGATAGAACCCACATCACAGCAGGGACCCAAGTCACAGCAGTGACAACGCCAGGTCCTTAACCCTCTGGGCCAACAGGGAACTCCCTCTTTTTCTCTTTAAATAATGAAATAACCCTCAATCCGTTTTCAACTCTGTGCCTAGCATCTTTTAGAATATAATTATTTTCATCCTAATTTGCAAATTTGAAAACACCTGGGGTTTTAAGAATAGAATATATCCTTTTTTAAGAAGCCTTCTTAGCATGGTATGCAAGTGCCAGATCTACAGTCAGAAAGACTTTCTGGGGCCTCAGTTTACCAGTCCTTGATTTTCAGTGTTTAACTTACTACTTACTGGTTTTGTTCCTTTTGGAAAGCAGCCTCTCAGAGGCCCCGTTTTCTCATCTGCATGCTGAGGCCTCTGGCTCACTGGCAGGACTGCAGGACTAAACTAGAACATGCAGTTTGGAGTTTGCTAACCTAACACGGGGGTGGGCATGGGAGGGGTGTTGTTTTTAACCCTCCCTGTCTTTTCACAGTATTCGAGTGTCTTTCCTCTATAGGATTTGCCTACAGACCCACATAGACTCACATAGGCTCAGAAAATTGGCATTTGCCTTGAGTGGAACCGTCAGCTCTGTGGCCCCGCCCAGAGCCTTAGCATCAGCCATATGCGAGCCTGCTGCTGACCATTCAAACACAGCCCAATGTTTTGCATCCTTTAAACTTAGGTTCCAACCCGGCAATTACCACGTGACATAGCCTCCGCATCACCTGGGATGGTTAACAATAGCTCACGCTTCTCTGAATTCCTTTAACTTTGGCTTTAAAGATCAGTAACCTTGTCCATGCGTCTTTCCTAATTCCCCTTCCCTTTAAAAAACAACTGCTGAAGGTTTGGGGAATTCATTAGCGGATACCTTAATCACCAAAGACGTGTAGTCCGCGCTTGCTGATTTATCTCTGCTTAGTTGTTAGGGTGGCCTCTTAGCAAGAGTTGTGTCCACATGACCATCGTTACTTCTGCTCGTCCATTCTGCTTCCCTGCGGTGGCCTCATTAAAGACTGATTTAATAAAGTAATTTGGAGGGGAATGCAGATATTATTGCCCATTTCCTCCTTGTCTTTCCCAAGTAGCCATTGTGCCTTTTTCGTGAGTGCTATTGCTTGTAACTGCTGGTCCAGCTTCTTCCTGACTTTCCGTGGTCCAGCACAAAGGTGTCTCCTTGGGTCTCAGGTCCCCCACAGCCTTTGTGAATTCTGCTTCATTCCCTGGCAGGGGCCAAGCCTCACTCCCCAAAATCCTGCCCCTGCATCAGCCTCCAGTTGTAATTCCTCCCCTGTTATCTCGGCGCTAGCATCACCAGCCAGTGGGTTTTCCAAGGACTTCCAAGAAAGCCAGGGGAGCTTATTACCAGTTTGAGGCTTTGATGCTGAAGAGTCTGGTTGTTACCCATCAGATGTCAGTCAGTTTTCCATGAATCCCCAGCTGTCACAGTGGCGTGCTGCTGCTCAGCACTATGTCCCAGACGATCCCAGAACATCCCTGGGTTCCAGAGGCCCCAGAGGCTGGGAGAGGTGGGTTTACTGAATAACTGTAAATTACCCCCATCATATGCAGCTTCAGAAAGGGGCATGTAAACTCCCCCATGCTTACAGATTCACCAAAGGGTAGCGCTTACGAAGATGAATTATGTCACAATAGCAAACCAGCCTTTAACTTCACTCTGGAGGTCCCCCAGATATTTATAGACTAAACCACATCTCGGTGTACAAAAGGACTGGTGCAGTGCAGAGCCTCTTGAGCTGTGCATCAGGACAAATGAGGCCTGGTGCTGCTCTGGCCCCTGGCCCGCTATGTGTCCCCAGGCAAGTCAGTCTCCCTCTCCGAACTGCCAATTCCCCACTTGTCAGAGAGGAGGCCCCTGAAGTCAACCTCAAAAGACGCTAAACAGGGCTTGGATGTGAGAATTATTACCGTGGTGACAGTCACTGACCTCACCATGGTGGTATAAGAAAAGGGAAGGGGGACCAGATGGCAGAAATATCAAAACACTGTCAAATTTACAAGAAATCAACTACATAAATTGTGAAACCAAAGTCATGGTTATGCCTGTCCTGCTGCAGTGTGGAAATCAAAGGGTGTTTTTTTGTTTTTTGGTTTTTTGCCAGTTTAGAATTTACCTTCATTGGAATAATATGAACTTTCGTGAGCACCAGTGTTTCAGGAACAGCAAGGCCCTAAAAGTTATAATTCACGTGTTTGCCCAAACTGACCATTGAGCCTAAGGTTAAATGAAACCATGCTTCTGGATTTTATGATTAGAAATAACAATGTTTTCATTAATGTTTATTAAAAAAAAAAAAAAGAACATGCTTCTCTGCCTCTCCTACAGCTCCCATCCTTCCCACCCTCCTTGCCTTCCATGTGGCTCAGACATCCTGGGAGAAGCAGTCAGTGCAGAAAGTCTGCCAAGGTCAGGGGCTGATGTGTCCCACCCCAGGCAGCTCAGCCACCCTGCTGCCCCTGGAGCCACTCATGTCTGTATAAAACGTCAGTCACATGGAGTTCCCTGGTAGCTCAGCAGGTTCAGGATCCGGCATTGTCACTGCCGTGGCTCAGGTTACTGCTGTGGTGCATGTGGGTTCCATCCCTGGCCTAGGAACTTCTGCATGCCATGGGCTCGGCCAAAAATAAATAAATAAATAAAAGGACAGTCACAGTCTGGATCACCTCCTCAATAATACCAGTGGCACTGAGATTTTCAAAACTGTCAAAAGTAAAACCCAAGATTCTGCAGCCTGTTTTTAGATATGTCTCCTTGGGTGATATTTTAGGCACTAGGCTGGTTGGTCAGAGCTCTTTAAGAGGTGGAAATGTTTCTTGTCCTCCACCCCTTCTCCAGTGTTCTCCCAGCTCTTTCCAGCAGATTCCTCCTCCTTTGGGTTCCCTCGAGGGCTGTGCTTATCACTAGCATTTTAGTGACAGTTCACATATCTTCCCCCCACCACCTCTCAGCACATCTAGGGTAGCCAGTGAGCTTTCTTTTTAGAATATTAGAATTTGTTATGTCACAGTCTATTTTGAAATGATATGACATGTGATAGTATTCCCTGGTGCCTGGTACAGTACTTTGCACGGAGTGTATACAGTCGGCAACCTTTGGATGACATGAGACAGTGGTGGGTTATCCTGACTGATGATTGGCAGCTGGAATTACTAGTTCCATACTTCTGCATGAGAGTTATGGACTATTAACAATAATGCTTTCCATGATGACTTCTTTGTCCAGTTCATCTCACACATTGCTGCCAGGTAATGAAATATCCTCATATCATAGTCAGGCATGGCAGAAGCTTACAGCCGAGGGGGTTTTATTCATCTTTCTTCTGCCCCAGGCATTCCCCAAGGCCCTCCCAGTTTCTCCTCGGCCTGTCAGAGGAGAATCAATCCCTAGAGATCATTTAATGCAGCCTTTCGTTTTACCCATGGTGAGTCTGGCAAGATCACACTGGAGTGAGTCCTGCTGCCCAGCTCTCCTGCTCCGCCCAGTCACCACCCCCTGCAGCCCCAAGCCCTCTGGGAGAACCTCCGGCAGTTCACATCCCTGTCCTCCAGCCCTTTCCACCCTTGGGGCTGCGCTCTCACTCCTAGTGCCCCCCCCTCCCCCCGCTGGGTGCTCAAGTCTCATTTTGGTTTTTTTTTTTTGAGTGAATAATAATATAGCCATGTTTTTAGCTTTATTTAAAACTATCTACAAGTTGAACAACCTTTTTAAGCACTTTTTTTGGTTTTTGTTTTGTTTATTGTAGTTGATTTACAATGTTCTGTCAATGTCTGCTGTGCAGCAAAGTGACCCAGTTATACATACATATACATTCTTTTTCTCACATTACCCTCCATCATGTTCCATCAAAAGCCAGTATACAGATCTACAAGGAAAAAAAAAAACAAACTTATTTTAAAAGTGACGATAAACATAAGGAACAGCAAAAGGATAAACATGAAGATGTTTAAAAAGGACATCGAAATCATAACATGTGGGGAAGGAAAGTAAGAAAACCCAGACTCTTTTTTTCTGGAATGGGTGCTCCAGTCTTACCTCCACTCCCTCCCCTGCCCGGGGACAGGCTTCTCCCAGGAGGACACTCAGGCAGAGCTGGAGCCGTGCCCGCATCAGTACTGTCTTAGCGCAGCACCTGGAGGCCGCATGGGTGCTCAGAGCCTCCTCCTTCCTCCCTTGACTCCAGGCTCTGGGGGTAGGAGGAGCATTGCATGGGCCTTGGCTCCCCCCACCCCCCCACCCCGTTTTCTGCAAAGCAGCCCCTTCTCCAAACGCTTCTTCTGTCGTTCTGGTGCTCTGCATCCTCTCCACATCATCCTAGAAATTCACGTGCAACAGCATTCTGGGCAAGAAAGGAAAATAAATCACCGAAGCATGTCATTTTCAAGTAATATTTATGGATTTTTTTTTCCAATTCAAAAAGTAACAAACACATAGTCATTATTGAAGTTTTTTTAAAAATAGAGGGAAGCATAAAGAAAGTTAAAATCACCTATAATCCCATTACCAAGAGACCAGATGACTTCTGCACTGTCTCTGACTCTGCCCTCCCCCTCTGTCTGTGGTTCTCCGTACACACACACTCTCACGCACACACACAGAGGCATTATGCTGATGGTGGGGGTTTATAGGCACTTGTCAATAACAGTGTGTCAGAGGCATTTCTTATCTTACTAAATATTTTTCACAGCGTCCCTTCTCCTAACCTACTTTCCGAGTGCACAGAGCCCTGCCTCCTACGGGAGAGCCCCCCAACCCCGTCCCTCCATCCCCCACCTCTGGCCTTGCACATAACCGTCCCCTCTCTGCTGGCTCTTTCCTCTAAGGCTATAAGCTCACTTGATCACCCATCCTGAGAACAAACGCTCTGGACCATGCATCCTATTGCAGCTAAAAGAGGAGGGGGCTCTCCAGGTGTGCGGGCTGTACCTCTCCTGGGCCTCCTGTGAGAGTCGCTGTTGGCTTTTTCAGCGGAAGATCCTAACATATGGATCTAGTTTCACTTGCTCCCTGCCCTGTGCCCCCGCTCAAGTGCTCCTGAAATCCTTCCCACAGGGCACAGCCAGTCTGTTCTCTAGAATTTCTCAGACAGCCTGGGAGGCCTGCACCTGCTTTTGCAAAGCGGCAGGCAGAAGTTGAGGTGGGGGCTGCAAAACTTTCCAGCCTATAAGGAGCCTCAGCAGAGCACGCTTGCCCCCAGCAGGAAAGGGGAGTTCAAGCCGCATGGGGACATGCAGAGACCCTTGGCGGGGTAGAATTTGGTAGTTAGAGGCTCCATGGTTTGCCTCCCTAACTCTCACAACAAATGATATGTAGATAGAGACAAGGAATATTTAACCCAATATTCTGCTCATTGGTAATTAAACGTTTGTGTTATATATGGAAAATTTCCCCGTTCCTACCCTGAATGCGTGGCCATCTCACCCCCATTACCCTGAGGCTCCATGGCCTCTTGTTTAGAGCACCTGGGGCTGCAGACCTGCTTCCCAAAGGGACCCTGGCTGCCCAGGGCCACCTCCCCGAAACAGGCCCAGCAACACACAGAGCGCAGCCTGGGCTCCTGTGAGGGGAGGAAGGATCAGCTGGCAGCTTGTGCTGAGCCCCATCCAAGGGGCTGCCACGCACACCCTGGATTCACTGGTGTGGGTGTTGATCACACTAACCTTCCACATTGAAAGGAAAGTGTCTTGAAAAAGGAGCACTAACTCACAGAAGGACCCAGAAGGGCTAGCATGGAGTGTCCCCTGCGTCAGAAGAGCAGCCCACCCCTCAGCTGTCATGCAGAGGGACAGGGCTGCTGAAGGAGAAGGCCAGCTGGGAGTTCCCCTTGTGGTGCAGCAGAAATGAATCTGACTAGGAACTATGAAGTTGTGGGTTCAATCCCTGGCCTCGAGTTGTGGGGTTAAGGATCCGGTGTTGCGGTGAGCTGTGGTGTGGGTCGCAGACGCAGCTCAGATCTGGTGTTGCTATGGGTGTGGTATAGGCCGGCAGCTGTAGCTCCAATTTGACCCCTAGCCTGGGAACCTTCATATGCCGCAAGTGCAGCCCTAAAAAGAAAAAAAAAAAAAAAAGGAGAAGGCCAGGTAGCCATGGCAGGACTCTCAGGATGCTTGCTGTGACTGCGGAGTGATGCCCATAGCCTAGGTCTGGCCCTCAGGGTTTCAGCTACAAGTGCCCAGATTATAGCTTGCCCATGATCTCTGTGGTCCCCAGAGGTGACCAGTGTCCATCCCCCACTGTCCAGGCCAGCTTGGTTGTGAGTGGTGAGGGAACACACTCTCAAGGGGACCTTGATAAAAACTCGGGCTGACTGGTCAGCATTTCCAGCTGGAATGACAGCTACAGGGGAATCTGAAGCTGTGGCCAGAGCAGTCAGTCAGCAAATGCCCTTAATGCACTATGGTGGCCCTGGCAGTGGGCCTGTCCTCCCCACGTCTCAGAGACCCCGGCTGGCCTGCCCCAGGGGTCCCCACACAGGGTCCATGGGCTGGACGTGGTGAGGGGAGTGGCCTCAGCTTTCTCTTGCATCCTCAGATCCAGCACTGCCACCTAGACCCCGATCCCCAGTCACATATCTAGAGTCACTCTGGATCTTCAAGGACATCATTGTCACCCTGGTTTCCTTGCTCACCAGGCGATCCTTGCTGTCGCACCTCCATCCTCCTGCAGACTCACAGCAGAGCCCTCAGGCAGTCTCTGGGGAGAAACATTCCCAAGTGCTTTGTACAGTTGGAGGGAGGAGCAGACAGTGGGGGCTGCAGCTAGTCTGCCTGGTGGGACCAGCAAGCCCTGTGCCCCAAGTCCCCCAGATCCGCAGATAAAAGCCCTCAGGCTGTATATATGTGACTATGCGAGAGGCAGGGAGGGATTGAGGGACAGCAGACATGCCTAAGGCCTGAGGCCACAGACAGACTGGGATTTGGGGGGGGGTACTGGGAGCTGCCTCTCAGAGCCTCTGTCCACCCCACCTCCCGCCCCCCAGGATCGCTGGAGTGCAGTGTATGACTGTGCCTGGCTACTCCAAGGGCTTTGGCTACCAGCCAGGGCAGAGCTTCTCTGGGGAGTTTGACCACGCCTGGAATGCCGTGTACCTGGAGGGGAGATGGCACCTGGTGGACAGCACCTGGGGCAGTGGCCTGGTGGATTCCGCCACCTCCAAGTTCACCTTCCTGTAAGTACAGGCTCGGTTCCACAGGGTCCTAGGAAATGATCCGTGGAAATGGGGCAGGTGCGAGGTTGCATGAGGAGCAGGTAGAGAAGGCCCAGTGGGAGGGGAAGGAGGGCCAAGGGGCCTCTGTCTGCTGCTGGCTGCCCCCACTCTTCCTCCAGCTCAGGGGTGAGCTAGTTCCAGGCCAGTGAAGGGCCTGATCTTTTTGTCCTGACCTTTAGACCCTCCACTGTCTAAAGCCCCCTCTGGCTCCCCAGCTCCCCCCTCCACCCAAGCTCTAACAGCATAGTGTTCATTCACAGGCCAAGTGTGAGCAAAGGCAGGGCAGCCCCTCTAAGCATCTGCAGGTTCCCCTGAGGTCCTTGGCCATTTTACTGTGCGTTACATGCACAGGTGCTAGAATTCTCTCCTGCTGCCTCCCAAACACTGGGGCTCTGCTTCCTCATCTCTGGGCTAATGGGGCTGTATCTTACCTCTGAGGAAGGGGCTCTGGTTTGTGGAAAGGGGTGCTGGGATGTGCAGGCACCCTGGCCACTGTGGGGCAGGGTGGCTGGGATACTGAGGGCTGAAGCATGTCCATCCTCCAAGGCTCTGGCCTTAACCATGACATTTGTGCTGGATCTTAAAGTCCATCAGCAGCTCAGATGCCTTTTCACCCAGAAAAACAAGAGCATTGTCTCATCTATGCAGTTTAAATCCTGACAGTCCTGGAGTTCCCGTCGTGGCGCAGTGGTTAACGAATCCGACTAGGAACCATGAGGTTGCGGGTTCGGTCCCTGCCCTTGCTCAGTGGGTTAATGATCCGGCGTTGCCGTGAGCTGTGGTGTAGGTTGCAGACGCGGCTCGGATCCCGCGTTGCTGTGGCTCTGGCGTAGGCCGGTGGCTACAGCTCCGATTCAACCCCTAGCCTGGGAACCTCCATATGCCGTGGGAACGGCCCAAGAAATAGCAACAACAACAACAACAACAACAACAAAAAAAGACAAAAAAAAAATCCTGACAGTCCTGCACGCAGGGCAGACACGAGTGCACACACACATACACGTATGTGCAGGACACATCCGGTCACACCTCTCCTTTGCTACATTAGTTCTGGGCACTGCTCACTTGGGGCCGAGTGAAGGCACCCCCGTCTCAGAGGAGTCCCCTGTTCTTCTCCTGATCCCCATCACTGGCCTCCAGAGAGCCGCATCTAGGTGGCTCCAGGGGCCACATCAGGGCTTCCCACCTACACAGCTGCTCACGCTGGGTGTGGACAGAGCCCGTGCACCAGGCTTTCCCTCCCCGTCTTCCTGCCACTCCACTGGCACCTGGTCTGTGGGTCACGGCTTTGCTCCCTTTAAATCTCTTTGGCTTTGAGAGCAGGGAGAACTCTTTCTCCGTGTGGACACAGCCCCACCTGGGCTGTGGCCTTCTCTTAAAAGTGGCCTCGGATCCTGCCTTGCCTTCTCTTTCTGGAAGCAACCCCTGAGGGAGCACATGCACGGCCCACGGTAGTGTTGGAGATGGTGCCTCTTCCCGTTGACATGCGGGCGGGACCTCTCCTGTGGATGTGTCAGCCCAAGGAAGGCCCTGAGGACCCCCTGTGAGCTCTCCGCTCCGTGCCCCCTGTGCAGCCAGGACCTGCTCCCCCCACATGGCTACTAACCAGCTTGTCCCCCTCCAGCTACAATGAATTCTACTTCCTCACCCATCCTGCTCTGTTCATCGAGGACCATTTCCCAGACAACAAGAACTGGCAACTGCTCAAACCTCCTCAATCCCTGAGGCAGTTTGAAAACAACATGTATCACAAGAGCGAATTCTACAACAAGGGGATGCTGAGTGCCCAACCGGAGACCTCCATCATCAAGACAGGTAACCAGAGCCTGGGGGCTGCCCTGCCAGGACCCAGCTTGTGTCAGCTGTACATGGAGTTGCGGGGTGGGGGGGCGGGGGGGGGCAGTGCACGGCAACTGAGGCTGCCCAGGCCATCAGGCCATCAGGACAGGACAAGGCCTCGGGTCACATTTAGAAGGACCAATGCCCCTCACTCCAGCATAAACCAAGACGGGGATGTGATGAGGTCTGTGGCTCAGTGTGTCAGGGAGCCAGGGCTGGTGGGGGGTCGCTCTCAGCTCACACACAGGGAAAGGGCTGCCTCACCTCCCAGCTCAGGTGCCCAACAGAAGCTCCCGACTCCTGGCACAGAGTGTGTTTGGCCCAGCAGAGCCAGGATCTGCATGTCAGTGGACTAACCAGCCGGTGGGGGAGCAGCGGGGTTCTCTCAGGACAGAGCACTGGGGGGCTTTCTTAAGGACGTAGCCACTGGGCTGAATGTTGGGAGCTGGAGAGCAGGCATCACAGGATACAGGGACAGACGTGTTCCAGGAAGGACACATCAAGGCCCCCAAGGCCTGAGCTCAAGCCCCCAGAGGTAGGTGCCACCTGGCCTTGCACAGCTGTCTCTTACTGCGCTGGATGCCTGCTGGTCCCGCCCACGGCTTTGCCTCTTTTTGTCCTGGAGGCAGGGCCAGCCTCATCCAAGTGACTTCCCTGGGCTAGGCAGTACAGGGACTGGAGCTGAGCTATCCTCGGGGCTGGCCTGGACTGACGTTCGCTCCCCACCTCCCCACAGGGGCCACAGGCAGCCCATTGGGTATGTTTGTGAACTATGAGGCATGTGGGGGGCCGGGCTTAGGAGGCCCAGAACCATAGTGCAGGGCTTAGCCCAGAGAGGTCAGTGCACCTCACACTTCCGCCAAGGGCTGTGGGCCCCGTCTCTGCCCCCCAAGGGCCTGTGTGCTCCCAGGAGGGAAGACCTGAGCTCACCCAGCATTAGCACAGCGGGTCGGGGGTCTGCGGGTGAGCCTTACCCCACACTGCAAGGCCATGGGGGCACCAGAACACAGGGGCCCCCACATTCGTCCCTGCTGATTTGTCCCTTCCACCTCATAGCAGTCTCCTTAACCAGGTTGCTGAGCTCCTGAATACTTTTTAAAACCGCAAATACCTGGCAGCTCCCGCTGCTAAAATAACAGCATGAGGCTGCCATCGCTGAGTTCGGCTTCTGTGGTGATGTCAGACAGGGCGGGAGGGGCCAGCGTGCTCTTCTGGCTGTCATAGGCCTTGGGGCCATGGGAGGAATCGGCCAGGCCACACCAGAAGATCGCTACCAAGGAGTTTGCCTTTTCAAGAGACAGAAATGTAAACGTTAGGTTTCTCAATCTATAGTAAAGCTAAAATTTGCTTGCATATTCATGAAGCATATTTAAAGACTGTTTCTTTGCTGGAGCGAGTTTTGTTAAGAGTGGAGATAGGAAGAAAGCAGAGAGGGAAAACTGTGGTGGGCCTAAGACAGGAGGGAGGGGAGGGCGAGAGAGGGTTGGGGAGGGGCGAGGGGAGGCGGTCACAGGCTCCCCACCGTTTATTTCAAGGCTTCCCAGCCATTCGACTCACCTTTGCCAAGAGTTCCCTGAGCCAGGTGCCCTGGCCAGACCTGCGACATGGCAGGAAAGGAGGCAGGAGAAAGCCCTTCCCCATGGCGCCTGCATCCAGCAGGGGGAATAGATGTTACAGCAGCACTAAGTTCCCTGAAGGAGATGCAGGGCCAGGAGAGAGGCTTCCAGGCAGCTCAGCCTCACAATCAGCTAGGGTGCAAGATGGAGCAGAACAGCGGCTATGAGCAGTTGAGGGCTGAGACAGCTCTGCCCACCCCCCACCCCACAAGTTGTCTTAGAAGAGGAAGTGAGGGGAGAAGAGGGATACAACTGAGAAAGGCTGATAACAAGTCTGCTGTTCTTGGTCACTTTCCTTTGGCGGTTACCCTGGGACAGGTGTCCCACTGTGGCTGATGGCAGTGGAGGAGTGTAGACAAAGAAAATAGCACAGAAGCACAAAGAAACTCACAATTAGTGTGCCGGAAAGGGAAGGGATCAGGTGACAGTCAGAGGGGTGGAGAGAGAGCCAGGCCAGGTCGGTGATGGATGCAAGGGGAGGAGAGGACTTCCAGGAGGGCATGGACAAGAACCTCCAAGGAAGTCACTGGTCACCTGTCGAGCGGGGACAGAGGTCAGATTTCAGAGAACTGAATGAGTGGAGGAGAACTGCAGTGGGAAGGGTTTGGGAGAAGATGGCCAGTGAGGAGTTGGCAGTGCCTGAGAAGGCAGGGAAAGCCTTCTAGACAGAGGAGCCATGAAGAAGGCAAGGGGAGAGGCCCCTGGTGCCCCCAGCCCACAGCCCGCTGCCTGCGTGGGGACTGTCACTCCCATCATGGGAGGTAACACAATGCAGGAGCTGAGCAGCCTGGAGTCAGGGCACCTCGTGGCTGTTTCTGTGGGAAGTCGCGGGACACTTGTCCTAGAGACCAGGCATGGCTTTCTGCCTCCCCAGCAGGGCCACTGGACCCCCGACTGGGGAAAGCTCACTAGGGAGCATGGATCAGATGCTAGTCTGGTCCTTCCTTTGTGTTCATCCACAAATGGAGCTGCGGGGGTGGCTGGGACAAATAGCAGGTGATCGGCTTCTGAGAGAAAGGCAGGGCGAGGCCCTTAGAGAAGCCCTGCCCCTCCCTGGGGTCCTGCGAGGCAGAGGGGACCAGGCAGGGGAGTGCTTCTGGACTGCAAAGATGGAGAACTGACTCCCTGACCCCCACACAGTGACTGGGACAAAGGAAGACAGCACTAAGGGGCAAGGGGAGAGGCAGGGAGGGGTGTGGATGCAGAAGAGCCTCCCATGCACTCACTGACTCCATTCAAGAAGCCTGGGGTGGGGGAGAGGGATGCAAGTAGACAGCCCTGCCCCTTGAGCACAGGAGGGAGGCCATTTCAAGTGGGGTTTTTGTTTTGTTTTTTGGTATTTTTGTCTTTTTAGGGCCGCACTGGCAGCATATGGAGGTTCCCAGGCTAGGAGTCTAATCAGAGCTGTAGCCGCCGGCCTACACCACAGCCACAGCAATGCAGGATCCAAGCTGTGTCTGCGACCTACACAACAGCTCATGGCAATGCTAGATCCTTAACCCACTAAGTGAGGCCAGGGATCGAACCCACAACCTTGTGGTTCCTGGGCAGATTCGTTTCCCCTGCACCATGATGGGAACTCCCCAAGTGGTTTTTAAGGTAAGGAGTTGACATGACAGCTGTGACACTGTGAGGACCAGATGCTGTAGAGATCAATGTGAAATCAAGTCTTGTGACTTGGAGGTGACAGACAAAGTGTGGCTCTCGAACCAGGGCCCTCCTTGCCCCTCAGCCCTCTCCCCTGACCAGGAACTAGGCTAAGCCTTCATGCAACTTTCATCCAATGTGAATCAAATGGGCCAAGTGAGCACATACAACTGGGGGGCAGATTTTTTTTCCTGAGACCTCCCAGCTTTCAGCTTCCAAAGAGAACCACCCAGAGCAGTAGGGGAAGCCTTCCAGCCATGTGCTGCCACCAGCTTCTATCATGTTCAGTGAGGCCACATTGGTGTCTTAAGAATATCATGGTAGATATTTACACCACGGAAATGGGGGGTGGGGTGGGGGCAGACGCTGTAAGTCAGGGTTCCCCCCCCCCAGAGATTCCGCTGTTAAACATTTACCAGCACATCAGCCCAGGCCACACCCCTCTCACCTGACCTTGACTCTCTCTGCACAGTGAACGGGAAGGCCACGGTCACCATCGAGAGCTGTGCCCCAACGCTATTCATGTTTATGCTCAACGGCAAGCAGGAGCACGGGCTGCTGAGCCTCAGGAAGAACGGGATGAAGCTGGAAGTGTACCCTCCAACCGTGGGCACCCACAAGCTGCAGATCTTTGCCAAAGGCAACTCGGAGATCTACAGCTCGGTGCTGGAGTACACGCTCAAGTGCCACTATGCAGACATCGACGTCCGGCTGCCCGCTGAGCTGCACCAGCCCGTGGGCCCCAGCTGGTTCTCGGAGCAGATGGGCATCACGAAACCATCCCACCCCGAGCCCGTCATCTACACCAGTGATGGGCGCTGCTCCATCAGCTTCGGCGTGGAGGAGGGCATCAGTGTCCTGGCGTCGCTTCATGGGGACGACGGCCCCATCACTGAAGAGACGCAGCGACGCTACATCTTCCAGCTGCACCGGGAGAAGCACACGGAGCTGAAAGTCCAGCTGCCCCACGCTGGCAAGTTCGCCCTCAAGATCTTCGTCAAGAAGAGGCAGGAACCGGGCAACTACATCTTCGTCTTCAATTACCTCCTGTGCTGCACCAACACGAAGGTGAACTGGCCCGTGTTCCCTGAGAGCTTCGGCAACTGGGGGCAGGACAATGAGCTGCTGGAGCCCCTATCAGGCGTGCTTCCTGCCAACCGCAACGTCCCGTTCAAGCTGAAGCTGCACGGTGTCGCCAAAGCTCTGGTGAAGGGACAGGACACGTGGCCGCTGACCCTAAACCACGAGGGCTACTGGGAGGGCAGCTGCAGCACGGCCGGCTGCCAGGAGGTCTACGTCATGGTGCTGGAGAATGCCAACCACAATTTCTACTCCTACATCCTGAAGTACAAGGTGAACGACACCCAGTGAGAGCCTGGCCCAGGGCAGCACACAGAGCCCCGGACACACCACTGAGTCTGCATGGAATCCCTTCTGGGCCTCTGCCTCCGTCTCCCTGTTCTGCCGCGGAAGCTGCGATATTTGTGTTCTGGTGGCTGAGGCGACAGAGGCAAAGGCCCTTTAGAAGACAAAGGTGCTATGTAAATCCAAGGTATTGTCAACTCTACACCACTGCCCAGATGCCCCCTTCTCATGCTGATGCTGTTGTTGTTCTAGGGCCGGTGGGAAAGCAAGGACACTGCCCGGGCTGAAAGCTTTTCCCTGCAATGGGGAGAGAGGAGAGGGCATGCTCTGGGAGGCTGCGTTATCCTGAATCCTAGAGCCCCTTTCAAGGAGCATCACTGTGTTTCTCCCAGACGCCGGAGCGGAGGTTGGACAATCATCTTTTTTCCCAGACCTGACCGTCTTCCGCATTCCTGCGGCTGCATCTTTCTCTTCCAGGGCCCGAGAAGGAAGGTGTGGGAGAGGAAGCAGACCATCCACAACCCCTGTATATGCCAGGAATGTGGCAACAGGAAAGTTATGGGAGATGCCAAGGCAGCCAGTGCCTGCTCTTGGGTGTCCTGGGTGGGAGGCAGAGGACAAAGAACACTTTGCCCTCCTGCCGTCTGAGTCTAAGGGTCTAGGCCTCTGCTCTCAGAGGGATTAATTCGGTCCAATCCGTCTAACTGGCTCCTCCAGGCCCTCTCAGAGCCTGTGCCTTAGGCCCACCCTGCACCTTCCCCAGGGAGCCTTAGGAGGCTACTGGGCCCTTGGGGAGCCCTGGTGATAACCCTAAACAAAGACCAAGACAGAGAGGTCAGGTGAGGGAGTGATGAGAATGCTGCCAGGCCCCACTCCCCGGCCCCCAGATTCCTACCACCAAAGCCACACCTGGGAGGACTTTGACCTGCCTGGGAGTGGTTTCTGTGCTTGTCCCTTCCATCCCTTCTCAGACAAAAGAGACCCCCAGGGCCCTCCCTCTGTAGGGATGTTCAGAGCCCCTTGTCTGCTCAGGCCTGAGAAGGCTTGGCTGCCCAGCTGGCCCTTAGCAGCATCTCCGGCCAGCGTTGCCATGGCAACAGTGGACCGTCTGGCTCCAGTGAGGGCGGGGGGCGGGGGGGGGGGGGGAGAAGGGGGGGATGGAGAGGCCCTGAGAGGCCCTGCGTGTCCGCTGCAGCACCATCCCAGCATGTGGAGACATTGAAGGTGCTCCCTCCTGCCCTCCTGGCTTCTCCAGCTCTACAGCCCCTACCTGTCAGTGCCTTGGCCCCTGAGGGCCAGCTCTGCCCAGCTTTCCCCCCAGGCTGCTGCTCTAAATGCCCCCAACTTCAGCCACAGTCAGAGCCGGCCCAGGATCCTCGGCCCCCTGTACCTTCCTCCTCACATCTGTGTATGCAGCAAGTGGAACACTTAATAAGCACCAGGTACCGTGTCATGCTGACCCTTCACGATGGGACTGCAAAGAAAGCCAAGAGGCCCTGCCCTAGTCATCCCAGAGCTCAGGGTAGGTGGCAGCAGCCTCCACGGCCCAGGCCTGTCTCAAGTTCCAGGCTCCCAACACTTCAGTCCATCATCCTCTTGGGGTTCCCCCCCCCCAAAGACCCCACCCCCCACTGTCCCCCAGCATGGACCCACCCGGTTCAGAGCAATGTTACGGGTGCCCATCCTCCATCAAGCCGGTGGCCCTGGCGCATGAAGGCAGTACACCATGGGGGGCTGAGCTTCCCTGGCCTGTGTCCAGTGTCCTCTGGCAGGCTCTGCCACCCAGGCATTCAGCACCGTGTCACTCACGCCTGGAAAATGCACAAAGGCCGCAGAGGCGGAACCGCTGTGCACCACGACAGGGAAACAAGGGGAGTTTTTAACACCCTGAAAACAGCCTTTTCTCACCCCTTTGATTTTATGGGCTGAAAGAAATGTGCTGTGTTTCATCAAAATAATAAGTGCCTTCTATGACTCATGTCACTCACTGGACCCAGAGCTGGCTGCTAGTCCTGCTGAGAGCGACATGAATCTTTTACAAAATATAATTGATCTATACATCCTGGAGCACGCAAAGGATGCCACCCAGCAAAACAGGAGCTGTCCAGAGAAGGAGAGGCCCAGCCTCTTAAAGCAGTAGGGAGCGGCCCCCTGATCGTTTAACCAGGAGCCTACCCCCCACCCCACCCCCGCACCTTGTAAAGACAGCTGTAGGCACAGTCAAACAACACTTGAGTTTCTTTCCACTTGAAGTAAAAATACATGAAATGAAATCCAATCTTCATGAATTTTTACACGCATGCTGCTCAAGGTAGAATTCGGGGTTGCATTTTGAAGTCTTTTATTTAAATCCCCATCTTTGTTTCCTGGTCGAGGGGTCCCAGCGGCCTGTGGAGTGGCACGGATGCCCCCTGGTGTCCGACTGCAGAACTGCGGGTGCTGCAAACCCCCGTGAAACTGAAATCTGTCTCTGTGGTTTTTAAGCAGAATTTGAAAAATGCAGCTGAAATGTTAAATTCCCTGAGTGCTTTCTCTCATGGCTTCTCAGCGTCTCCTCGTGTGCACATGCAGCAGGTCGTTCCCACGCACATGTTCTGAGGGGAGGCTGGGAACCACCTGGCGTTGTGAGAAGCCATGAATATATTAGGATTTGGGAGTACTTTGCCCGGAGATCCCGAGATCCCATAGGAGTGGATGGGACAGCTTTGACCATACTCATTCCTACACTAGTGAAGGAGTGAAATGGATGGAACTCAGAGAGCTGTTGCTGCAAGTCCTAGGATGGCAGCCCTCAGGCCACAGAAGGACAAGGAGGGTTAAGGAGGGTTGGGGAGGGTTGGGGAGTGGAATGGGGCATATGGGCTACAACCACAACTGCAATTCACTTCTTTTCAGCTGGTTTCGGAAGCGCTGCCAGCACAGCTGGACTCTATTTGCAATCTGATTGTGAGCATTGTGTGTTTCCCATATGTGACACTGTCCCACCAGAACACACTCCTCACAGCCTGCTGAGATGAGAAGGAAATAAATAGATTAACTGAAGCATGAAGGATTTAGGCTAGACGTACAGAAGCATTTCCTGTTGTTAAGCAGGAGGGACAAGTTGCCAAGAAAGTCTGTGAAATCCTCTTCTTCTCAAAGGACTGGAAAGGTAGAAAGCTTTTCCCAGTGGTCTGGGGGCTTCGATGCTGCACTGACTGGGAGGACTGGGTTCTCTCCAAACCAGTTTAATTCTTGAAATGCACGAGATGGCCCCCGGCACAGGGGACCGGGATGGTATTGTCGCGTCCTTTGCTGTCGGCAGAGTGTTCAGCGGTGGTGTGCATTTGTGTTCCCTGTCAGTTTATCTGAGGTCGATCACTTCTCTTCATTGGGATGCATAGCTGGAACTCTGAAGAGGTGATTACTTTTCATAACGTGTGCATTGAGTTGTGTGGGCCAGTGGCTGTTGAGTATGCTTTTCCCACGTTGTTGCTGGTGTTGTTTTTCAATAAAATTTATATTCATTTTTATCCAACAATGTAATTATCGATCCATTCTTATCCCTGTTCTCACAAGGAGGGGGAAAAAATAGGGAAAAAAACACTTTCATGTTCAAAGGCAGAGCTAGGAAAAAAATCAATGTCCCAGCTATTTGAATGTGATGGTGAGATGCAAATAGAATGTCAGGCAAATAGCTATTTCGCATTAAAGGAAACATAATTAGGTTAGCTCCAGCCCCTCCTTGGCTCACATGCCTTTGAAGAACATGAAGGCAGTGTTTCTTTCATTGAATCTTGTTTAACTTGAAATTTTTTAAGTTGATCCTAATTTCTGTTTTTAGTGGGAGAGGAAAAAAAAAATGTTCCCCAAATGCCTATCAGCCTACTTTTTGTTGTTGTTTTGGATACATGCAGATATGTATTCCTTGATATTCATATGCTTGCAGAAACTTTTCAGCAGCTTACCTAAACAGATTATTCATAAATTAGACATTTAAGGAAATAGAGAAAATGAAAATCTAGACACCTCTGAGAAGCTGCCGTAACCATGGAGACCATTCTCGTAGCTGTAGTGTGAAGGACAAAAAGAATTCATGTTCCCAAATCTGGCCTCACTGTGCCCCGCACTGCCAGACCTACAAACAGGAGCCCCAGCACGATTCTCCTTATGAAGGGGGCCCTGGATGACCCATATCTTTAACAGCATGATAAGAAGTCAGAAGAAACAGTCTCCACATAATAGAAGGAGGAACTCTCGAATTACTAGAACAGTCTGAAAATGCCAGTCCCGGGGCTGGAGTGGATGACCTCCAGAGTCCCTTCCAGTCCGGAGAGTTTGTGATGCTGTGTCTCCATGAACAGATGCTGGCAGGTGGTAGGCCTGGGATTGTCAGTGGCGGAACATCTGAAGGGCCCTGCTGTGTTAAGAGCCTGCCCTGCAGCCCCCAGCAGACTGCACTGCTAGCTTCTCTCTTGCCCGAGGGCAAGGGGGCTAGAGAAAACCCAGCAGAGGGACTGGAGGGGACACAACAGCCCCTCACAGGATGCTATTCTATGATTTTGTGAGCAGAATTAAAGAAAACTAAAAGTCAGGCAGCACCTGGGTTGCTCTCCCTTGCACATCCCAAGCACATGCCCAAATCGAAAGATACCAAGCCAAAGTCATTTCTCTCCACCTCCTCCTGGGCCCCCAACCCAGCAAATGCATCTCCATCCCAAAGTCAAAGTCAAGGCAGCTGCTGCATCACCCCCGTGAGGAGGTCAGGTCCATCCCGCTGGGTTCCATATCTGACCTACTTGTCCATCTCTGCGGCCTCTCCATTCTGCAGCCTTTGCGCTAAGTCAGGCCCTCATTGTCTCCCCTTGACATTGTGTAATTACTTCCTACCATGACATCATGCCCCACCCCCAGCCCGGTGGGTCTCCACGCTTCCTCTTATATGGACACCAGGACTGTTGTGTAGGTAAAGATGAGGTTTCTCTGAAAACCTTCCAGAAGTTTGCCATCTCAGGAAGGCACAATTCCATCAGGTACTGGTGGAAAAGGTAGGTCTTCAAATAGAAACTGGTTTTGCCATAGAAATACTAGATGATCCAGCAATTCCTCTTCTGGGTATATATCCAAAAGAACTGAGTGCAGGGAATCAAAGAGATATGTATACACCCACATTCATAGCAGCATTTTTCACAATGGTCAAAAGGCGGCAGCAACCCAACATTCTTCAATAAATAAACAGCTAAGCACAATGCTATATACACAAACAATGGAATATTACTCAACCTTGAAAAGGGAGGAAACCCTGACACATACTAAAACATGGATGAACCTTGAAGACATTATGCTGGCTGAAGTAAGCCAGTCACAGAAGACAAATTTTGTGTGATTCCATTTATATATTTCCTAGAGCAATAAAATTCAGAGACAGAAAGTAGAATAGTGGTTTTGGCTGGAGGAGAGTAAAATGAGAAATTATTTTTTAATGGGTATGGAGTTTCAGTTTGGGATGATGAAAAAGTTCTGGAGAGGAATGGCGGTGATGGTGGCATCACAAGGTGAACGTCCTTAATGTCCCAGCACTACACACTTAAAATGCTTAAAGGGATCATTTTTATTTTATGTGTATTTTGCCACAATAAAAAATATTTTAAAAACAAAACAAAACAAAGCAACTGGTCTTAATAGAAAGGCAGGTAGAATCCCATAGTCTCCTCCTCTTCCCAGACTCTGAAAAGGCTTGGTGTCACGGATGTCACTCGTAGGGCACGGTGTGACGACAACTCTTAGTGTCACAGCCGGGGAGGATGTCTGACAGGTGCAGTGGTGGTGGCTGCAGAAGGTCACCCTGCAGATGGAGGTTGTGGTAGAGGATGGCCAGGGCCCCTTTGGCCATGAATAGTTTTATGGAATAGCCTTTCCTTTATCTAATGATGTTTCCTGCCCCGGATCCTCCCCCAGGGCCCTGTTGGAAGGGGCTCTAGAATCTAAGCTTGGTGCTTCTGTTCGGGAAGACAGATATCGCTGGTGGCCTCTGCCAGTGCCACCCACACCTACCCAAACAAACCCAACAAATGAACCTTCCTACAGGATAGCTCCTAAAGCCCCAGAAGAATCTGTTGTCTTAGGAAAGAACAGCAAGATGGCAAAACTTTGATAGAAAACCTAAAAAGCGTAAATATTTTCTATCTCCAGGACTATCTCCAAGAGAGTTGACCTCTCAGAAAACAATGGTCCAGCTAACACTCCTGTTCTTTGAGCATCCTTGTCCCCCAAGCTGATCTTTTATTTAATTCTTGTTTATTTATTTAGTCTTTTTGCCTTTTCTAGGGCCGCTCCTGTGGTATATGGAGGTTCCCAGGCTAGGGGGCGAATCGGAGCTGTAGCTGCTGGCCTACGCCAGAGCAATACCAGATCTGAGCCGTGTCTGAGGCCTACACCACAGCTCATGGCAACGCCGGATCCTTAACTCACTGAGCAAGGCCAGGGATTGAAGCCACAATCTCATGCTTCCTAGTCAGATTCGTTAACTGCTGAGCCGCAACGGGAACTCCCCAAGCAGATCTTTTAAAGAGAAGCGCCTACAGGATTAGGCATAAAAGAGACTATGTGCCTCAAATTCCTTGTGTGTCCAGTGGCAAAGCTGAGTCACGAGGATTTGAGAAAGAGAAGGAAACCTGGACTTAACTTAAAAACACTCTCCAGATATTTGGTCCTTGCTGCCTGGGACACTGGGTTAAGAAGGATTCTGAGGTCTCATTGGGCTCAGTAGGAAATAGTGTTGTGATGAGCTAGGGAGTCATAGACTCCACATTGAGGGGCGAGATGTACCATGCATTTGCCAATTCTGACTCAAAGCCAGCCAAACCCAGGCCAAGACCAAATAACACAGAATATTCACACCATGGGTGCATGGGTGAGCTCTGGCTTCTCAGCAACCTCACCTGCTAATGGACAACCAGTCAACACCCATCATAGATACAAAGATGCCCTGGAGGCCCCCTGACAACCTCTGTGCTCCAGGAGGTCACTACCCAACCCACCCACGTGGAGCGCACAAATGCCGGCGGGCATAGTGCTCCAGGAAGGAGGAGCCACTCCGAACTTGGGTGTCATCTCATCTCATGATAAAAACAGCACCTTGCATTCACAATAAGTGATCAGTAGGTGTTTGAGAACATCAATTTGTACTTTCAGAAACTGATGCAAACTATTGCCTTTGGAATGGATAAGCAACAAGATCCTGGTATATAGCACTGAAAACTGTATCTAGTCGCTTGTGATGGAGCATGATGGAGGATTATGTGAGAAAAAGTATATGTGTGTATGTGTGTGTGTGTGTGCCTGGGTCACTCTGCTGTACAGTAGACACTGTAAACCAACTATAATAGAAAAAAATTAAAATCATTATTTAAAAAAAGAAATGAAATTGTAGATCATTGGATTTATCTACGTAGCTGTTGACCCAAAAGAGTATTAAGTCACAGCATCCTAAAGAGACATTTTATTTTTCGCAACTAAAAGGTATATGCCGGTGACAATCTCCTTTGCCCTTGCAGAAACGTGGATTTACAGAAACACAAAGACGGCCACCTCCCTGGGTGTGCTCCTGGCATTTGCCTCTCGGAGGCAATCGGGGCCACTGATCGATCAGAGGAGTGCCCTTCCTCCCAGGGGACCTGCCGCCCTCAGCTTGTGCTGATGTTGCTTTGTCTCCATCAGGGACGGCTGGCTGCCTCCATGACAAACAATCAGCCATCATTTCACCCCAGCTGTGCGGGAGCCTGGGCAGTGCCACCCCCTCCAGGGTGGCGGGGAGGATGGTGGGGAGGCCGGTGCCATGAGGACAGTGGCGCAGCCACACTGTGAGTGGCCAAGAACAACTGGGCCGCATGAATAATGGAGAACAGATGTTAGAAATGAGGGACCCCTGGCGGCTCACATGTGGACAAAGAATGATGATGAGGGAAGATGAGAAAATTGTATGTAAAAGAAATATCGCAAGATGACAAATCGTCCAGTGAACCTTCTGCGAGAGGTACTTGTGTTAGGGTGGACGTGAACGCCAAGGGGATCTGAAAGCTAACATTGAAAATATCATTATATAGGAGTTCCCCTTGTGGCTCAGTAGGTTAAGAATCCAGCATATTGTCCACGAGGACAAGGGTTCCATCTCTGGCCTCGCTCAGTGGGTTAAGGATCTGGTGTTGCTGTGGGTGTGGTGTAGGGCTGGCAGCTAGAGCTCCTCCAACTCAACCCCTAGCATGGGAACCTCCATATGCCACGGATGCAGCTTTAAAAAGAAAAAAGAAAAGAAGAAAATATCGTTATGTTCTAGAAAATTAAGTATAGCCCAGATGCCATCGGCGTTTGGAGGCTGCTCCCCCATCCTCTGTGATCGCCCCGCCCTCAGGATTAGGGAGAGCATAGAGCATCCTGAACTCTTGCGTGTCCGCTTCATCAGCATCAGATCCCCTTCCCCACCTCCCGGGAGAGGCACAGCAGAGAGGACAAGTTAACCTGATGGTGTCAGGAAATCTACTTTGCGAAAGCTTCACTTGATATTTTTAAAGCACAACAAGAGTGTTCAAAGTCCAATTTGAAAAAAAAGCCACTCGGCTTCTTCCTAGAAAGATGGCCGGCCCCTGTTGGAGTGAAAGCTGTCCTGTGCAATCAGGAGCCAGCCTGCAGGATGGAAGCTTCAGTTTCCCTCTATAAACACTGGCTCGAATGGGGAAAGCCTGGGGTCCTGAGGCCCCTCCCCCTTGCAGAGCTCCCAAGCTGGGGGAAGCATCAGGATGGTATGATGCTTAAACGCACCAAGCCTGAGGTCAGCCACCTGGATTCCACCCCAGCTACACCACCCGCCACTGCTCTTGGCAAGTTGCTGAACCTTCTGCCTCAGTTTCCTCAGCAATAAAACGGGGATAATACAGCAGCCACCATGTGAGCTTCTTATGGGGTTTGAAGGCGTGAACAAGGATCCATAGAATAGGAAGTCCCTGGCACTCTGGAAGTGCTCAGTGGGGCTCAGCTTTCATCACCAGCACACCCCAGTGGTCACCAGCATCACCAGGGTGATTCAGACAAGTTCTGGGTTGTTCCCTGAAGAATCCAAAGGTCGCAGGTTCCTCATAAACCCCTATCAGTCACTGATTCCAGCCTAAGAAGAAATCCTGCATCCAACACTTGGCCCCCCTCCCTCTCCTTTTTTCATCAAAGAGAAAGAATCTTTGTCTAACCCAGGATCATGAAGATCTTCTCCTGTTTTCTTCTAGAGGTTTTATGTTTTTAGCTCTTAAGGGAACGTACTCTATTCTGTGAGCCCTGTTGCTCCCAGGGGATGGAAGGAGCACATAGCAGGTGGCCAGCTGCTGTGGCCTGTGGACAAGGGAAGATGGCCTGTCCCCGGCAGCCCTCCCCACCCCCTCTCCTGGGGACCTTGGCTGTAGTGATGGACCCCATCCCAGGACATGCTTATCACCCCAACAATGATGTGGGCAGAATTTGCAAACCTTACTGTTCTGCCTGCCTAGTGTTAATCGGAGCCAACATTTAAAAATCAGGAAAATCGCATTAAAATCTGACTGGCAACTTTTGCCCAGAAGCCTGCGACCCTCTCCACAGGGAACCAAGTTGCAGCACCCCCACTGGATAAGCTGGCTCTCAGGTCATCCCATACCTGCCCCTCTGACTGTCTCCCAGACCCTGAAGCCAGGGATAGCTTCCTGCACCTGAGTGGAGGCTTTCCTACAGCTGTTACCTGCAGGCCTGATCTATGGCTTTTTGATTCTCTTCCCTTTTAAGCATCTCACCTGGCCTCACGACAGCCTTACTGAGTATCAGAGTCCATGTTCTGCATATGAAGAAACTGCCCAAGGGCGTACAGTTGCTAAGTGGAAAGCTGGCTTTGAGGCTTCCTTCTCTGCTCTCAGACTCATTTCGCTCTGCCTATCGCCTGGGGCACCTAGACCGTCTTTAAGCAACGGTGATGCAAATTGCTAAGGTTCTGGGAGCAAGAAGGGAGCAAGAAAGGAGCTGCAGTCTGTGTCCACAGCATCTTCAGGGAATTGCAGGAGCTCAGGATTCTTAAGATGAGGAGTTTGCTTGATTAAATATTTGATGAATGAATTAATAAATGTATGAACTGTCATCTGAGTAGCCCACATACATTTAACCATTAATCAAAACACATCTTAACTGCACAAATATTTTAGCTCAAGCATAAAGGAAGAGAAGGAGGGGTAGCCTATAATATATCCTCGCCACCTAAGGCCTCTCATCTCAAGGCTGAGCATTTAAGAAAGAACATACCCTGAGAAGCATAGACAGGAATACCTGCCGTTGTGTGCTGGGTTAGGAATCCAACTGCAGTGGCTTGGGTCGCCTAGGAGGTGAGGGTTTGATCCCCAGCTTGGCACAGTGGTTAAAGGACCTGGTGTTGCCAAAGCTGCCGTGCAGGTCGCAGCTGCAGCTCAGATTCAGTCCCCAGACTGGGAACTTCCATATGCTGCGGGTGCGGACATGAAAAAAAAAAAAATCGTAGACAATAATATTTGCACAACCAAAACCAGAGAGTATTTAAATGTGTCTGTGTGTCTACAAAATTCATTACATTTTCTCGGCAATATGTAATTATGATGATAAAAATAAAATGTAAGTATTAGGAAAGACATTGAATTTATATAAAACTTCCAATATGATCTTTTCAGAAAATTTTAATGAAAATTCTAAGCTTTCTTTCATGACCTGAACTTTTTAAATTGAAGAATAGTTGATTTACAATATTGTGTTAGTTTGGGGTGTACAGTAAAGTGATTCAGATATATCTATATTCAGATATATAAAAATATATTTAACATAGATATTTTTAGTTTTTATTTTAATTTTTAATTTTTATTTTATGGTTGCACCTGCAGCATATGGAAGTTCCCAGGCCAGGGACTGAAGTGGAGACACAGATGCCACCTACACCACAATGGCAATACCAGATACTTAACCTACTGCTCTAGGCTGGGGATTGAACCCATGCATACCACCACAGTGACCTGAGCTGCTGCAATCAGATTCTTAACCCACTGCACTATAGCAGGAATGCCTACATATATATTTTTCAGATTATTTTCCATTATTGGTTAATACAAGATAATGAATATTGTTCCCTGTGTTACACAGTAAATTCTTGTGACCTTTCTATTTCATGTCGGAAGTTTGCAGCTGTTAATCCCATATTCCTAATTTATCCCCTTCCCTCCCCTTTCCCTTTGGTAACCATAAGCTTGTTTTCTATGTCTATAAGTCTGTTTCTGTTTTGTAAATAAATTCATTGGTATTATTTTTTAGATTCCACATACAAATGATGTCATATGATATTTGTCTTTCTCTGTCAGACTTACTTCGCTTAGTATGATAATCTCTAGGTCCATCCATGTTGCTGCAAATGGCATTCTTTCATTCTTTTTTTTTTGTCTTTTGTCTTTTTTTGTTGTTGTTGTCGTTGCTATTTCTTGGGCCACTCCCGCGGCATATGGAGGTTCCCAGGCTAGGGGTCGAATCGGAGCTGTAGCCGCCGGCCTACGCCAGAGCCACAGCAACGCGGGATCCGAGCCGCGTCTGCAACCTACACCACACCTCACGGCAACACCGGATCATTAACCCACTGAGCAAGGGCAGGGACCAAACCCGCAACCTCATGGTTCCTAGTCGGATTCGTTAACCACTGCGCCACGACGGGAACTCCTCTTTCATTCTTTTTTATGGCTGAGTGGTGGTCCAGTGTATATATGTACTGCTCCATTCATTTGTCAATGAACACTTAGGGTTGCTTCCATGTCTTAGCTATTGTAATTAGGGTCACTGGGGTGTGTGAATCTTTTGGAATTAGAGCTTTTGTCTTTTCCAGATATAGGACCAAGAGTAGAATTACTGGATCATATCACAGTCAAGTTTTAGTTTTTTAAGGAATATCCATACTGTTTTCCATAGTGGCTACGCCAACTTACATTCTCACCAAGGTAGGAGGATTCCCTTTTCTCCACACCCTCTCCAGCATTTATTATTTGATGATAGCCATTCTGATTGGAATGAAGAGATACCGAATTTTCATTTATATTTCTCCAACACTGAACATCTTTTCATGTGCCTGCTGGCCATCTGCATGTCTTTGGCAAAATGTCTGTTTAGGTCTTCTGCCCATTTTTTGATTGGGTTGTTTGATTTTTTTGATATTGGGCTGTATGTACTATTTGTATATTTTGGAAATTAACCCCTTGCCAGTTTCATCCTTTGCAAACATTTTCTCCCATTCATTTGGTCAATAGTTTTCTTTTCTGTGCAAAAGCCTTTGAGTTTGATTAATGCCCTTAACTTTTTATATCAGGATTTATGCTAGAAATTGTTACAAACAATTCCTGGTCAAGATGTTCTTAGCTAACAATATCTTTAAATTCTTTCTAGACCATTTTGATGAGAAACTTTGCAAAGTGGCGATAATTTTCTTGACAATATTACCTTGAAAATTATAACACTACAAAATGAATTTAAAGACTCCAATTGCAGGAGTACCCTTCGTGGCTCAGCAGTTATCGAACCTGACTAGGATCCATGAGGATGCAGGTTCCATTCCTGGCCTTGCTCACTGGGTTAAGGATCCGGTGTTGCCATGAGCTGCAGTGTAGATTGCAGATGCGGCTGGAATCCTGAGTTGCTGTGGCTGTGGTGTAGGCTGGCAGCTGTAGCTCTGATTCGACCTCTAGCCTGGGAACTTCCATATGCCACAGGTGCGGCCCTAAAAAAACATAAATAAATAAACAAATAAAGTTTCCTGTTGCAATTCCTCTCTTTAATTGACAAACTTATTATTGAAGTTTCCAGTAATATTATGGATGATTTTGAAACCAATCGAACATTTTTAGACCAACTGTTAAATTATAAGAAGCAGTAATTTTAGGGAACTTCTGTTTCCTGTTGGAGCAGTCATCTTGTAGCTGGCTTGGAGTAAGAGGCAGCAGGGTACACAACAGAAAGCTATGATTATCTGATCACTGCTAGATAAAATGTTTTGCCTTGTCTGTAGGATTTAATTTTAGGCCAAGGGTCCAAAATGTATGTCTTGTGATTCAGAGACTACTGGTTTGTTCTGCGAGGACAGAGATTCAAGACCACCATCTAGAGTTGTACCCACAGGAACTCCACTGGCCTCCCCACACCAATCACCCTCCTGCTGGCCCATTGCCTGCACTTGGACTGTAGAATTCTGCTTGGTGCATAGACCACCAGCTCCCCCCACGTGTCATGGGCTCCTTGTCCACCTTGGACAGCTGCGCCCTCTGCGGCTCTATCGGAGAAGATGTCCCAGTGGACCAGGTTCTTCCTGATCATATGCAGCAAGTCCATAATGCTACTTGTCACTCATCAGACTTGTCACCTACAGAGACTGCAGGCTGCTTGGCCAAACCTAGCTTTTCTCCAAGGAGCTCCTGGTCAGGAGCTCTGACCATCCCAGACTGGACCAGGCTGCCCTAAAAGCTGAGGGCATCCACGAGTCAAGGGTCCCTGGTAACCCAGGTAGGATGCTCTGACCTGTCCCATGCATAACACTAGTTCTCCAAGGTACCCAAATGTACTCCATGAATGATGGGAAAAAAGGCTCCCCTTGGGTAAGTGGACTTGTGATCTAGTCCACTTAAAGACTGAGTTTTTAGAATCACAGGTGATCCGAAGCACAAATACTGCCATGGCTACACAAGTGAGTGTTCACAGAGAACCAGACAGATACACTGGTTACAAGGTGAAGCACAAATAACCTCAAAGCTTTGAATAACCTCAAAGCACAAATAACCTTGTGGCTGGATGGGAACGAACCTGACTAGTATCCATGAGAATTTGAGTTCAATCCCTAGCCTCGTCCAGTGGGTTAAGGATCTAGTGTTGCCGTGAGCTGTGAAGTAGGTCACAGACATGGCTCAGATCCCACGTTGCTGTGGCTGTGGTATAGGCTAGCAGCTGCAGCTCCAATTCAACCCCTAGTTTGGGAACTTCTATATGCTGTGAGTGCAGCCCTGAAAGGTTGGGGAAGAAAAAAAAAAAAAGCTCAAAACCTCAATATTCTTAACCTGGAGTCCACAGACCCCCACCCTCACCCCCACCCCATTAAGGGGTCCAAGGAGAGAATTTAGGGGAACGTGAACTTTGGGTGGGGAAAGTTGACATCCTAATTCTCAATGAGCTCTAAGTAAAGTTTAACTTCCATTCAATTAGGAATATAAGCCTGGAACTGCAGCAGTGCTAGAAAGTACCTGGGGCTATATTGCAGTAGAAATCACAGATACTTTCACATCTCACTACAGCTGTTGCAGACACCTCAAAATAATATTTTCATGCATTGATGCTTCAAAACATAGTAGGCAATAGACCTACCACTCAGTCTCATTATTTAATGAGTTAACAAAAAGGCTCATGTCACGCTTTAATGCAAATTTGTTTTTTCTTAGATTTTGATGACTGAATGGCAGTATAATTGGATTTTGTTTTAAAGGTTATATATTTTATTTTGTGCACTTAGTCACTATTCTGAGGGGTTCATAGGCTTCACCACACTACCAAAGCAGTCCCTGGCAAACAGAAGGTTAAGAACTTAGGAGTTCCCTGGTGGTTCAGTGGGTTAAGAAACCGGCATTGTCACTGCAGTGGCTCAGGTTGCTGCTGTGGCTTGGGTTCTATTCCTGACCCTGGAACTTCTACATGCTCTGGATCTGGCCCCCCAAAAAAACCTCTAAGTGCCTAAGGCCACCATCTCCTGGTAATTTGAGGGAGCACAGGGGAGGCCATCAGGGAGAGGGATGGAGGGGCTGTGGCCAGTGGGAGGAGGAGAGACCACTCTCCCAGTTCCATCTCAGCTCCCGGGGGATGATATGCTGCCTTTCCCTTTCTTTGGCACATTTGTAAGGAGCACTTACAACACCTGGAAAAACTTCAGATCTCTGGAAAACAATTTGAGAAATGTGGATTTAAGGAATGACCTAAACTGGGAATGTGCAAGAATTGAGTTAAACCACGTGTTGGTGTGGAATCTTTTTTTTGGGGGGGGGGGCATATGGATGTTCCCAGGCTAGGGGTCTAATCAGAGCTATAGCTGTCGGCCGACACCACAGTCACAGCAACGTGGGATCCAAGCCTCATCTACGACTTACACCACAGCTCACGGCAATGCCAGATCTTTAACCCACTGAGCAAGGCCAGGGATCGAGCCCATGCCCTCATGGATACTAGTCAGGTTCGTTAACCACTGAGCTATGACGGGAACTCTGGTATGAAATCTTTTTGGAGATCAGGTGATACCTTCTTAGTACACAAATGGAGCTCATCCAGGAAGTAGCAGGGTGAACATATTGGGGATCTAGAATTTCCCTATTCTTTGCTCATGGTCCAGCACTTATTAACATGAACAGGCTGCTACCAGGGTTCCACGCTGGGCTGAGGGGCCTGTCAGCCAGAAGAGGAATCACTGGGGAAGCCACAGGGCTCTTGCCCCAGACACAACCCTGTCAGGTGACACAGGGACCTGCACATTTGGAGGAGATGCTCCTGCTGGGAGCAAGGGCTGTGCTCAGTCATGGCTGAAGGGACTAATTGATATAAAACACTTGTCACCTTGTTTGTGGCATATAATTTTAGGCTGAGGATCTGAAATGCATGTCCTAGATTGCAGAAATTGGTGAGTTTCTAGACCGGTACATTGTTTTAGTATATATTATACATTAGAGGCAAAACAAATCCAAGAAATGGCCCAGCAAGAGGTCCTCACTGCTGCCCCAAGCCAGTACCATGGAACTCGGGATAACTCTGGGAAATGGTGGCCAGCTCACCCACCCTAGCTTCCTCCCAGAGCATGGCTGGTCCATGAAAACACTGGGCAATGTGGTATCGAACCATGTCTTAGCTGATCTGCTTCCCATAGCTGAAGAAAAGAGCAGGTGCATGTAGTGTACCTGGCTTCTCTTCCTCCGTTTTGCCATCACACCTGTAGAGACACTGAGGGACTTGCCAAGCAGTCTTAGGGCACAGTCCTGCATTTCCATACCTTCATCAGTGGTCTGGAGCCCCCTCTGAAACGTACCTCTACCCACTGAGATAGTGCCAGGCCTTCCTGCCACCCTTCCTGACGATATATTTAGCCAAGAAACTCTGCCTGGCTGATTATCACGGACGTGGCCACCAGGGCCCTCGGTTATCTTGGAAACAGCTCCCCGTTTGTGGGCAGCGCAAGCCTGCACTCCGCTTGGGGGAGAGCGGGAACCCTCAGTGCACCCGGCTCCTGGCAAAGCCCTTACCCATGATGTCTTGGTGCGGAACCACGTCCCCGTGAGCATTTATGCAGACAGAGCTTGATCACCACCCTCTAAAGAGGGTACCACTCTTAGTCCCGAGTGTGAAAGTGGAAAATATGAAATTTTAGAATTGCATATGCTGTGATGTTTTCTGAATATAAACTTGACTTTTTAAGTGTTGCTGTGCATCAGAGGCTTTTTTTGGTGAGAGCTTTATTAAGATATAACTCACATGCCATATAATTCGTCCATTTAAAGTGTACAAGTCAATGGGTTTTAGTTGTGCTATATTCAGAGTTTGCAGCCATCAACACAATCAATTTTTCAACATTTTCATAATCCCAAAGAAACCCATAGCCTTTAGCCTTCACCCCCAATCCCGCCATAACCTCCAGCCCCAGGCAACCACCAACTACTTTCTGTCTCTACAGATTTGCCTACCACGGACCTTTCATATAAATGGAATCACACCATATGCGGCGTTTTGAGACTGGCTTCTTTCACTTAGCATAATGTGTTCAGATTTTACCCATATTGTAGTATCAGAACTTTAACCGTGTTTATTCCCAAATAATATTCCATTGTATAGATGCACCATGCTTTGTTTACCCATTCATCAGTTGATGGACATTTCAGGTTTTTTCCATTTGAAGGCTCTTATGAATAATGCTGCTGTGAAGCTGTGAGCAACACTGTGTGGACATACATTCTCACTGAGCTTGGGTATATACCTAGACTTGATACTGCTGGGTAATAAGGTAAATTTAAATTTTTTTGAGGAACTGCCAAATTGTCTTCCAAAGATCTGAATTTTTACATTCCCCAACAGCAGCATAAGAGTGATCTAATTTTTCCACATCCTCATCAACACTTGTTATGGTCCATTTTTTTAAATAGAAGTGGAGGTGAAGGGTTTTGAGTTGCAGTTCCCTGATGACTAATGATGTTGAGCGTCTTTCCATGTGCTTATTAGCCATCTGCATATCATCTTTAGAGAGATGTCCATTCAGATCCTTTGCCCACTTTCAAATTGGGTTGTTTGTCTTTTTGTGATTGAAAAGCTTGAATTTTTCATGACTATTCAATGGCACTTTGAAACTCAGCGCCCCCAATAGGAATTTTTTGGGCTCCTCCAATTTTGTCTCTCTCCCCAGGAAGCGGAGGACCATTCTGGGAGAATTCCAGCCCCTAAAATTGTGGTTCTTAATCTCTTTTTGGCTCACAGATATCTCTAAAAGTCTGGTGGAAACTATAGATCCTCTCCCTGCATTTAACATCCGGGGTTCCTGGACCTTCCAGCATTCAACCTTTGTCTTGATTAGGTTCCTTCTTTTCAAAAGAAGAGTATAAACCTTCTTCTGATTGGACTGTCAAATCATTTGAACTTGCCTTAATGGGCAACATATTTTTCCCAGCTGCTAGGTTCCCACAGAGAAAGTGAACTGTGTCTTTCAAAATATTAAAATCGTGCTATGGAAAAATAGCTCTTACAGAAGATTGCTTTAAAGGCCTATAGTCCATCATTCCTCTAAATATTCCCCTTTGATTCAGCCAGGCCACAAGAGCTTCACACACTTATGTCTGGGACTTCTGATAACCGGTTCCTCTGAATTGCACTCCAGCCTTGTGCCATCAGCCCACATTGAAGTCCCCTTGAAGAAACCTGAACAGATCCTCTTATTATTCAATAATGAAAATGCTGTAGACCTGCTCCCAGTGTTCAAACACACATTGAGAAAAAGAGTGCTTTTCTTGAACCCATGGTGTTTTGATTTTGTAATAATTAATAATATTATGTACTTGAGTAATAAATAAATAATACTGTTTTCTTCTCTGCTCTGGCCTTTAAGTAGCCCAGAGGTGGAGCTCCCACTGTGGCGCAATGGGATCAGTGGCATCTTTGCCGCAGTGGTTTGCAGGTTCGATCCCTGGCTGGGCATAGCAGGTTACGGATCTAGCATTGCCACAGCTGCAGCATAGGTAGCAATTGCGGCTCAGATCTGATCCCTGGCCTCGGAACTCCATGTGCTGCGGGGCAGCCGAAAAAAGGAAAAAAGCCTGGAGGTAACGTTGCTGCCTGCCTCTAGCACTGGACTGGACTAGCTATTCATTTGTGACCAGAATTTATAGCCATCCTTTCCTCTCTGGTTCAGCCCTATTGTTTCTTCCTTTATGTATACTATCTCAAGCTCTTTCTAGAACAAGGCAATGCATTTCTTTTTATCTTGCCATTCTGCATTTTATGTTGTGTACTCATGAAATGCTATGCATGACAACTGCGTGCTTAATGTATGTTCTCGGTGACAGACAGAGCTTACTTTGTAATTGTTTTTCTCACCTGTTAACTTTCAGACTCTGAACTCGAGGGTATTTTGCAAACAGATAACCATCACCCATGGTTTACCAGATGTTACATGTATCTGGTAAAAGATATGTATGTAAGAGAAGGGAGAAATTTTTGCAGCTAAGCAGACAGAAACACAGAGCATTGTATTGTTTCTATTCAACAAAATACTTTCAGAGTGCTTACTAAGACAGGCATTGTTCTAAGTGCTTTATAAATACTAATCTTCACAAACCCTGTGAGGTAGGGTTTTATTTCCCCCACTTTACAGATGAGAACACTGAGACACATAGGGGTTAACTAACTTGCCCAAGGTCACAGGGCTAGTAACTGGCAGAGCCGGGATTAGGAATCGGGTTGTCTGCCTGCAGAGTTCACACTGTCTACCTCCAGGCACTGCTAGGAAGAGCTGGGGCTTTGGGACCCTGGGCAAGCCACTTAAATCCTGTCACATGGGAACAATGACACCCACTGCCTCCTAGACTTGCAGAGATCATATGAGGTTTCATGGAAAGGTTGCGTCCAAGCCATGATGGGCACTTATTTTTCTTCAGCTAAAATCTGCATACAAGTCCAGACAAAATTTCACTGAACTTGGGCGTCTTCAGGCCAAGAAAGAGTGGGATAACTCACCCAACAAAATGTCATTGGAAAACACCAAAGGTGGATGACGGCACCCTTATCTTTGTCAGCTAATTGGGTCACGCTTATCACTGAGACGTTTCGTAAGATGTACATGAAGAAACTAACTCAAATCCAATTTTGACACTTTTAATATTTGTCATGACTTTTTGAACAATGAAGTTGAGAGATTAAATTACAATCAAACGTTCTGACAAATTCAGGCAATCGGTTAACGACTTCAGCTTTAAACACAGTTTACATTTAAGGGAGTAAACAGCACCTCCTGATTCCTGAAGAGTCTGCCATTGTTCCTCTTAGCCAACAAGTGTCATGAACATTCCAGAAGCAGGGGTGGTACCCTTCATATTTTAAGTGGAAGCTTGGGATAGTCTGAAATTCAGAAACCCCCTCATATCAGTCCACACAGGTAGAGTATTTTGAGTCTGCAGAGTCTTTTCAGAAATCCATTTTCAGTAAATCCTCTCAACCCCAGGAAATACTATCCCTTTTTACCGATCAGTTCAGTGATGCCCAGAATGGTAGTGACTTTCATCGACCTAGTATTTCCTTAGTACTTATTATGTGTTAGGCAGCCTGCTGACTGAGGACGGCCCCTGCTTCTGAGGAGTTTTCAGTTCAGTGGGAGAGACAGAAATTGAAGAGGAAGCACAGTGGTTGGTGCTCTGAGCAGTGTGCACACAGGGCCCTGTGAGAAATGAGGGACTCTCCTGGGACATGGAAAAGCTTTGCCAAGAAAGATAATAGGGGCTGTGGGGGTGTGAGGGAAGAGGGGCTGGCAGAAGGGACGGCAGGTACAAAGACACGAAAGGGAAATGGGTGCCATCTGCAGAAGGCACTCAGGTAGCTCACTGGTTTTTGAGCTACCTGAGCACCTGAGTGCTGGGGCTGTGTTCAGAGATGAGAGCCCCACCAGACAGCCCCTCAGGGAGCTTAACTCTAAAGGCAGAATAGACAATAAAAACATAAATCAAGTAATAAAATCATTTCAGAGAGTGGTGAGCACTATGAAAGAAATAACAGGGCAGTGAGCAAGAGAAACTGGGAGAAGCAGGTTTTTATTTTTTTATTTTGTCTTTCTGCCTTTTCTAGGGCTGCTCCCGAAGCATATGGAGGTTTCCAGGCTAGGGGTCTAATTGGAGCTGTAGCCACCGGCCTACACCACAGCTCACAGCAACACCAGATCCTTAACCCACTGAGCAAGGCCAGGGAATCGAACCCGCAACCTCATCATTCCTAGTTGGATTTGTTAACCACTGTGCCACACCGGGAACTCCGAGAAGCAGGTTTTGAAGCCAGCGGTCAGGGAAGGCTTTGGAGAAAACACCTACCACATGGGCGAGGTGAGAAGGGGACTCCTGGAATTCCCATCGTGGTGCAGAGGTTAACGAATCCGACTAGGAACCATGAGGTTGCGGGTTCGATCCCTGGCCTTGCTCAGTGGGTTAATGATCTGGCGTTGCTGAGAGCTGTGGTGTAGGTTGCAGACGCGGCTAGGATCCTGCGTTGCTGTGGCTCTGGCATAGGCTGGCAGCTCCAGCTCCAATTTGACCCCTAGCCTGGGAACCTCCATATGCCGCGGGAGCAGTCCAAGAAATGGCAAAAAAAAAGACAAAAAGAAAAAAAAAAGAGGAGAAAAAAAAAAGAAAAAGAAGGGGACTCCAGTGAACAGCAAGTGCAATGACCCTAAGAGGCTGAAGCTGGCTGCACTTAAGAAAAAGAAGACAAACAGACTCACAGAGAACAGACTTATGACTGTCAAGGGGGAGGGGGAGGGAGTGGCATGGACTGGGAGTCTGGGGTTGGTAGGTGCAAACTATTACATTTAGAATGGATAAGCAATGAGGTCCTACTGTACAGCACAGGGAATTATATTCAGTCTCTTGGGATGGACCATGATGGAAGATAACATAAAAGGAATGCATATGTGTGTATAACTGGGTCGCTTTGCTGTATAGCAGAAATTGGTGCAACATTGTAAATCAACTATAATTAAAAAAAAAAAAAAAGAAGAAGAAGAAACAGAAAGGAGGCCAGTTTGGCTGGAGCACGACAGAAAGACGATGATGTAGGGGGTGATGGAGGCAGGCATGGAGTATTGAGGGCCTTGTAGGAAATGATGAGCAATTCAGATATAATCTGAGTGTAACAAGGAGTCTTTGAAGGCTTTGAAGGGAGGTGGCAGTGACATTGTCTCATTTGCATTTCTAAAGGAGAACTCTGGAGGCAGCTTGGAGAAAGAATTATTGGGGTCAGGAGTGGGAGTAATACCAATTAGGAGGCTGCTGCTGGCATCTAGGTGAGACTGGGTTAGCTTGGAGACTGGGTTAGCTTGGATCAGGATGGCGGCGTGGAGGAGACGTGGTTCGATCTGAGAAAGGAACAGGGGTGGCAGGACCTCCTGATGGCTTGGATACAGAGGTGTGGGTAAGGAAGGCATTAAGGATAACTCCAAGCAACTGCACACACGATGCTGTCCTGACATGGAATCTAAGCAAGACAGAGAATCGAGTCCTCTCTTGGAAATGTTCAACCTAAGATATCTTCACTCAATATCTTTGAGTGAAGATATTCCATAAGCAGATATATATCTGAGGTGGCAGCTCTGGGAAGAGGTCAAGATCAGTTTTGAATGTAGCAGTCACTGGCCTATAGATGGTACTAAAAGCCTAAAAGTTGAATGCAAGTGTCTAGGGAAGAGTATGTGCAGTGAGACAACCCACATCAAAGCCTTAGGGGGGCCTATAGAAGAGTTGAAGGATTTGGAGTGGCCGGTGGGCAGGTGTGTTGGGTCAGAGAAGCCAAGAGAGGAAGAGGGAGAGGCCAAGTGTATGAAATGATGGTCAGGACGAATGGGTCACTGGGCATTAGCAGCACAGGAGAGCCATTTCCTGGAGGGGAGGGCAGTGGGGTTGGAGAGAGTTAAGAAGACAACAGGAACACTCACCGAAGGCAATTCTTGCGAAGATGTCTGGGTAATAGGATGTTTGTGTGCTGATGCTACAGGGGGCCTCATCCTTGGGTGGCAAGAGCCCTCCAGCCCACTTTCTGGTTTTCAGTTGCACATCCCAGCTCCTCTGCTGGATTTCCCCATGATGCTCATATACAGATGTCCTTCAGGGCCCCAATATCTGCTCTCATTCCTTGACGCCCTCCTTCTTGGTAGGCCGTCAGCTCCCATGGCTTTGAGTGCTGTCGACACCTTGAGATCTTTGTCTCCACCTCTAAACCCCTCCTCAGAGGCACAGAAGCCAAGATTTCCACCACTGGGTGTCCCCCAGCACCCACATTAACCCAGCCCCCATTCCCACCTCTCTCTTTAAGCAAGAGAAGGCTTCCTGTCTATGTCCCTTGGTCCCTTCACACACTTCCACCCAGCCTCCACATATCACCAGTGCAGCTGGCTAGTGCCCAGCCAAACGAACCCAGCCATCTGGACCACTCTGATTCTGAAATCCATGCTTCCGCCACATACACTGCCCACAAAGGAGGTTCCTACAGTTATTTTATTTTCAACATGCATCATAAAATTTTTATTTTAATTAGTCTATTCACGCTTAAGTCAGCAAGAGAAAGTCTCATTTTATGACAATAAATATTAATATGAGAAAAAAAGTCTAGCAAAGTGGTTTATTTACAAGTTACTGCTGGAAAATGTCCTTCAAACAAACAAGTGCAGTGAAAACACCTCAGAGCTAAGTATCAGTTTCTCAGATTCCTCACAGCAGTCTCATCTTCACGGTTTTTATATGTTCATGCTTTCAAAGAGCCGCTACTTCATGATGACAGTAACTCCTCAGTGTTTATTTTTATTCCATGTTTGTGATTTTTTAGGAGGCTACTTTAGGGCTGTGAATTGTTTCACTGTCTTTTCACTCTCTCGTTTTAGTTCTTCAATATGGGCATCCAGGCGCTCGAGAATATGATGAGACCTCAGTTCCTCCTCTTCCAAAAATCTTGTAGCAATTGAACCAAGAGGAGACAGAGGCAAGGGACACTTGAAAAGAAACACATTTTGACATACATAAGTTGAATAGTATACTTCTAAGACATAGTACTCATGATATTTCCTAACTAGCAATATTAAAAGGTGAGTTTTAAAAAATATTTTCCTCTGAAGAGATATTTGTTTTCATCCTAATAATAGCGTAGAAAAAAAAAAAAAGTTCTGCAAAAGTTAACACACACCCTTTCCTTCCTGACACAAGTTATATAAATATAAAGTGTCATATAAATATATTACTGGTCTGAAGACTTTCTTAAGTTAGACTTGTACATCCTTCTATACCTCAGAAGAGATATTAATTCCTGTTATTTCAAACTGACTTTTAAAATCTGAATGTTACTTTCATTTTAAAGCACAGAAAATCTACTTATAATAAATTAGATACCAGTTAAAATCAATATTTTCCTTCCCCCAAAATTTCAATCCACAGCCCCCAATTTGCTAAAACCACTGGTTTCAGAATTTAGATTTTAGAAAGGTCACATGTGTCATATTCAGTTGATCCTCATTTGCAGTAGTCATTTTGTATAAAGTCACCTCAAATACTGAATTAGTGTACACCGAAACACTGCTCTTGTGGGAAATACACACACGCTCTCACACACACACACGCTCTCACACTTCACACAGATTATAATCCTAACTCCTAAAAACAATTCATCCCAGTAAGAGTCTATTTTCTTTATTTTATAAAAAAGAAAACAAGGTGCAGAGTGTTTAGTGACTTGCCCAGGGCCACCCCACGAAAGACGTCAGAGTTAGGGTTCAAACCCTGTTCAACCCCAGCATCCAACTTCTTTCACTCTGCTGTGCTGCACCCCCTGCCCCAGCATCTCTATCCCCTGGGCATCTCAGTACAAGAGCTGAAACAAAAGGGCATGGCCTTGACTGACTTCAGCTGGAAACAAGCAAGTCTGATGACTCAAATTTGTGCAGCTCTGCACATGTTTATGAAAGACTGTGGAAGTGCTTATGAGTATGGCTTAGGAATTACAAGTGGTTTAGCAAGTAGGGGCAAATTTATAAATACCGAATCCATGACTCTTGAGGAATCAGGTAATATCCATAATCAAATACATTGATATTTCTGAAGTAAAATGCTAAGTGGGATAAACACTGGCTATACATATTACCTATTCAGTTTAGGCCAGGTCAGGTTTTAGTGCCAAATAAGTTTTGCTGACAAACTTAAGAAGATAGTTAGTTGTCAGGACTTTTTTTGGATTTTAGAACTATACACAAGTGAGGCGGGGATTTATTTTGACAGCTAAAAAAAAAACCTTCCCATGGATTTGTTGGCACATTTAAAAGTCAAAAACAGAGAACTTTCACAGGGACGGGACCATGGGAGGGTGATGGGAATGAATGGCCAGAGGCGAAGGTTCCAGCACAGAAGGAAAGGGAGATGGTGGCGTGGAGTCCTCGCAGCAGCTGCAAGAAAAGGGGACAGCCTGGGTCAAAGGGCTGCCTCTGCCCACAGGGCCACCACTGTGTGGCACCCCGTCCATGTTCCAGATATGTCAGATCTGAGTCCTTCCTCCACCTCCACCCACCCCTTTCCATTTGTTCCCTTCTCCCTCCCCCACTGTCTATGCCTCAGGGCTATCTCAGCAGGCAGAGGTATTCCTTGAACCATCATCACAACACAAAATTGATCCTCTCTGAAAAAGCCAGGAAGGGAATTTCCAATTCGGGCTAAAAAGAAATGAATACCTAACACTTATATTTCCTAAGATGCATAGGAAATCATAGCTGACTACGTCTTCCACAAGCAAAACCTTAAGACAAAAATATATGAGAATAACAAAGGTAGTGAAGATAGAGAACCAGCAGTAAGGGGTAAAACAACACGAAACAAAACAAAATCTCTGCTTTAAAATAAAAAAATGAAACCAAGTAAACTAATTAAACTAGTAAGATTAAAAAGTTTCCATACCGAAGATATAAAGTCTTCTTGGTCATTTATACTCTCAGAGATAGTGTCAGAAAAATTGGTTTCATTTGTATCTAGCACTGAAGGCAGAGAGTGAGTTTTGGAGAGAAAGTTAGATGGCAGAGACATGGTGGAGCAGCAAGGGCTGATCTGACTTCTCGCGGGGCTGAGGCCCCTGGACAGGGGCTCTATGCTATCCGACGCTTGTCCTCTTGGAGAGTGAAGACCTGCCTTGTAGTGCTCAGTCTGCATCCCATCCTCCCTGTGCTGGCCATGGGCTGGCCTGAACAGCAGATTAGAAAACAAAACAGATAAACATCGTAGCAACTTTCCGCTCATTTAAAACAGACTTGTGGGAAGTTCGCTTAAAAATACAGGACCAAGGAGTTCCCTGGCAGTGTAGTGGGTTATGGATCTGGCGTTGTCACTGCTATTGCTGGGGTCGCTGCTGTGGCGCATGTTTGACATCTGGCCCGGAAAAAAAAAAAAACAAACAAGACCAGACTACAGAGAAGGCTATAATTTATAAAATGAGCAGTTCCTCAGGCTAGGTGTTCTATCTATCACTCGGGCCTCAAATATCCAAGCCCCACGCCCCCACGCACTTACAATACAGCAAGGATGACAAACAGTGTGGTTGGTGCTGGGACAGAGGGAAGCACTGTGCACACAGAGGCACCTATCCTCATCTGGGGGGCAGAGGTGGGAGTGGAGGTGAGGGTTTCAGTAAAGACTCTTGGTAGGGAACTATGGAAGCCACACAGTAAGAGCTGAAGCCAGGTGGTATTTCATTGAATGCTGTTTTCTTAGGTAACAGTCCATCATTAGTTGACCAAAAATACAAAAGAAGCTTTTTATAAAAAGTCAACTTCTACTTCTTATAGGACTAGTGGGGTTGGAGAGGTGGGAGGTGGCATGAAAAGGCTCGGGGGGAAAGGCTGCTGTTTATACCTACATCCAGAGAGTCTAAAACCGAGGCTTGAATGAAAGTGCTATGTAACTCCCTGCATTTTTTTACCTAATAGTAGCTTTACTTGTGCACAATGTACTTCAGAATTAAGTAGAGAGTCTTTTGATGAAGATTTAATTTCCATAAATCAGAAAATATTCTCAAAGAAATGAGAATTATAAAGATACACATTTTAAATAAACCATGAAGAAATTTTACTTGAACACAGGTATTCTGCTATGTGTTGGTTTAAAGATCCTGTCATGGTTTTTTTTTGCACATCTGAGTAGAAATCTCCAGCTGGGATTTGGTATCCATCAAATCTTTCTGTAGTTGTTGATTTTCAGACACTAATTTATTTAATGCCTCAATATAATTCTCCTGGAGGTCTGCTAGTGAAATCTCTTTTGCCTAATAAAAAAAGAATACTGGAGTCACTTCATTTGTATAAGATCACTTGTGATCTGTGATACTGATAGCAGAAAATAACATTTTTTTAGCTGTAACTACTCAATCTATGACTTTATGTAGGAAAACGTGAAGGTTTGGTTTTGGCCCCCTAAAAGAGAAAAAGCATTCTGTTTCTTATAGTAAATGGGCATAGAAAATGAGGAGCACAGTGGGCCACCCTGATGTGCCAAGGAATATCGAAGGAGCTAGAGAAGGCTGGGAGTATGACTAAAGAAAGGTACAAATGAGAATCAAAAATAGGGGAAAAGAAAGAAAATAGTAGCCAGGGATTCTCCTTCAAGAAAGAGAAGGGTGAGCTTAGTGAAATAGGTCAAACAGAGAAATACAAAGACTTATGTTATCATTTACATTATCTCATATATATATATCTCACATTTATTTCAAAAATAAAACAAATAAATGAACAGAAACAGAGTCAGAGATACAGAGAAAAAAATAGTGGTTACCAATGGGGAGTGGGAAGGAAAGGGGCAAGATAGGAGCAGGGGAAAAAGAGACACAAAAAGTATAAAATAAATAAGCTACAAAGGTATACTTACTGTACAGCACAGGGAATAGGGCCATTATTTTATGACTTTAAACAGTATAATCTATAAAAATGCTGAATCAGTATGTTGTATGTACACTTTAATATTGTAATTATATATATAAAACTATAATTTTTTAAAAAGCTACTAATTAAAAAAAAGAGAGAGAGAAGGTTAAATAGTCCCAGAATACCTGTGGAAGAAAATCGAGAGATCTATTTCAAAGAAAGAAATTTGAACATAAGGTTCTGAACAGCAATTCTGGCTGGCAGGGACAAATTTTAAATAAATTATTCTCTGGTCTTATAGATGTTTACATAATATTGGCACCTATTCTGGCATATGAAATAAATTTGGATATGATAAAGCAGTATTCAAGGGTAACGCAGAAATTACTACTGCAATCTGGTCAAAGTTCTATGATCATAAATTTTATTCCTCTTCAATTCTAGGTGTTTTCTGGTAATATAGTACCTGAAAAAACAGAAGTCTGGATGGACCATTGTTTTCTAATGATAAAATATTTTCATTAGCATTCTGAAAATTTATGGGTTTTTTTTCTTTTCTTTTTTTGCTTTTTAGGGCTACACTGGCAGCATATGGAAGTTCCCAGGCTAGGGGTAAAATTGGAGCTGTAGCTGCTGGCCTATACCACAGCAACTCAGGATCCAACCACCTCTGCAAACCTACACCACAGCTTGTGGCAATTCCAGATCCTCAACCCACTGAGTGAGACCAGGGATCAAATCCACATCCTCATGGATACTAGTTGAGTTCATTACCACCAAGCCACAATGGGAACTCCTATGATTATCTTCTTTGGAATTTTATAGGATGTTTAGCTTGGTCTTTTCTGTAAAGAATTTTCTGAAAGTAAGCTGCTCCACAGTGCTTTGACAAACAAAATGTACCTAATGAAAACATAAATCTTAAAATACAACATTTTAACTACCTATACCACTAGTGACAATAAGTTACGAAATCTTTTAATAAGTTGCTGATGACAGATAAAATCTCAAAGGAAATTTGCAGGACATAGGAGTTAAATTATAAACTACAGTCAATTTTTTTTAATATGGTAAATAATCAGAGCTATTGCTTTCATTAGAATAATTAATTTTATTAAAAGTTATTTAGCCAAAATATTAATTTATAAAAGTTAATTCCCACCTTCCTAGATGGTCAAATGCAAAAAGGCACTTTCTAATAATTGTTCTTAATACATATACCATGTTTACATGGTATGTATCTTCAACACCAGAGAAAGTTTAAACCGCTGATGGTATTTCGCACCAGAGTAATGTCTGATGTCATTAAATGTACTTTTTAAGAGAAGATAATGTTTGCCTTTGCCAGGCAGGCATCTTTTAAACATTTCTCAAATTTATTATTTTATTAACAACAACTACAGTTAAATGAATGTGAAAGGTAATATGAAAAGCGCATAGCAAGCACATACCTAGCTGTGTCAAGAAAGGATAGTATTAGCACCGTTAGACAGAAGTTTCAGAATAAACTAAAGTGAACAGAATCTCTGGTCATAGTCTGGCTTAAGCACTCTCAGAGTTCCCAACTCTCAAATATGAACAGGTAATCACTGTGTTCACACATTGCCAAATGCTGAGCCTTTTGAAGATTCTGTGCAAATCAGGTTGGTTCTTGGTTTTCTCCACCACTTTAGCTTAGTACTGGCCTTATCAGTGCATATAAAGTCATTTTCCTCCCCTCCATTGTTCTTTCCTTCCCTCCTTCTATCCATCCACCCACCCATCCTCCCCCCTTACAGAATGTTTAGCTATTGTCTCCTCTCCCACTTTTCCCATCCTTATAGGTTTGTGCTTTAAAAAAAAAAAAAAAAATCCTTTCATTATAGGAGGGACTTGAGGAGGGAACATGATTAGTTGCATATGCTCATCTGCCATCTTAAATGATGGCATAATATTTCCTAGTATAGAAAGTCACAATTAACCATCCCTCTATAGATTAACATTTTGGTTTTTTTCCAAAATTTTGGATATTGCAAACAACACTGAAATAACCATTTTTGTGCATTTGCTCCTACAAGATGGGTTCTTTGGGAATGCAAACTGATACGACCTTTCTGGAGAACAATTCAGCAATGACAATCAAAATCAGAAACGCACAGACTTTATAGGCTCTATGTATTTACGAGTTTAATGGATATTGCTAAATTGCCCTCTAGAATAGCTGTATCAATTCACTTTCTCATTAACAGAGCACCGAAGAGCCTGTTGCTCTGTATCCTTGCCAACAATGGCTGTATCAGTTAAAAAAAACTGTCAAGCCAATAAGCAAAAGAACATTTATTTCTTTTGATTATTAGAGGTGTGTAACTGCTTTTCCTCTTCACTGGATTTTTGCATCATTTCTATGAATTATCTATTTATGTCCCTTGCCCATTTTCCCACTAAATTCCAATCTTTTTGTCATCTTTATAAGAAATCCTAATATTTTATATTAACTTTTTATCTGTTAATATTGTTGTCCTCTAGTCAATTACTCTTTTTTATGGGGCCTCTTGTCATCTAGATTTTATATTTTTATGTCATAAAACTCCTCATGTTGTAAAAAAATTTTTTTTGTCTTTTTGCCATTTCTTGGGCCGCTCCCCCGGCATATGCAGGTTCCCAGGCTGGGGTCAAATCGGAGCTATAGCTGCCTACACCACAGCCACAGCAACGCGGGATCCAAGCCATGTCTTAACCCACTGAGCAAGGCCAGGGATCAAACCCGCAACCTCATCGTTCCTAGCAGATTCGTTAACCACTGAGCCACGACGGGAACTCCCAAATTCTTTACGGTTTCATGATGCTAAGAGAGTCTCACCCTCCCAAAGGGTTATAAAAATAGTCCTCCATATTTTCTTTTAGCTGAAATAAGGTATTTGTACAGTGTTCTATACATTCTCCCTCCACTCAGCCTTCATAATCCATGTGTGGAACTGAAACTACTTAGAGGCAAACAAGAGCACTGTAACCACACCCCTGTAACCATGAATCTTTGGAAGCACATACTCTCTGGAAATACAGAAAAAAATAAGTTTTAAAATCTCTGGGCATTTGACCCACATCAAGAAAAGATGGGTCAAAACAATGGGTTGTTTTGCAAATTACACAAATTTTACGAAGAGTTCCTGTCGTGGCTCAGCACACAAGCTTAATAGGAAGGTTTAACACACCTCTCTCACAAGATGATAAAACAAGATAAACATTAGTAAAGACAAGATCTGTTTGAATAAAAGGATTAAAAAATTTGATCGGACATAAATGAAACATTACACTTGATAATGACAGAATACACATTCCTTCCAAGTGCATTTGGAAAGCTTGCCAATACGGACAAAATGCTGGGACAGAGGAAGAAAGTCACAATGACTTAAAATAACTGAAATACGAATTCCTGCTGTGGCACAGGATCTGACTGTGGCAGTGCTGGTTGCTTCAGAGGCGCAGGTTCAACCCCTGGCCTGGTGCAAAGAGTTAAAGGTGCTGGCATGGCTGGCATGGCTGGCATAGGTCAGCAGCTTCAGCTTGGATTCAATCCCTGGCCCTGGAACTTTCATACGCTGCAGGTGTGGCCATAAAAAAAAAAAATTGGAATAACTCAGAGTATATTTCCTGACCACTGCGGAATTTAGCTAAAATTAATAACAAAAAAATTACCAACTACTTCTACAAATATACTTCAAAACACTTGTCAAACACACTTTAAAATTATTAAGCATAATTTTTGTTGTCCTCCCAAAAGTGAATGACATATTTTCAACATTATTCGGTTTAAAATATTCTAATTTTCATTGTGATTCACCCTCAATCTCTTAAAGGCAAGAGTCCTATTTTAATTCATCCCTGCGTCCATTACACTGTTTACTAAAATACTCTGAACATAAAAGATTCTAGTATGTTTGATTAAAATGATATATCTTATAAAAACATAAGATAGATATGATATGAAACCAAATTATTTAAAAGCTGACACACTTCATAATGAAAAGATATTATAAACATTATAATTACAGTAATAATTATAGCATCTAACCTTTACTGTGTACTTACTAAATGCGAGACACTATGCTAGGCATATATATATTATATACATTCTCGCTATTAAGGATACAGACTATACGCTGAAGTGGAGAGTCATATTTTGCTCACCCCCATCAAGTGTCTTGACTTCTTTTTATTTGAGAAAGTTTCTAGAGAAGGAGCATTTCACAATTTGATTTGAACTTTTGCTTTACAAAGTGATTTCTTAAAGGCTCGGATAGTAGAAAAACTTTAGTTTCTACTTACGTACCTCATGTAAACCCAATTCCAATTTCATCACCATTTCAGAAAGATGACGATTTTCTAATTTGAGTGACTCCAGCTGATTCAAAATCTCCTGAGAAGAGAAAATAGAAAAAATAATAAATAAAATAATCAGTTAAATCAAATGCATCTTATATAATTTTTCCACATGTAATTTTCATTAAGTGAAGTTATATTCTTCATGCATATATACGAATGATTTCCAAAATGTTTTTTGAAAAGGTGTTTCAAAATGACTTAAAATGCACCCAATTGGAACATTATTCTAACATGATGACAGGGCACTCCTAACTCCCTAAGCACTTCTGTGTCGCCTCCTCTTACTGGCCTCTACCTCCAACAGCATGTGGACTACACTCCTTGCAAAAGATACTAACTTATTTTTAGTGCCCTTTCTCCTTAGCTTTTCTGCTTGACCATCCCTACTTTTAGCTTTCTGCTTCTCCTGCAAGGACTATGTGGTTTCCTTCCTTACTGCTACTTTTCTTCTTAGCTCCATTCCAACACCTTTTTACTCTTAATGAGTAGTTTCCTAAATTTGGTGTGAGTCTCTCCTCTTCATACCCTCCGCCTTCTCATAATCCTCTAATTCTCCCAGGGTTTCAAACGTCGACCTCATGCAAAATATTTTACCTTGATTTTAATCTTGAACTCCATCCAAGCCTTCTGGAGAACTGACTCCAGAATTTATATATTTCCATATGAAAGTCCAGCCTTTATGTCAAACCAATGTCCCCTCTTGCCAACTTCCCTACTTTGTATACCTTTGATGCAAATTCATTATCCTGCCCAAACCTACTCCCTATCTTTTCTGCATTTCACTAAAAAGCATCACTTTCTATTCCCGTTTCCCAGGCTGGAATCCTGAGTGACATCTTTCCCTAACTCTAATTCATTCTTCCTGTCCAATCAACTGAACAAAGCCCAGTCAATTTTACCAGCCAAGTATCTACAGAATTCATCCATTTCCCTCTGTCTCCCATGTACACTGCTCAGGCCACCATTTTGCAGCTGTGATAGAATCTAAGTGGTCTCCTTGCCTCCGTGCTTATTCTCCACAAGACAGCCACAGAGACCTCTTATTCCTGCTTAATGCCATTTTCTACAGACCCTCGAGGTAACACGAAAACTCCTGCACAGGTTGGCAAGGCCCTTCTGGAGCTGATCCCTGCATTCCAATCTCATCCCTTGCCACTGGCCCTGCCTGAGCTCTAGTCTGTCTCAGTGAATATGGCTCACCCTCACTACACACCACAGAAACTGTCTCATCATGTGTCTGTATCAGCATCTTCTCTTACCTCCCCACCGATCTTCACTAGATAAACCAGCCCACCCTCAGCCTGAAGAAGAGGACTAATAAAAATTTACTGAATTAAATACTGTGGAAATTACACTTTTAATAAACCGAATCTTCAAAAACAAACTTCAAATAAGGAGTTTTAGTCCTGGAGTTCCTGTCGTGGAACAGTGGAAATGAATCTGACTAGGAACCATGAGGATGAGGGTTTGATCCCTGGCCTCGTTCGGTGTGTTAAGGATCCGGCGTTGCTAGCAGCTGTGGTGTAGTCACAGACGAGGCTCAGATATGGTGCTGCAGTGGCTGTGGTGTAGGCCAGCAGCTACAGCTCCAATTAGACCCCTAGCCTGGGAACCTCCATATGCCGTGGGTGAGGCCCTAGGAAGACAAAAAGACAAAAAAAAAAGTTTTAGTCCAAGTTTCACCTTATGCTCTACTGCTTTTTCTTCTGCCTTTTGTATCTCTACTTTAAGTCGCCTTTCCATGTCAGATGAAGAACTTTTGGTGGAAGCAATAGTGATATCTCGCTGATGTAACTCTCGAGTTAGTTGGGAAATCTCCATCTTCATTCCTTCTAGGACAGAACTATAACTCTGTTCGGCCTGTAAAATCTGTTCTTTCAACTACAAAGAAATAGAAAGCATGAAAAATTGAGAGAAAACATATAGACAGAAAAATACATTAATAGTTAAAATAACAAAGTAATTTTTACCTTACCTCAAGACATAAATTTCCCTGATTAAATCTGCAGAAAATTAGCAAGTTTACCAAGTTGCATATCTGTATTGAAAGTCAGATGGCTATACCCACAATTAGTTATTAGATCTTAAAACAGGGGGAGATGGGGAGTTCCTTTTGTGGCTCAGCAGGTTAAGAATCCGACTAGAATCCCTGGGGATGCATGTTCGATCCCTGGCCTCGCTCGGTGGGTTAAGGATCTGGTGTTGCCTCAAGCTGTGGCATAGGTGGCAAATATGGCTCAGATCCTGTGTTGCTGTGGCTATGGCTATGGCAGAAACCAGCAACTGCAGCTCCAATTCAACCCCTAGCCTGGAACTTCCATATGCCACACATGTGGCCCTAAAAGAAAAAACAAACAAAACAAAACAGGGAGAGATGAGTTACTCAAATGCTGAGAACCAGTATTAAAGCCCAAGTACACATTGTTTAGAGGGCAGCTCCTGTAACCTTTTTTCAGCTGCAAATCTAAAATTTTTGCTTATATGGTTTCATAGTCCACAGAAGATAACAGAAGAAGAAAGGGGCTAGAAGTAATCTTGAAGAAGTAATAAAAAATCTGAGTCAACAGCCAGGACCCATTAACATAGAGATAAACTCTGCACACGTCATATGCCATTTCGGATATAACTACCCACAGCACACCCTCATCATCACCTTCAGTCAGTAAGAAAACATTCAATGCCAGCTCACATAATGTGTTTGTGCATGCAAGGTGTGTATCTTTTCTTTTTGTCTTCTCAGAGCTGAATCCATGGCATGTGGAAGTTCCCAGGCTAGGGACTCAATTGGAGCTACAGCCGCTGGCCTATACCACAGCCATAGCAACTCAGGATTCAATCCACGTGTGTGACTTACGCCAAAGCTCATGGCAACCCCGGATCCTTTAACCCACTGAGCGAGGCCAGGGATCGAACTGACGTCTTCGTGGATACTAGTCAGGTTCGCTACTGCTGGGCCACAATGGGAACTCTGAGGTGTGTATCTGTTAGAAAACTTTTCATCAAGACATGTTTAAAATATAACTGGAGTTCAAAGGGGGCAGGCTTCAATTATCTGGAAAATACTTACATAGCATATCCCTGAGGATGACATAGAAGGCACTCTCCTAAGCACCTTTCAGGTACTCTCTACTCCTGAGCATCAAATGGGCTCTGCACTACACACTTTTCTCTCATTAAAAATACTCCTGTAATCTCCAACCCGCAGCTCAGGCTGTAAACACTCAGGGCTCTGCAATCCCAGGCATGTGGACCTTTACCTTCTTAATCTCGGCCCTGTACTCATTGTTATGCACTTCCATCTTCTTCAGCTCTTCATATTTTTCCATTAGCTCTTGGCTCAGCTGTTTACATGTTGCACTCACAGATTCCAAGCTGTATGACAAAAATAAGATTAGATATTTAAAACAAAATGAAAACCCTGAAACCACTGAAATTATCTAACTTACTTTCTTGATGTCTAAAGAAATATCCTACAATAGATGCAGAAAAAGCCTTTGACAAAATCCAACACCCATTTCTGATAAAAACCCTTCAGAAAGTGGGCATAGAGGGAACCTACCTCAACATAATAAAGACCATATATGACAAACTCAGAGCTAACATCAGCTTTTCTCAATGGTAAAAAGCTGAAAGAATTCCCGCTGAGATCAGGAACAAGACAAGGATGTCCGCTCTCGCCACTACTATTCAACATAGTTTTGGAAGTCCTAGCCACGGCAATCTAAGAAGAAAAAGAAATAAAAGGAATCCAAATTGGAAAGGAAGAAGTACAACTATCACTATTTGCAGATGACATGATACCATGCCTAGAGAATCCTGAAGACCCTGCCAGAAAACTGTTAGAGCTCATTAATGGATGTGGCAAAGTCGCAGCATACAAAATTAATACAGAAATCAAGTGCATTTCTATATACTAACAATGAAAGATCAGAAAGAGAAATTAGAGAAATAATCCCATTTATCATCACATCAAAGAGATTAAAATACTTAGGAATAAACCTATCTAAAGAGACAAAAAACCTGTACTCTGAAAACTATAAGATGCTCATGAAAGAAATCAAAGATGACACAAACGGATGGAAACACATATTATGTTCTTGGATTGGAAGAGTCAATATTGTCAAAATGACTATACCACCCAAGGCAATCTACAGATTCAATGAAATCCCTATCAAATTACCAAGGACATTTTTCACAGAACTTGAATATTTTAAAGTTTGTTTGGAAGCACAGAAGACCCAGAATAGCCAAAGCCATTCTGAAAAAGAAAAATGGAGCTGGAGGAATCAGGCTCCCTGACTTCAGACTATACAACAAAGCTACAGTCATCATGTGGTACTGGCACAAAGACAGAAATACAGATCAGTGGAACAGCATAGAAAGCCCAGAATTAAACCCATGCACCTACAGTCAACTCATCTATGACAAAGGAGGCAAGAATATACAATGAAGAAAAGACAGCCCCTTCAATAAGTGGTGCTGGGAAAACTGGACAGCAACATGTAAAATAATGAAATTAGAACACTTCCAAACCCCATACACAAAAATAAATCCCAAATAGATTTAAAAAAGCTCAAAATAGATTAAAGAATTAGATATAAGACCAGATACTATAAAACTCTGAGAGGAAAACATAGGCTGAACACTCTCCAACATAAATCACAGCAATATCTTATCAGATCCACCTCTTAGAGTAATGGCAATAAAAACAAAAATAAATAAATGGGGGGAGGAGGCAAGATAGCGGAAGAGTAGGGGGACACACTTGCCCTCTCCCACAAACACAACAACAAAAACACATCTACAGGTTAAACAACTCACACAGAACAGCAATCAATCGCTGGCGGAAGATCCTAAACTCCAATAATGGCAAGAATCTCGTGACATAACTGGGTAAAACAAGAGAAAAGAGGAGAGTGAGAGAAGGGGAATCCGAGCTGGACAGGTGCTCCCAAAAGGGAACTGTGGAGGAGAAAGGGATCCCACACCCTGGAAAGTCACCTACTCGATGGAAAGATCAACCCAATCAGAGGAATCTCCAGATACAGAGAAGAGTGCAGCAGTAAGTCGGAGTTCTGAAAAGCAGAGTGAGAACCGAACAGATCATCTGAACTACTGGCACAGTCACCAAAAATTGAGACGCTTGGGTGGGGGCTGGGCAGAGAGACCTCAGCTCCAGAGGTTAGTCCCCTGGAACGGGCTGGGGTGGGTGGTGCGTAGACTGCTTGTGGGGGAGCCTAGGAACCAGTCTGTCAGGTTTGACAGGGCAGAGACTGCCTGGGAGACTAGAAAGCAGAGCGTTGCAGGGGGAGGGAGCAATACACTAAGGTCTGGGAAGTGGAAAGCCACATCAGAGGGAACCTGGGAGAAGAGCTGGATCTGCAGGAGAGACAAGGCACCAGTGTTGGGGAGGGAAGAGAAGAAGGGGTGGGCCACCATAGAATACTCCCCATGCCACAGCGAGCTCACGGGCCCACCAGCTATAAGAAAGCTGTGCTTCCCAGTGCATCCCCCCTCCCCCTCCCCCTCACGTGTGCGCTGGACCTAGGGCTGCCTGCCATCCTGGAGGGCTGGCCTCAACATTTGCTGGAAGCCTACCACTGCAGGGGCTTTCCCTGCCCTGGCCTGCTTGCCCTCTGGAGGGGCTACACCCACGCAGAGCAGCATCCAATACCGGCAGCTGCTTGGAAAAGGCCTGCAGCCCAGAAAAGCTAGAATAAGCTTGGCCAGGCTGTGAAAAATCTGCCTCCATTCTCAGGCAGTCCTTCCAAGTCGGACTGCCCTGGGGAAGAGCCTCTTGGGATCTGAGCTGCCCAGTTAGCTGCTCCAGCCCTCGGGGGGTGCTGCACTCCCATGGAACAGCTGCCCAGCACCACCAGCCCCCTGAAAGAGCCCCACAGCCCAAAAACACCACAGCAAGCTCTGCCCGGCCAAGTGAAATCTGCTCCCATCATGGTGCGGACCTCCCAGTCCTGTCTGCCCTCAGGAAGTCCTCCTTTGCCTAGAGAGACCCTGTCAGCCCCGCCCACACTCTGGAAAAACCATGCTGCCTCAAAGAAGACTGACCAACATTCCACAGCCCTCAGGAAACATTCCACAGCAGTGCCAAGGCAAATACTGCCTGGCCACGGAGAATACAACTCCACCAGGAAAAAGAAAACAACAAGCAAGATGAAGAAGCTGAGAAACCACCCCCAGTTAAACCAACAGAACTCATCTAAAGAAGTCAACAATGAAACAGATCTCTGCAGTCTGACAGACCTGGAGTTCAAAAGAGAAATAGTGAAAATACTGAAGGAATTAAGAGAAGATATGAACAGTAATGCAGACACCCTCAGAAAGGAACTAGAAAATATAAGGAGGAGTCAAGAAAAACTAAAAAATTCATTTGCAGAGATACAAACTGAAGTAAGGGCAGTAAAAACCAGAATGAATAATGCAGAAGAACGAATTAGTGATGTGGAAGATAGAATAATGGAAATCACCCAATCAGGTCAGTAGACAGAAAACCAAATGAAAAAACATGAAAGCAATATAAGAGACCTACGGGATAATATAAAGTGGGCCAATCTATACATAATAGGAATTCCAGAAGGAGTAGAAAAAGATAAGGGGATGGAAAATATATTTGAAGAAATTATCCCTGGAAACTTCCCAAATCTAAAGGATACTGAGTTCAAGATACAGGAAGCACAGAGGGCCCCAAACAAGTTGAACCCAAGACACAATATAATAAAAATGGCAGACACATTATAATAAAAATTAATGATAAAAGTTAATGATAAAGAGAGGATCCTAAAGGCAGCAAGAGAAAAGCAGAATGTTACCTCTAAGGGAACCCCCATAAAGTTATCAGCTGATTTCTCTACAGAAACTCTACAGGCCAGGAGAGAATGGCAAGAGATATTTAAAGTGCTAAAAGGAAAAAATGTGCAACCTAGAATACTCTATCCAGCAAGAATATCACTTAAAATAGAAGGAGAAATATAAATTTTTTTTCCAACAAACAAAAGCTAAAAGAATACAGCAATACAAAACCCAGGCTAAAAAAAATATTGAAAGGGCTTCTCTAAATAAAAAAAAAAAAAAGGAAGGAAAGAAAGGGAGGAAAAAGGAAAAAAAAAAAAAGGAGGAAGAACTAGGATTGAGGAAACCACAGAGAGCAGTCACTCAAATAAGCCAGCATACAGATTTAATCATGAACATGTTTCAAACAAAATAAAATTAAAAAGAAAAAAAAGAGTCAACAAAATCATAAAATGTGGGCAAGGGAAGTAAAAAAATAAATAGACCCTTTTTTTTTGTTTTGTTTGTTTCTCTTCTTAATTTTAGTATAGTAATGAAGTGTTTGAGCCTACAGGACCATCAGACTAAAACATACAATTATAGGAAGGGGTTAGCATACTTAAAAAACAGGGCAACCACAAGCCAAAACCAAACATTGCATTCGCAAAAAATGAAAAAAACAAAAAAACAAAACAAAAAAACTCACACAGAAAATAACCAGAGACCATCCAACCAAAAAAAGAAAGGAAGAATGGAGAACCATAGAATCAACTGGAACACGAGGTTTAAAATGGCAGTAATAATCATCTATCAATTATCACCTTAAATGTCAATGGACTGAATGCTCCAATCAAAAGACACAGAGTGGCTGAGTGGCTAAAAAAGCAAAAACCTGCAATCTGCTGCCTACAAGGAACTCACCTTAGGACAAAGGACACATATAGATTGAAAGTGAAGGGGTGGGAAAAAAAAATTCTCGCCAATAGACATGACAGGAAAGCAGGAGTTGCAATACTCATATCAGACAAAATAGACTTTAAAACAAAAGACATAAAGAAAGACAAAGAAGGACACTATTTAATGATTAAGGGATCCGTCCAAGGAGAGGATATTACTATCATCAACATATATGCCCAAATACAGGAGCACCCAGATACATACAACAAATATTAACAGACATAAAGGGAGAAATTGATGGGAATACAATCATAGTAGGAGACTTTAACACCCAACTCACACCAATGGACAGATCCTCTAGACAGAAAACCAATAAAGCAACAGAGATCCTAAAGGAACCAATAGAAAAGTTAGACTTAATTGATATCTTCAGGACTACATCCAAAAAAATCAGAATACGCATTCTTTTCAAGTGCACATGGAACATTCTCAAGAATAGACCACATATTGGGACACAAAGCTAATCTCAACAAATTTAGGAACACAGAAATTATTTCAAGTATCTGCTCTGACCACAACGCCATGAAACTAGAAATCAACCATGGGAAAAGAAATGAGAAAAAACCTACTACATGGAGACTAAACAACATACTACTAAAAAAACCAATGGGTCAACGAGGAAATCAAGAAGGAAATTGAAAAATACCTTGAGACAAACGATAATGAAGGTACAACCTCTCAAAATCTATGGGATGCTGCAAAAGCAGCGCTCAGGGGGAAATTTATAGTGATACAGGCCTTTCTCAAAAAAGAAGAAAGATCCCAAATTGACAACTTAACCCTCCACCTAAACGAATTAGAAAAAGAAGAACCAAAAAAGACCTGAAGTCAGCAGAAGGAAGGAATTATAAAGATCAAAGAGGAAATCAATAAAATAGAGATTCAAAAAACAATAGAGAAAATTAATAAAACTAAAAGCTGGTTCTTTGAAAAGGTAAACAAAATTGACAAACCCCTGGCTACACTCACTAAGGAGAGGAGAGAAAGAACTCAAATAAACAAAATTATAAATGAAAAAGGAGAAATCACAATGGATACTGCAGAAATACAAAAAACCATAAGAGAATACTATGAACAACTATATGGCAACAAGTTTGACAATCTGGAAGAAATGGACAATTTTCTACAATCTTACACCCTGCCAAAACTGAATCAAGAAGAAACAGACCAACTGAACAGACTGATCACTAGAAATGAAATTGAAGAAGTCATAAAAACACTCCCTACAAATAAAAGTCCAGGACCAGATGGCTTCACAGGCGAATTCTATCAAACATATAAAGAGGATCTGGTGCCCATCCTCCTTAAACTTTTTCAAAAGGTTGAAGAAGAAGGAATACTCCCAAAGACATTCTATGATGCCACCATCACCCTCATTCCAAAACCAGACAAAGGTAATACCAAAAAAGAAAACTATTGGCCAATATCTTTGATGAATATAGATGCAAAAATTCTCAACAAAATCTTTGCCAACAAAATCCAGCAACATATCAAAAAGATCGTACACCATGACCAGGTAGGGTTCATCCCAGGTTCACAAGGATGGTTCAACATACGCAAATCAATCAACGTCATAAACCGCATTAACAAAAGAAAAGTCAAAAATCATATGATCATCTCAATAGATGCAGAAAAAGCATTTGACAAAGTCCAACATCCATTCATGATCAAAACTCTCGCCGAAGTGGGTATAGAGGGAACATTCCTGAACATAATCAAAGCCATTTATGACAAACCCAGAGCAAATATAATACTCAATGGAGAAAAACTGAAAGCCTTCTCACTCAAACCTGGAACAAGACAGGGATGCCCACTCTCACCACTGCTATTCAACATAGTTTTGGAAGTCCTAGCCATAGCACTTAGACAAACAAAAGAAATAAAAGGCATCCATATAGGAAGAGAAAAGATAAAACTGTCACTGTATGCAGATGACATGATACTATACATAGAAAACGCTAAGGACTCAACCCCAAAACTACTTGAACTGATTAATAAATTCAGCGAAGTAGCAGAATATAAGATTAACATTCAGAAGTCAGTGGCATTTCTGTATACCAGCAATGAAATATTAGAAAAGGAATACAAAAATACAATACCTTTAAAAATTGCACCTCACCCTCCTACACTGTTGGTGGGAATGTAAACTGGTACAGCCACTATGGAGAACAGTTTGGAGATACCTTAGAAATCTATACATAGAACTTCCATATGACCCCGCAATCCCACTCTTGGGCATCTATCCAGGCAAAACTCTACTTAAAAGAGACACGTGCACCCGCATGTTCATTGCAGCACTATTCACAATAGCCAAGACATGGAAACAACCCAAATGTCCATCGACAGATGACTGGATTCGGAAGAAGTGGTATATATACACAATGGAATACTACTCAGCCATAAAAAAGAATGACATAATGCCATTTGCAGCAACATGGATGGAACTAGAGACTCATACTGAGTGAAATGAGTCAGAAAGACAAACACCATATGATATCACTTATAACTGGAATCTAGTATCCAGCACAAATGAACATCTCCTCAGAAAAGAAAATCATGGACTTGGAGAAGAGACTTGTGGCTGCCTGATGGGAGGGGGAGGGAGGGGGAGGGATCGGGAGCTTGGGCTTATCAGACACAACTAAGAATAGATTTACAAGGAGATCCTGCTGAGTAGCATTGAGAACTTTGTCTAGATACTCATGTTGCAACAGAAGAAAGGCTGGGGGAAAAATGTAATTGTAATGTATACATGTAAGGATAACCTGACCCCCTTGCTGTACAGTGGGGGGAAAAAAAAATTGCACCTCAAAAAATCAAATACCTCAGAATACCTGACCAAGGAGGTAAAGGACTTATATGCCGAGAACCATAAAACTTTAATCAAAGAAATTAAAGAAGATGTAAAGAAATGGAAAGATATTCCATGTTCCTGGATTGGAAAAATCAATATTGTAAAAATAGCCATATTACCCAAAGCAATCTACAGATTCAATGCAATCCCTATCAAATTACCCATGACATCTTTCACAGAACTAGGACAAACAATCCAAACATTTATATGGAACCACAAAAGACCCAGAATTACCAAAGCAATCCTGAGAAACAAAAACCAAGCAGGGGGCATAACTTTCCCAGACTTCAAGAAATACTACAAAGCCACAGTCATCAAAACAGTGTGGTATTGGTATCAGAACAGAAAGACAGACCAATGAAACAGAATAGAGAACCCGGAAATAAACCCTGACACCTACAGTCAATTAATCTTTGACAAGGGAGGCAAGAACATCAAATGGGAAAAAGAAAGTCTATTTAGCAAGCATTGCTGGGAAACCTGGACAGCTGCATGCAAAGCAATGAAATCAGAACACACCCTCACGCCATGCACAAAAATAAACTCCAAATGGCTGAAAGACTTAAATATAAGAAAAGACACCATCAACCTCCTAGAAGAGAACATAGGCAAAACACTCTCTGACATCAACATCATGAATATTTTCTCAGGTCAGTCTCCCAAAGCAATAGAAATTAGAGCAATAATAAACCCATGGGACCTCATCAAACTGAAAAGCTTTTGCACAGCAAAGGAAACCCAAAAGAAAACAAAAAGACAACTTACAGAATGGGAGAAAACAGTTTCAAATGATGCAACTGACAAGGGCTTAATCTCTAGAATATATAAACAACTTATACAACCCAACAGCAAAAAAGCCAATCAACCAATGGAAAAATGGGCAAAAGACCCGAATAGACTGTTCTCCAAGGAAGAAATACAGATGGCCAGCAAACACATGAAAAAATGCTCAACATCGTTGATTATAAGAGAAATGCAAATCAAAACTACCATGAGATACTACCTCACACCACTCAGCATGGCCATCATTAATAAATACACAAAGAACAAGTGCTGGAGGGGCTGTGGAGAAAAGGGAACCCTTTTGCACTGCTGGTGGGAATGTAAACTGGTATAGCCACTACGGAGAACAGTTTGGAGATACCTTAGAAATCTATACATAGAACTTCCATATGACCCCGCAATCCCACTCTTGGGCATCTATCCAGGCAAAACTCTACTTAAAAGAGACACGTGCACCCGCATGTTCATTGCAGCACTATTCACAATAGCCAAGACATGGAAACAACCCAAATGTCCATCGACAGATGACTGGATTCGGAAGAAGTGGTATATATACACAATGGAATACTACTCAGCCATAAAAAAGAATGACATAATGCCATTTGCAGCAACATGGATGGAACTAGAGACTCATACTGAGTGAAATGAGTCAGAAAGACAAACACCATATGATATCACTTATAACTGGAATCTAATATCCAGCACAAATGAACATCTCCTTAGAAAAGAAAATCATGGACTTGAAGAATAGACTTGTGGCTGCCCGACGGGAGAGGGAGGGAGTAGGAGGGATCGGGAGCTTGAGCTTATCAGACACAACTTAGAATAGATTTACAAAGAGATCCTGCTGAGTAGCATTGAGAACTATGTCTAGATACTCATATTGCAACAGAACAAAGGGTGGGGAAAAAAATGTATACATGTAAGAGCAACTTGATCCCCATGTTGAAGCGGGAAAAATAAAAAATAAACAAAAACAAAAACAAACTTAAACAAACTTAAAAGTTTCTGCACAGAAAAGGAAACCCTAAACAAAATGAAAAGACAATTCACAGAATGGGAGAAGATATTTGCAAATGAAGTGACTGACAAGGGATTAATCTCCAAAATTTATAAACACCTTCTGCAGCTCAATACCAAAAAAAAACCAAACAACCCCATCAAAAAATGGGCAGAAGATCTAAACAGACAATTCTTCAAAGACATACAGATGGCCAAAAAAACACATGAAAAGATGTTCAATATCACTAATTACTAAAGAAATGCTAATCAAAACCACTATGAGGTACCATCTTACACTGGCTAGAATGGCCATCATCAAAAAGTGTATGAACAATAAAGTGCTGGAGAGGGTGTGGAGAAAAGGGAACCCTGTTACACTGTTGGTGGGAATGTAAACTGGTGCAACCACTGTGGAAAACTGTTTGGAGATTCCTCAGAAAACTAAATGTAGAATTACTAATTGATCCCACTCCTGGGCATCTACCAAGAGAAAACTATGACTCAAAAAGATACATGTACCTCTGGTTACATGTATAGTGGTTAACGAATCCCACTAGGAACCATGAGGTTGCGGGTTCGAGTTCTGGCCTTGCTCAGTGGGTTAAGGATCCAGTGTTGCATGAGCTGTGGTGTGGGTCGCAGACGTGGCTCGGATCATGCGTTGCTGTGGCTCTGGCGTAGGCCAGTGGCTAGAGCTCCGATTCGATCCCTAGCCTGGGAAACTCCATATGCTGCGGGAGAGGCCCAAGAAATGGCAAAAAGACAAAAAAAAAAAAAGAAGAAGAAGAAAAGATACATGTACTGCAGTGTTCACTGCAGCACTATATACAATAGCCAAGAAATGGAAACAACCTAAATGCCCATCAACAGAGGAGTGGATCAAGAAGATGTGGTACATATACACAATGGAATATTACTCAGCCATTAAAAGGAACAAAATAATAGCATTTTTAGCAACATGGATGGACCTAGAAATTATCATGTTAAGTGAAGTCAGTCAGACAATGAGACACCAACATCAAATGCTGTCACTTACACTGGAATCTAAAAAAAGGACACAATGAACTTCTTTGCAGAACAGATACTGACTCATGGACTTTGAAAAACTTAGGGTTTCCAAATGAGATGACAGGTTGGGGGGTCGGGGGATGCACTGAGGGTCTGAGATGGAAATGCTATAAAATTTGGTCGTGATGATTGTTGTACAACTATAAATGTAATAACATTCATTGAGTAATTTAAAAAAATCAAAGAAATATTCTATATATCACCCCCAACCCCAAATCAAAACTTGTTTCTAATTTCCTTATCACTGGAGGCAGCTAAATCCAATTCACACTTCTGGAAACACTTTTGATTTCTGTGTTTACCTATATTCTTTCTCTTTGTTTAAAATGTAACTGGTTACAAAATCCTAAAGATTCTAGCGATTTAGATAATTTTTTCTCTCTAGTTGTACAGAAGGTACCATTATAATCTCAATCTTCATCCTACTTAATTACAATTCCATCCTACACACAGCTGCCAAGATCATCTTCTTTAAAGAATTTCCAACTTGTCACCTGCCTTAAGAATCAGTCCCTCGTCAGGGATTGATGGCTCCTCATGGGTATCATACCTCTCTTATCTTGCTGCTCCTACCTACTAATAAAGTCTTTTCCCCCTTTAAATTGCTAGGCTTTACGGTCTGCCATGTGCCGTTTGCTAAGCTTGCTCCTTGTCTCTTCACACACCATCCTCTAGACCATACTACAGCTTCCTCTCCCTTCCCCTGGGAGGGGAAGCTGCAATGGACAGTCAACCCCCTTTAAAGAATCAGATCAGCATTTACCTGATAGAACCACCCCAACCCTCAGTGCCCTAATCACCTTAAAAACAGTTTCTTTTCAATTGTTAAAGCTTGAATGTAGGTATTTTCTAGAATTTTCACATTAAGTTGCTCATAGGTCTTTTAATGTGCATATTATATTTGTCAAACTACAAATTCTAGGATGAAAATAATGTCTTTTACTTCTCACCTCCCTCTAACCTTGCCTGCCATCCCCTCAGGCCCTGCATCATCTGGATCCAGACTGTTCAATAAGTGCTTAATAACTATCCTGATTGTTTCACCCACATAGCCAACTTACCAGATAAGCTATCATTCGAAAACAACATATGTGCAATACAACAACACAAAAACAATCATTTAACTTCCTCCAGTTCCTGTTTCAGGGAATATTTTGTTCAAACTGAACAACACAAATAAGATGTCTAAAAGTGTTCTTTTTCTGTTTGTCTTTTGATACAGAAAAATAATTTTTAAAAAGTCATTGTTTTACTACTGAACACTTGTATTTGTGTTCATTTATTCCAATTTTAACTATTTCTAAAAATCCTAAAATGCTAACTTATTTGGTACATGGTATGTGACTACAATGTGTCAAACACTGAGGTAGAGAGAGAAGAAAAATCAGAGATCACCTTGTCCTATCTACAGATGGGAAAAACCGAGGCCTAAAGAGACGAAGCTGTCCCAGGTGACAACATAAGAGGCAGTGTCAGAAATTAGAGTCTTCAGAGCCTGCTGAGAGCACAGTAAAAAAACAAAACAAACATATATATATATATATGGAGAGAGAGAGAGTGAGAAAGAGATACCACTAAAAAGTCAACCAATGGAAAATCTATGATTGAAAAAATATAAATAGGCCAGATGGGGGAGAAACAGTACATGGAGTTCACCTGCTCCCACAAACACACTAAAAAAAAAAAATTCATCTATGTGTAGAACGATACTCACAGATCATCTACTGAAAGCTGGCAGAAGACCTGAGACTTCCAAAAAGGGAAGAAAACCTCCACATAACTGGATAGGACAAAAGGAAAAAACAGAGAGAGAGAAGAGAGAACAAATAATCAGGATGGGACCAGCACTTCTGGGAGGGAGCTGTGAAACAGGAAAGGAATCTACCTACTGGGAGGCCATCTGGTTGATGAGGGGAGCCTCAAAGTCTCAGAGAAAAGCACAGCAGCTGGTCTGAGGAGGGCAAAGCCTCAGAGAGCTGCACAGATGAGACATTCAGGTGTGGGCCAGGTGCTGATTTTCAGGCTTTGGAGGTCAGTCCCAGAAAGAGGACTAGGGTTAGCTGTGTGGAAACAGCCTGAGGGGGCTAGGGAGTGGTGTGCCACAGTGAGGGAAGAGAGAAGGCCTGGGCCCTCCAGAGAAGCAAGCCACTGTGCCTGGAGAGTGGGGGGTGGGGGATGGGGAGGCAGGACCACATAAGAACTTCTGTCTCTGCGCATGTGTGCAGGCTCTCAGGCAGCAGGGCATCTCTTGTGTGGGCCATGAAGGTGGGTGCTAGCTGCTGCAGCCATTTCAGACTCCAGAAGTGGGTGCAGCCACCACTGCCTGGCCACCCCCACCACCCCAGGGACCCACATTGCTGAGGAGGGCCCTGCAACCAGGTGCCACCCATTGCCATCAGCTCTCTGGGGACATACGGCCTGCCACCACCACTGCTGCCAAGGGTCCTGCATTGAGGCACTACCCTTCGATCCTACTACCCTGGGAACACACATCCCCTGCCTTTGCCAAGCTGAGGGTCCCATGACTAGGTGCCACCTCCACCTCCCTGAAGGATGCTGCTACTGTCAAGGACTGTGCAGCCTGCTGCTACCACCTCTCTGTGGGTCCAGGCACTGCCAAGGCCCAGTGACCAGGCACTGTCTGAAGGTGCCACCCACTGCCCCCACCTCTATGAAAGGGATAAGGGAAACATGCATGGGCCGTACACCCACACACCTTCTATGAAGGGGATAAGGGCCTGAACACACTGAAGAAAGAGACAGCAAGCATCCGAACCAAAAGTAGCCCTCACACCAAAAAAACAGTATAACCAGGGACACTCCTGCATATAAATAGACCTACAAGACTACAATGGATAATTGTTTCCCCTAAACTCACAGAATAAGAAAAATATAAGCAAAATGAGGAAGCACAGGAAACATTCCCAGTTAAAAGAACAGGAGAATTTCCCTGCTGGAGCAAACAACAAAACAGACCTCTTTAGTCTAGCAGACACCAAGTTCAAAAAGAAGGTAATGAAAGTACTGAAGGAGTTAAGAACAGCTACCAAAAGTAATGAAGATTACTGTAAAAAGGAAGTAGAAACTACATGGAGGAGTCAAGAAAAATTAGAAAATTCATTTGCTGAAATGAAAGATGGGCTAAAGGCAATAAATTGCAGAATGAATAATGCAGAGGAATGAATAAGTGACTTGGAAGATAGATAGAATAATCAGGACAGCAGACAGCCAAATGGAAAAAAATGAAACAATATAAGAAAACTATGGGATAATATAAACTGTACCAATCTACGCATAATAAGGATCCCAGAGGAGAAGACAAAAGGGGATTGAAAATGTATTTGAAGAAATTATGGCTGAAAATTTCCCAAATCTAAAGAAGGAAACAGATATCCAGATATAGAAAGTAAAGAGGGTTGCAAACAAGATAAGCCCAAACAGACCTACACCAAGACATAAAATAAAATAAAAACGGCAAAATTTCAGAGTTCCCGTCGTGGTGCAGCGGAAATGAATCCGACTAGGAACCATGAGGTTGAGGGTTCGATCCCTGGCCTTGCTCAGTGGGTTAAGGATCTGGCGTTGCTATGAGCTATGGTGTAGAGTTGCAGATGCAGCTTGGATCCAGCATTGGACCCCTAGCCTGAGAACCCCTAGCCGATTCAACCCCTAACCTGGGAACCTCCATATGCCACGGGTGTGGCCCAAAAAGCAAGGAAAAAAAAAAAAAAGAAGAGGATATTACACTCATCAATACACATGCACCTAGTATAGGAACACTCAAATACATAAAACAAATACTGACAGACATAAACAGAAAAATTGATGGGAATACAATAACAGTACAAGACTTTAATACCCCACTCACATCAATGGACAGATCTTCTAGACAGAAAATCAATAAGGCAACAGAGATACTAAATGACACAATAGAACAGTTGAGTTAATTGATATTTTCAGGATATTTCATCCAATAAAACCAGAATACATACTCTTTTCAAGTGCAAATGGAACATTCTCTAGGGCTGACCACATACTAGGGAACAAAACTAACACCAACAAATTTAAGAGTACAGAAGTTATTTCAAGCATCTTCTCTGACCACAATGGCATGGAACTAGAAATTGACTATAGGAAAAGAAATGAGAAAAAACTAATTATATGGAACCTAATCAAGATGCTACTAAAAAACCAACGGATCAAAGAAGAAACCAAAAAGAAAATTAAAAAACACCTTGAGACAAATGACAATGAAAATACAACAATATAAAATCTGTGGTATGCCACAAAAGCAATTCTTAGAGGGAAGTTCATAGCTTTAAGTCCCTCCTCAAAAAAAAAAAAAAAAAAACAAGAAAAATCTCAAATCGACAACCTAACTTTCCACCTAAAAGATTTAAAAAAAGATTGCCAAAGGGGAGGGAATGGGATGGACTGGGAGTTTGGGGTTAATAGATGCAAACTACTGCATTTGGAGTGGAAAAGCAATGAGATCCTGCTATTGTATAGCACAGGGAACTATATCACTTGTGATGGAACATAATGGAGGATAATGTGAGAAAAAGAATATATATATATATACACACATATATATTATGACTGGATCATTTTGCTGTACAGTAGATATTGATAGAACACTGTAAATCAACTATAATGGAAAAAATAAAAATCATATAAAACAGCATTAGAAAAAGAACAAATAAAACCTAAAGTCATCAGAAAGAAGGAAATAACATAATCAGAGAGAAAATAAATAAAATAGATTTTTAAAAAGAGAGAGAAAAAATTCAATAAAACCATGAGCTAATAATTTGAAAGGGTAAACAAAACTGACAAACTTCTGGCCAAGCTCACCAAGAAGCAAAGAGTGAACCCAATTAAACCAAATAAGAAATGAAAAAGGAGAAATCTCAACTGATACTCAGAAATACAAAAAACCATAAGAAACTACTATGAACAATTATATGCCAACAAATTTGACAATCTAGAAGAAATGGACAACTTTCTAGAAACATATAGCCCACAAAAAATCAAGATGAAATAGATAATTTGAACAGATTGTTCACTAGAAGTGAATTTGAATATATAATGTAAACAAAGGTCCAGGACCAGATGGCTTCCCAGGAGAATTCTATCAAACACACTAAGAACTTATACGGATCCTTCACAAAGACTGAAGTGGAGGGAATACTTCCAAAGACATTTTATAAAGCTATCACCCTAATACCAAAACCAGAAAAACATATCACCAAAAAAGTAAATTAATGACCAATCTTTGACAAATATAGTGTAAACATTCTCAACAAAATATTCTCAAACTGAATCAAACAACACATAAAAAAGATCATACACCACAACCAAGTGAATTCACTCCAAATTCACATGGATGGTTCAACATACACAAAGCAATCAATGTAATATACCACATTAACAAAAGAAAAGTCAAAAACCACAGATCATCTCAATCAATACAGAAAAAGCATCTGCAAAATTCAACATTCATTCATGATAAAAACTCTTACCACAGTGGGTATAAGAGAACATATCTCAACATAATAAAGGCCATTTATGACAAACCCAAAACCCATATAATACCCTCTCTCACCACTTTTATTCAACATAGTATTGAAGTCCTAGGAATAGCAATCAGAAAAGAAAAAGAAATAGGTATCCCTATTGGAAGGGAAGAGGTAAAATTGTCACTATATGTAGTTGACATGATACTATATATAGAAAACCCTGAGGACGCAACAAAAAATACTTGATCTGATAAATTCAGCAAAGTTGCAAGGTACAAGACTAACATTCAGAAATCAGTAGCATTTCTGTATACTAACAATGAAATATCAGAAAAGGAATGCAAAAATAAATAAATAAATAAATAAATAAATAAAACCTTTTAAAATCACACCAAAAAGAAACACAAAAACCTAGGAATAAACCTGACCCAGGAGGTAAAAGATGCTGAGAACTATAAAACATTAATAAAGGAAACTAAAGAGGATTCAAAAAAATGTAACGATATCCTATGCTCTTGGATTAGAAAATTAATATTGTTAAAATAGCCATACTACCCAAGGCAATCTACAGATGTAATCCAACCCCTATCAAATTACCAATGACATTTTTTTCACATAACTAGAATAATCTAAAATTTCACATGGAACCATAAAAGACCTAGAACTGCCAAAACAATCAAGGGGAAAAAACCAAACAAATGAGACTGGAGGCATAACCCTCCCAGACTTCAATACTGAAAAGCTACAGTAATCTAGACAGTGTGGTACTGGCACAAAAACAGACATATAGATCAATAGAATAGAATAGAGAACCCAGAAATAAACCCAGACACCTACAGTCGATTAATCTTCAACAAAGGAGGCAAAAACATAAATGAGGAAAAAGACAGTGTATTCAGCAAATGATGCGAGGAAAACTGGACAGCTGCATGTAAATCAATGAAACTAGAACACACCTTCACACCACGCACAAAAATAAACTCAAAATGGCTTAAAGACTTAAACATAAAATGACACTATAAAACTTCTATAAGAGAACATAAGCAAAACATTCTCTGACATCAATAGTAGAAATATTTTCTTAGGTCAGTCTCCCAAGGCAATAGAAATTAAAAACAAAAATAATACTAATGGGATCTAATCAAACTTACAAGTTTTTTTTCTTTTTTGTCTTTTTGCCATTTCTTGGGCCGCTCCCACAGCATATGGAGGTTCCCAGGCTAGGGGTCTAATCAGAGCTGTAGCTGCCAGCCTACACCACAGTCACAGCAACTCGGGACCCGAGCCATGTCTGCAATACACCACAGCTCACAGCAACGCTGGATCATTAACCCACTGAGCAAGGGCAGGGATCGAACCCACAACCTCATGGTTCCTAGTCGGATTTGTTAACCACTGCGCCATGACAGGAACTCCAAAACTTATAAGTTTTGCACAGCAAAGAAAACCATAAGAAAATGAAAAGATAACCTACAGTATGAGAGAAAAGAGTTGCAAAATACACAAACAACTCATACAACTCAACAATGAAAAAACAAACAACCCAATCAAAAAATAGACAAAAGACCTAAATAGAAAATTCTTCAGAGAGGACATATGGATGGCCAATAGGCACACGGAAAGATGTTCAACACTGCTAATTATTAGAGAAATGCAAATCAAAATTACAATGAGTAACCACCTCACACTGGTGAGAATGGCCATCACTAATAAGCCCTCAAACAACAAATGCTAGAGAGGGTATGGAAAAAAGGAACTCCTATACTGTTGGTGGGAATGTACATTGGTACAACCACTATGGAAAATTGTATGGAGGTTGCTCAGAAAATGAAATACAGAATTAACATATGAGCCAGCAATCCCACTCCTGGGCATATATCTGGACAAAACTTTCATTCAAAAAGATACATGCACCCCTATATTCACTGCAGCACTATTTACAACAGCTAAGAAATGGAAACAATCTAAATGTCCATCAACAGATGATTGGATTAGGAAGATGTGGTAATATAAACACAATGGAATATTACTTGGCCATAAAAAAGGACAAAATAATTTCATTTGTAGCAACATGGCTACAATTACAGATTATCATACTAAGTGGAGTAAGTCAGAAAGAGAAGGACAAATACCATATGACATCACTTATACATGGAATCTAAAATATGGCACAAATGAACCAATCTATAAAACAGAAATAGACTCTTAGGCATAGAGAACAGACTTGTGGTTGCCAAGGGAGAGAGGGGAAGCAGTGGGATAGACTGGGCATTTGGAGTTAGTAGATGAAAACTATTACATTTAGAATGGATAAACAATAAGGTCTTAATATATAGCACAGGGAACTATATCCAGTCTCTTGGGAAAGACCATGATGGAAAATAATATTAAAAAAAAAGAATGTATACACTTTGCTGTACAGCAGAAATTGGCACATTACAAATAAACTATAATTTTAAAATATAAATATTCATTCTAATGTCAATAAGAATGCTAAGCTTTAATTTATTTTATTCAATCTAAAGTGTGCACATATACCTCAATGATAACCAAGAATATCTTAAGTCTTCCAAGG